>NC_085138.1:350038228-350362351 GCF_035046485.1 Aedes albopictus
TGGGTGGATCGAGATAGACCCTACAACGACAGAAACAATGTTTGTTTACAAAACGAGTTAGACCCTTTAGACATGTTAATGCAGAACCATCATTACATTGGATGCAGGGCGACGACGGCACTCACTCTCTCGCTGCTGTGACCAAATCTTGTTCTACGTGGCTTATGAACAGGCCTTTACAGGATCCAAGAATGACGGAAATTATGTTATTTAATCCAGTTTCAAAACAAATCCCGGGAGAAATCTCAGGAGGAATATCAGAAGAAATCACGGGAGGGATCCCTGAAAGGATTACAACAGAAACCCAAGAAGTATTCCCGGTAGGAATTCCGGAACGGCAAAATAATCTTGGAATAATCCCTGGAAGAATCTCCAGTGAAATCCCTGAGAGAATCCTGAAGGAATTCCTAAAGAAATCCTATCAGAAATCTAAGGAAGAATACCAAGAGGAATGCAAGAAGCGATTCTTTCTAAGGTTTTCTGTAAGGAAGAAATCATAGAAAGAATCTCGGAGGCATTTATTAATGGAATACTTGGCGTAACCACCTAATGTCCGGAAGAATCAATGAAGGAAACCCGAAAATAAGATCATTAAAGGAAAACAAGGAAGAAATCAATGAAAAAAAAATCTTGGAAGGACTTAATGAAGGAACCATGGGAAGAATTCCTGAAGAAAATCCAGAAAAAAATTCTGGAGAAATCCAGAAATAAATTTCAAAAGAAATATCAAAAAGAAGTTTGAAGTAATGTCTTTAAAAAATCCAAAAGAGTCCTTCTGAATATTCTGGGAAAATCCTTGAAATAATGCTGGGAGCGATCTTTGAAAGGTCCTGGCGGAATCCCTGCAGAAATCTCTGAAGTGGAAGTTTGGAATTGCCTGAAGACATCATTAAAAGATGTTCCCGAAGTAATCCCATGAATTCCTAAAAGGATTCCTGAAGGAAGTTCTGAAAGAATCTAGGGAAGAAGCATGAAGAAATACTGGCAAACTCACGAAAAATCACTGAAGGAAACACGGGAAAGATTCTGAATGAATCGTGGAAAAAGATCTGTGAACGAATCTCGACAAACAGAAACTGGGGAAAATCCCGTGAAGAAATCCCCGGTGGAATCAACAATGGAATCCTGGGAGGAAATCTTAAGGAATTCTTGAAAATATCTCTGAAGAAAGCCCGATTGAAATCGCTAAAGATAACTCTGAAAGAATGCCAGAATAAATCAATGAAGAAATCCCTGGAGAAATCCTTGACGAAAACCAGGAGCAATTTTCAAAAAAAATAAAATCTGGAGGGTTGTCTTAAGAAAAGCAATGAAGGAATCATCGAATAAATCTCTGAAAACTCAGGAGGAATCTCCAAAGAAATACACCAATATTGGAAGAAATTGAATAGTTCATGGAAAATTCTGTGGAATAGAAAGTCAAACTGGATTCCAAGCACCACCCTAACCGGGTCCGTCTTTCACAACTTTATCTATCTTTCAGCTCTTAGATGCCCATCTCCCGCATTCTCGCGGCATATTGTTTTCAAAATGTTGATATTGAAGCTCGACTGACACATACTTCGTCACCGACCATCTGGTCTGATCGAAACAAGTGGTTATTTTTTCAATAATTTGTCTCACAATTTGCCAATTAAACGTACTTTGCCTAAAAATACTTCAAGTTTTTACGTCTATTTCAGATATACTGCCCGACTGGTACATCCGGAAAAGGGCAATAAAATCATTGTCCTGGCAGAAATCTTTTATGGGATTCTGCAAGCAAACTTTCATGCAACATCTGCAAACATCCGCGACAGAAACCCAGGAAACATTTTTAATGAAATCCGGGATAAATTTCTGAAGGAATCCAGCAGAATCTTTGAAAGAATCCTGGAGGAATTCATTAATGAATTTCGGAAGGAACTCATTTGGAAATACCAGGCTGGTAAAAGGCATACGTTTGCTCATGGTTCTGATCTGCAAGGATCTGACCAAACGGTTTTCCTCCGTTCTTGCCATTGACGTGATTGGTACAGGAGAGCCTTCGGTCACAGTTGGTGATCCGAAGCAGGCAAATGCGATTAAGCTCTTTACGTTGGAGTATCGTCTATGCCTGCCAATCTATTAGATTTCACGGATTTACATCGATGAAGTTTTGATCTACGAGATGCAGTGGCGTGATGCTCTGGGAAGGATTTTCGACGACCAGTGACACTATTTTACTTATTTGACACTCACATTTCGTAAATAACAATAAACAATGATTTGAGTCATAGCTTGAAAATAGCGGCGCAGTCGAAAATTTTCTCGCCATAGATCATTTTATTTTGAAAATTTGTTCCTCAAATTTAGCCTCTGGGGAAGTTTGGACCCTGAAACTGACGAGATGATATGGCAGTTGTGGTCGCTTGAACTACCCCGTCTCTATCTCTAGAACATATACTTACCTGTAAAACACTGGCACTGTATTCGGTGTTTCTGGAAGGAGAGAAGAAGATTCCCACATTATCTGCACAATTTTGTGCTTCGGATCAACACTGTCTGGTCAAGCACAGAGTAGCACCTACGAAGCGAAAGGTTGCCAGGTAACAAAAATTCGGATAAGAGAGTACTTTATAAGCTAAGCAGCTTGCTAGTGTTTGCTCTTTAGACTTCTAAACAGCTTCATTTAAAAGTTATTTCGAAACTTCTAGGCTTCTGATGGAACCTTCTCAAAATGATGGTAAAAACAAAAATGTACGGCACCTCTTTTGTTAACTTCTAGTGTGAAACACGACCAAACTTACTTCACATGACACACTCTTATGAAGATTTGAAGTGAGTTCACTTGGATAATAACCTGCTGCCGTACCGCTGCGCTGCTATAGACTCTTGATAAGATGAGGTTAACTGCGCTACTGCACAAGTGTGTAAACCTAGCTGTCGGCAGTGTACTTCATCGCAATTCTGGTGTTAGGGTAAAGAAGAGGGGTCTCACGCAGCGGCTCTCGGTTCGACTCCGATGGGTGTCACATTTTTTTTCTTCTGCACTACGAGTCATTCATTTGGTATATTCAAATTTTTTGTAAATGAAAATATTTTTATAAAGTAGGGTTTTTGCTAAAATGACAAAAAAAAAATCTTTTGCAAACCAAGACCAAACCAAGATACTGAAATAAACTTCCAAGAACTCGAAAGTTCCAGTGAAGTTCCGAACAGCATCTTAAGCAGTTTTCAATCTGCTTAAGATGCAAACAATGAGCCTTGTTGGAACTTGTTGCGAATTTCCAGCAACTTATCTGCACTTTATCTGAACTTCGTGAAACTTGAAATTGCAAATTTGTCATGGGAAGTTTTGCTAATGCTTTTACTAGGGTTGTTAAATCGGGTATTTCAGCCATAAAATCGGTTTTGATATAATTTTCGATGTACTTACCTATTCAAACATTCAATTGTATGTTTCAAATCTAGGCACTATTCAACCTATCTAGGGTACCTATCCAAGCAAGGAAATCACGATGATGCCAGCCAGGTTTTTTTCAGATCAAAGAAAACTAAAAGCAAACAAACGTCCAGTTGTTGATTTAATCGGCATCTCAGGATACGACTACATACCGTTTGAACCGACGAGCTGTCTGACCACTCTTCGCTGTCTGGCTTTCTCAACTCAAATAAATGACCCCATTACGACTGAACCAAACGACAAACATCTTGAACTAGCACAAGCCAAGTCCTTGGAGATCTTCAAACAATATTTATTTTCATTCCACTTTTGAAACTGCTACTACCCAGTGAGCGCACCGCACAAACGGAAGACGGGAAAAGGCTTTCGAAGCAAGATTCAACCATTGCAGCTCTGTCTGGTTTACCATCACTGATCTTTATTTTCCACTAACTGCTTTTTTTGCTTCATTGTCGTCACCCTCTCGAGCGGATGGACAACTCCCATTTTCCACAGGTTTTCATACATAGCAGCTATATTTACATTTTATGGTGAATTAATTAAATTTGAATTCCTAAAAATATTACATCATTCGGGTCGAGCTTTATAATATTTCTTCTTCGTCCCTCGACCCTCTTTTTCTCTGTCCCCCACCAAGTTGCGCGCATTTAATACATATTCTCTCGAAAGTGAGTTATAACAGCAAAAGCTTCAAGCCCCTCCCCTCACCCAGTGCATCGGTTTGGCATCTGCTTCCCCTCCCTCCTTGGTTTTCCAATGCTTCAAACTGCAGCAAGCCAAACAACAATTTACATTGGTTTTTAAAGAGAGATCATACACTGACTGACATGCACATTGCACACACACACACACACACACGGACGACGACGTCGCCACAAAACTGACTGTGTCCTTATTGTGGAAAGTTTTCCCAAGAGTGCCATCGAATCGGTTTTCAATTTTCCAATATCCGGCTCCACGGCGGCTGTTTATCGTTTATCGTCCTTTCTCGTCGTCATTGAACAGACTGCACCCCGGGTTGGCATTCGATATCGTCTTAGTTATCAGCCGTGTATCAGCTGCCTCCCGATAGTCGGAACATGTTCAGGAGCAGTTGGTAGTTATCACATTTATAGTCTGTTTTATTTGTTTTGTCCCCCCAGATCAGCTCCCCTCGTCGACACACTTCGATGGGAATTCACTGCGCTCTTCTCCGGTCAGCCAGCAGCGCGAGTGCAAAAACTAGTTTTACTTCAATTTCATTGAAACTTCTGCTGACCAGACTGGAGTGGCTGCCTGTTGTAGTCTAGTAGCACTTGTCATTTTGAACTTTTTTTTCTTCATCTCTTATAAAGAACAGCGACCACTTCTTCCTTTACTTTCTTATCACACTTAACGCTAACAATGTTCTTATTCGACTTTGTTTAGAATTCCTCTGCTGCTCGTCGGAATCTATATCGGAAAACATAAATCCGCTTTCATAAGAAGCGAAACTTTCTCGACAAAACTCAAAATTTGAATTTCGACGAGATTGTTGTCAGGGCATTTTTCTATCTAGGTATAGGGTAGCGCACATGCACCTTAACTACATTAGCACGAGGATGTCCCTAGCGAAGACACGACCGAAGACAAACTGGACCTCTTCTTCCGTCGGTTGGGACCACCTACTTCTCCGTATATTCAGATGTTGGTTATTTGCTGCGCTTGTTTGGTTTAGCAGTGACACAATTTCATATTCGATCAGCCATGGTGTCTAGTAATCAAACAGTTGAAACAATCCAAATTTCACAAAACTAGATATTCTCCGCACTGTTATTGCAAAAGCCCAATTTTGTGATCATAATCGTTTTGAACCAAAGACACTAAAACCTATTCAGAATTGGTATTGTATATAAGAAATTGTAATACATTGGGATGTTTTAGTACACGCTAAAAAGATAATCAGAAATGAGTAAGATTCATACAAATCCAAGCTAAATGGGTTCCGACATAAATCCTGAGATGCGTCCCTGAGACACCCTGAATACCTTGTGACCCCTTGTATCTCCCTGAAACAACCCTGAGATCCCTAAAACACCTCCGAGACCCCCTGGAATCCCTTGAGATACTCTGAAGCGCACCGGAGTCCCCTGAAACCCCTGTACCCACCAAAATACTCTTAAGACCCCCAAAAACCACCATGAGGTCTCCAGGAACCTCTATGGAAACCCTTAGGGTTCGCTTGACACGCCTGTGAGACCCCCTGAAGCACCCTTGATACCCCTGAAATGCTCTTGAAAATCCTTTCAAAAGCTCCTGATATCTTCTGGTTCCCCATTTGAAAGGGAACCATGGAAACCCCTTGGATCCCATGGAACACCCCTGCAACCTCTCTTTGCTCTTCTCTATAAACGCCCTTTGGACTCCGTTGCAATAGTTACCATCATTACTATTTTTCTTAAGCACAAAACTTGTTCTGAATGCCTGTCCCCCCTTTAATGCTGAGTATAAAAACCCTTATTAATCCCAGGTTCATCATCACCTAATTAATCCACTTAGCGGTGTTGGCGCCCTCTTCGTGCCTTCGAAAATCCATTTCAACAAAACTCAAGCAACATATTAATGATTATTGAACTTTCATATGTTTAACAAAGATCCATTTCTTGGCCCCAGAAATCATATCGTTTATCTGGCTTTTGATGTTTAAGCATTAAACTCCTAAAAAACGCCATCTTGAATTTTGAGCCGTCGTTTCGATTAGGTCAGCAAGCTTGGACATTCTGGTTGCCATTTTTGCACCCCAGACTTCTTCCCCATACCATATATACCCATATTGCATGGTTTTAGAGCCTGAACGCACTTTTTGGGAGGAGGGGGGGCGGGGTTTCTGGCCAAAGTCTACGCTCCATACAAATTTCAAAATTTTTGTATGGACAAAAGTCTACGAAGGGGGGGGGGGTCTGAGATTGCCAAATTTTGGTCTACGTAGTTTATGGACAGCCCCAAATATACCCACGTCGCATGGTTTTAGATCCTAGAACTCTATTAAACAGCTGCCATCTTGGATTTTAGACCGCCATATTGGATATTCCGGTTTTTTTACTCCCCATACCAAATATATTCATATTGCATAGTTTTGGAGCCTAAAACTTCATTGCACAGTCGCCATGTTGAATTTGGATCCGCCATATTGGATAATAAAGCGTTATCTTAGATATTTTGGTTGCCATTTTTAGCCTCCAGATGTCTTTTCCATACCAAATATACCCATATTGCATGGTTTCGGAGCCCTAAACACCATTAAACAGTCGCCATCATGAATTTGGAGCTGCCATCTTGAATTTGGAGCCGCCATCTTAGATATTTTAGTCGGCAGTTTTTGAACTCTAAATATCTTCCCCATACCAATTTTACCCATATTAAATGCCCAACTAACAATCGCAAGCCGCGAACAAGCATGCATGCTGAATTGTTGCTTTATAATAGTAATTATAGCTGAGCTAAAATTATGCTGTACACTAAGGTGGCCCACACTTATATGAAAAACAAAAATTTCAAAAAATGCCAATTCTTACCTCCTAAATCAGTTGTTTTGGACTCCCAGAAGCTACGTTCAAAATTTCAGCAAAATCGGATGAGCCAAAGGGGGCGCTCAAAACGCTTGAAGTTTGTATGGGAAAACTTGGCCAAATGTATGCAGAAATTTGAAGTTTTCGAATTTTGCCGCTAGGTGGCGCTGTAAGCGTTCAATATTCAAACCCTTTGGTATTATTGTAGGTGACTATATGCCAAACAACTTTGTCGAAGACCGCAAAGTGATCCAGCGTCTGTGAAAAAAGTTATACCGTACGTAAAGTGAGGATAAACTTTATTGTTGTTTTTTCCAATACATGTAAAGGAATGAAATATCAATAATGAAATCTCAATACTATGCCTCACTTCGCCTAGGGTATAACTTTTTTCACTTCGCGGTCTTCGACAAAGTTCTTTGGCATATAGTCACCTACAATAATACAAAAGGGTTTATTTATTGAACGCTCACAGCGCCACCTAGCGGTTAAATTGGAAAACTTATAATTTCTGCACACATTTGGCCAAGTTTTCCCATACAAACTTCAAGCGTTTTAAGCGCCCCCTTGAGCTCAACCGATTTTGCTCAAATTTTGAACATAGCTTCTGGGAGTCCAAAACAACTGATTTAAGAGGTAAGACTTGGCATTTTTCGAATTATTTGTTTTTCATATAAGTGTGGGCCACCCTACTGTACACATTACTGTACAAATGCATTTCCAATTGCAAAAGTAGCCAATGTTCAACTTTTCGTATCGGTATAAACAATGATAATTTAAAACACTTTTCAATCGTGTAATAAGATTTTTTTCGACTCGCAGTAATTCCTTTACAATATAGTTAAACAAGACCTTTTTCTGCTTCTTGTTAAGTTCATGTAAAAATTAGCACATGTATCTTTATAATGTGTTTTTCACAAGTCAAATAAGCGCTTTCGTTTCATCATACTTCGACTCAAAGTACATGATAAAAACACGTGTTTTTTAGAGAACAGCAGCTGAATTAAACTGTCGTTCAGTTGTTAACCATAATTTTCTGTAGTTCTGTGCTAATTCACCACTGCTGAATAGGGGTTGTCCACAATTCCAGAACCGTTCGACAGTGAACGGTTTCCACAGGCGTCTCACGGGGGCTCAAGATGTTTCGGAAAATCTATGGCAAAAGGTCGAAGGACAAAAGTTCAAATGGCGAACATCGTTGGGTCTCAGAAAGTTTCAGTGGGTCTCAGAAGCATCTAAAGCAGCTTCTGTAGGCTGCCAGAGGCATTTCAAAGAGTCGCAGGGTGTTTCAGGAGCGTTTCGAAATGTTTCAAAGGGTTTCAGATCCCTGGGAATTACTAGTGAAACTCAGGAACCTTCACAGGGTGTCTGTAGAGGTTTTGGGAATTATCATGGGCATTTCAGGAGATCTGAAGGGAATTCAGGGAGATTTAATGGAATTTCAGGGGGTTTCAAAGAGTCTCAGGAGGATAGAAGGGACTTTCAGAAGGGACTTTCCAGGGGCGTTACAGGGAATCTCAGGATGTTACAGGCCGTGCGTCGAAAGGGGTTTAAGGGATAGGGATTAAGAGGGGCCAATGGCGTTTTAAAAGGTCTTAAGGTGGTTTTGGGGGTTCCTGCTGATTTCAGGAGATCTCAGATACGTTTCAGGTGGTTTCAGGGAGTTTCAGGGTTTTCCAGGGAATATTGGATGCGTTTCAGAGGGCTTTCAGGAGATGTCTAGAGGAATTAAGAGGGTTTCACGGGCGTGTCAGTTCACTGTGTTTCAGAGATATTTCAGAGTGTTTAGGTACTTTAAAAGATCTCGGGAGGATTTTGATGGTCGTTTTAGAGTACATCAAGGGAATTCAAGTGATTTCAGAAGGGCATTAAGCGGTATTTAAGTGTGTTAACGAGGGTTTCAGATGTGGCCCTAGAATTTCGGAACTAATAGACCTGTATTCCTCCTTAAACAAATCTGAAACTTTTAAATCAACCCACCCCCCTCCCTCCCTGAAACGCTTCTTATACCTCCGTGAATTCACATAGCGCATATAAAACTTCCAGAGCCTCCTCTCCTCTTCTTCTTCTTCTTTATGGCTCTTTGTACCCACTGGGACTTGGCCTGCCTCGCTTCAACTTAGTGTTCTTTGAGCACTTCCACAGCTGTGCACAGTTATTAATTGAAGGGCTTTCTTTGCCTGCCATTGCATGAATTTGTATATTGTGAGGCAAATACAATGATACACTATGCCCAAGGAATCGAGAAAATTTTCCCGACCGGAACGGGAATCGAACCCGCCGTCTCCGGATTGGCGATCCATTGCCTTAACCACTAGACTAACTGGGGACCCTCTCCTCTAAACTACATGAAAACACTTTTCAGAATGATTGTAAGAAGGCTTTGTACTTTCATGTGTTTTTTTTTAGTATTCCTCCGAAAATCGCTTCAACTTATCGTTGGGAAATTCTTTTAAAATTTTATCCAAAATTGGTTTGTATATTGCTTCAACCATATTCATAAAATTTATGCAGTGAGTCCTTTGGGAAACTTTTCGGATTTTTTTTTAATTCCTACGGTTTTCATTTCTGAAAATCTTTGGTAATACTTACTTTTTAATTTTTTTCAAAATTTTTGTAGGCAGCTTCTATGGCAGCTAGAAAGCCTATCCCCCATCTGTTCGGAAATTTCACAGGCAGTTTTGTTAGGAACTCCTTCCACAATTTTGCGATGTATTTTTGGGAACTCCTTCGGTAGTCTAGTATTGAATTTCTTCGGCCGTTCCTGTGGAAATGTTTGATACAATTCTTTTGGAAATTCAAATACATTTTCGTTATTGTAATTGTCGAAGTAATTTTTGAAATAATTTGTTGTAAAAGGAATTCACAAAAGTACTGTATTTTTCGAAGAATAGCGAAATCAATTTCCAAAGGATTTTCATGAGAACTGACTGAGAAATAAATTACGAAGAAATTTTCGAAAAGCTGCAGAGAAATTCTCAATGTAATTAGTTGCGTAAGAAATATCTTTGAGAAGAACTGAAGGACTTCCTAAAGACATTTCCGGAAAAAAATCCAATGGAGCTGCTCTCAAAAAATGTATATCGCAAAGTATTGCCTAAAGAATTTCCGAAAAGTTTCCAAAAACTTTGCCAAAAAATGCATAAGGGGATTTCGAAAGCTTTTTTAAAGGAATTTCCAAAACTATTTCCGAAAGAATTGCCATAGGAATTCTCAAATAACTTCAGAAGAAATTAAAAAAAAATCTGAAACAAAACCTTAAAAAATATTTGCTTGAGAAATTTTTGAAAGAATTGTCGATTTGATTGCAAAATAAAGCTTGAAAACATGTTCCGAATGAATTTGCGAAGACATTGTCAAGGAAACTGCCGTAAAAAGTTCCAAATTGAAGAATCCACAATGAAATGGTCTGAAAACTTCATTCCTATAAAGAGTTTTGCAAATCATTTCTGCAAGAAACTTCCAAAGAGAATTCCGAAAACTACTTCAATGAAATTGCCACATGAATTCCAAAAGACATTGATGAACAAATTCAGAAAATACTTATGGAAAACTACCTCAAAATTGCTGACGTAATTCCAAAGAAATTTTGGAATAAATTTCCAGAGGAGATTTCGAAAAAAATCAAAAGTGCCGAACTTATTACCAAAGGCATTATCAAAAGAGCTCAGTAAATTACACAAAATAAACTGACCAAATAGTTATGAAGAAAATTATCAAAAGTATTGCTGAAGCAAACAAGTCCTAGAAAAAATCCCAAAAAGATTGGAAAAAACCTCACATAACAAATTCCGAAAAGTTCGCTAAAGAATGCCAATTTAACTTTTAATACAATATTCGAAGTAGTTTCTCAATGGCTAGTGCAGAACTAGCTTTAGTTAAAATACACAATAATAAAAAATAATAAAAAAAAAAATTCAAATGAAATTTTCAGAGACATTTCCGAAAGGGATCCCAAGGAATTGTCGACGAAAGTTTCAAAGTAAACTATAATAATCGTGCTCGGAACCAGAGTACCAAACTGACAGCTGCATTATTTTTACGCAGCTTCAATACTCCAAATTTATAGAGTTTAATTGGGTTATAATAAATTACATTTCATTCAAAACTTACAATCTAGTTCTCGTTCACGAGACAGACAGATCTTCTAGCCACAGTGCAGATCCTACCGGGCTCACTGATTGAACAACACTGCCTAATCGATTGTTTATAGACAGCGACGGCGCTTGTAGTTCTCAACCTTGCTTCAGTGTTGCCGGTTTCACTAAGCACCAACCCAGGTTGAGGGAAGGAACAAATCAAGGTCAAAATAATAACGAATTTTTCCATCATATCTCATTTCATCATTCTTAAGCTTTTTTTATGAATAACAAAAAATGACTGAATAATAACAACATATGCAATCATAGCAAAATAAGTTCTTCTCAAGAGCATCCTAAGTGAAATAACATACAGGGTAACAAGTATACAGGGTGTTAGGTTCGTGAGTGCACACTTTTTTAAGAGTGATAGAGGACCATAAATGGTGAAAAAAAAATTTCTACGCATATGCTCTAATCTCAACCGTAACGTATCTAAAGATCTCTCCATGTTTTGATTATTATTGCCTTAACTGGCTATAACTTGAAAATGGTTAAATTCATCGCAGTTTTTTACCCTTATTCGAAAGATTATTAAATTTTCTACCAGATGGCATCTTTGAATCGTTTGGTTTAGTTTAATAACTAAGTTTTCTAGAGCAAAATAGCTGAAAATAGTGGGTTTGAATTTGTTTTTGTCAATTATCTTTGAAAAATGCATAATAAATTGAAACTCTTTCCTAGACAAAGTTGCGGCCCCTGTTCTACTCTACAATGCGTTGTTTGACACCAAACTTCTAGCTCTTATAATTTCCTTGCTATTTTGATTTAAATGTGCGACACAGTGCGCAAAAAAAGTGCTCACCTTGACAGTTGCAAATTTATGATCTAAAATTTGAATTTAAATCGAAATTGCAAAAAACGATAAGAGATAGAAGTTTGATGTCACAGAACGAATTGTCGAGTGAAACAGGGGCCACAACTTTGCCTAAGAAAGAATTTAAGTTTATTACGAATTTTTCAAAGATAATTGACAAAAACAAATTAAAACACACTACTTTTGAGCTATTTTCTCTAGAAAACTTTGTTAGTTAACTAAACCAATCGATTCAAAGATGCCATTTGATAGAAAATTCAATAATTTTTCGAATAAGGGTAAAAAACTGTGATAAGTTTGACCATTTCCAAGTTATAGCCAGTTAAGGCAATAATAATCAAAAACATGGCAAGTTCAATAACTACGTAACAGTTGAGATTTGACCATATGCGTAGAACTTTTTTTTTCACCATTTATGGTCCTCTAACACCCTGTATATTTTATTTTAAATAGAATACTGATGAAAAGTAAATTTTGTTATTGGTTTGTTATGAATAAGAGCTGAAAGACTAAAAAATAACTGACTTTGTTCCACAAAAAGTAAATAATAACTAATTTTGTTATTATAAAATCAAAACAAGGACAAAACAATTCTGAACTTACAATACATTTTTTTTCAATCCTAAGAATAAAATTTGCAATCTTGATGATGTTTTTTCAAATAACTGATTTTGTTTTCAAAAAGACGATAATTACTTATTCAGTTATTCTTCATTTTGAAATATTTTGTCCTAAGCTTGTTCTTATAAGGATAAAAACAGTTGTTATTGAGTTAATTTCCTGTACAAAGTCAGCTATTATTTTTGTTATTTTAGCCCTCAACAAACCAATAGCCAATTTGGCCATTCGGCCATTCATTTTTAATGGCAAAATTTGATCTTCGTTAGTTATTTTCTTCTACCCGGGAAACCACATCTGTACGCAACAATAATAATATTTCAAAATGTTTTCGTCTAAAACAATCGATATTTCAAATCGGCTTGCAGGAAAAAATTAAAAGTGTATAGATGTCCAGAAATAAAAATTATAAAAATAAAAACCACATTTCACAAAATGACAAAAAATAAGAATGATATTCCGAAACATGTTTTAATTGATATTAGATGATAGGGGGATTCACTTAACCCTCTAATACCCAATCCCGCCTTTAGACGGGGTATAGTTTGAGCATTTTTGTTATTTTTGTTTCGTGGAAAATCAAACTTTTTATATTTTTGGCTGATATTTAGGACTGTTCTGTATATCTCAAAATGGTTTTTGGTGTATTTTGAAGCGTAGTTACATTTTTTTTAAATCATTGAAAAATTGATGTTTTAGTCACCTTTTAGAAGTCATTGTTTATTTTGTATTAAATCGCTACAATTGACATATTTTTATTTTTTCCCAAATCATTCTATCCATGTTTAATAGTTTAAGGGAATCGAATACACTCTAAAGTTATTTTCCTTTAAATTACACGGAAAATAAAATTTTCTGTGAAAAAAATTTGAAATAATAATATTTCAACAATAATCATAAAATCTCAAAATGTTTTCTTCTCAAAAAAATCCGTTCCCCAAATTGGCTTCCAGGAAAAATATAAAAGTGTGGGGATGTTCAAAAATAAAAATTAGAAAATCAAAAACTGAAATTGACGAAATCGAGAATTAAAAAGAATCATCTTCCAAAGCATGTTTAAATCGATTTTAGATGACGAAAAATGGCATTTAGATCAAAATCAAAAATTTGGGTATTAGAGGGTTAACAGCGCAAACTGAATAAACTGATTAAACGTCGCGATCACCAAGGCTATCTTTGATTATTTCATACGCAAAATCATGAAACATTTCAAATAAGCAGAAAATCATGGCTTACGCAGCAATTTAATCTGTTTAGTGCGTACTCCTAATGAAAAATTATGCTTAGTTCAAAAAAAATAAAATTATGGGTGTAAAGAATTAGCCTAAGTTAAAATTCACAAATAAAAGGAAATTAAAAAAATATGGGTATCGGAGCGTTAACCCTCTCTCACGATTGCTCTACACCACCATCGACCTTTGTCAAACTCGAGACAAACGTAATTAATTAGATGAACCATGATGCAATAATTGTTAGAACATGACTGTAACCGTATAAGGTTAACCCAAGTACATACTACTTGATTTAATAGTGGAACTACTGATTAACAACTAAAAACTTATTAATTAACAACAAAAAAAATCAATGGTTTTGAAACATTTAACCAATCTGTAATAACTTTTGTCCAAGCACTTGTTCGGAAATGCTTTTTGCCAAATAAATACTCGTTCAAAGTCGTAGGAAGGAAAGGATCAAAGCTTTTCAAAATCTTGTAAATTCAAAAATATAAGTTTATTTATATTTTCGATTGCTCAAGTCCTGAAATTACACTGCTTGGTTTACTGAACAAATACTGAATCGAATCACTGCCAGTCCACAAGAAAACAGCAGACTGGTTTCTTTTCAAAAGTCAAGAAGTTGTTGGCTGAGTGGAAGGATTCCGTGTCGATGGAGGTTGAGAATCCTTCTGCTCCCAAGATGACCAAACCTACTACATACAACTGTGGAGAGAGTGACAGGGAGCAGCAGAGTGGAGATTGCCAGCCAGACGTCCGGAAACTTTTCCACAACGTCGTGTTTGCCTTTTTTTGCTGGTTAGTTCTCTTGCTCAAACAAGAACTGCACTCTAGGCTGCACTGGACATTGAGTGTTGAAATCAGGACCTTGTGCTGCTTGTGTGCTTGAGAGCAGAAAATCCTTTCGACAAATTTAGATTTGATGTAAGCACTCTGAAGGAGAGGTGAGAATTTCATATTTCCATATGATTTGAATTTGTTATTTGTTGAATTTTAGTTTGACTTTTGTTGAACAAGAAGAAGCTGCTACACATAAACATCACTGATAAAATAAAACATAAGTATCTTCCTTCTGTATTGAAGGAATATCAAAAGATTCCATGAAATCTATTTTGGCATTCGATTGATTTCATATCAGGAATTTATAAAAAGTTCTCTATGGATCATCGTATAACAATAAAACATCAGAATTCCTTAGCTCTCAGTGCATGACTTAAACACGTCGTAACAGATGAGTGAAATCCTCCAAGTCATTCAACTTCCATCAGCCCCACTCAGCTTCTTTAGCAAAACCCTTCTTAGCTTATCGTACACGTGCGCCACCCACAATTTTACCTTCTATCATCAACGTACATGTAATCCTCTTGATCCATAACGTGAACAACATCGTTACCATTCTAATTTCGAGCAACCCCTCCCTCCCCTAGTGCTCACCCACCCACGCGGCAGTCGTTCCACCACATGTGTCATTTTATCACATTCTTCAAGCTGACTTTAACGACGGCGTGGTGCCGAGGCACACTTCATCCGAAATCTTCCCACAGGGTTAGCTTGGCAGTAAATCCCATTACCCCCCGAATGTCCCATCCGGCGGAAGAAGATCCAGTTAGTGCCCGCACATAATTTCTTTTGTTTTATTCCTGTGTTCCGTGTGTTCCGAACTGAAGCCATCCGAAAGAAAAAAAAATCCCCGAAAAGCCGCAAAAGTTTAATCGAGTTTGGCTGTGTCTCTCGTTTCCACCACTACTGACTGTCTCACACTTGTTCACTGGTCTCTTCCTTTTTATCTACTTAACGTATGTTACAACGACGACGATGAGTGGAATGAGAACCGCTCATACATATGCTACGGTGCTTCATTTACTGATTTTTTTATAAAAAAAAAATGCAAAAAAAGGATACCATCAGATATAAGAATTTCAGCGGATGAGGAAAAAGGGTAAGTGTTGATGCCAAAGTAAATTCAGTCGTGCTATGGACGGAAAATGTTCAGAATATTTTTAAAAAATCCCTACAAATATCTCCAAGGATTCTTTTGGAAATTTCTCCAAGAATTTCTCCTGAAATTCCCACAAGAATTTCGCACAAGAAACGGATTCTCAATAAAAAACATTCCCCTCAGTATACTTCAAAAATATGCATTTTGTTGTTAGTTTTAATGAAGTTTTCCCAAACATTCGTCCAAGGATTTTTTCAGAAATTCTTCCAAAGGTTCCTTGAAAAAACCTCTAGGTATTTCTCAAGAAATTCCTGCCGAGATTTCACAAAATCTTCTAGTGTTTCGCTTAGAAAATCCTTGAGTGTTATTTTATACATTCCTGTAGAGATTCTTCCAGAAATGTCACATAATATTTCTTGCAAAAATTCTTTCAAGGATTTCTTAAAAAAAAGGTGATTATCATGCGCATTCTATGTCTATATGGAAGATTTGAATAGCTTGCTTCCCACAGTCTACAATTAATTTCATTACTAATCTTTTATACTTTTTTCGGAAATATCTTCAGCGATTCCAGAAACTCTCACATTGATTTTTTTTTATTTCTTAGAGATTCTTTCAGACACTTTATTAAGAAATTTCCCTAAATTTCTACAAGGATTCCTCTGGAAAGTCTTCCAGGTATTCTTTCAGAAAATCTTCACGGGATTCCATTAGAAAACCGTCCAAGAAGTCTTTCAGAAATTCCTACAAAGATTTTTTTTTCATGGATTGCTTCAGACATTCTTCCAATAGTTTCTTTTTCCACCAGTTGGTTCTAAAGAAACTCACCAAATATTTCATCGGGCTATCAATTATTCCTTCACAAACTTCTCTTCCAGGGATTCCACTGAAAGTTCGTGATGGAATGCCTCAAATAATTTTATATAGGATTTTCAGAGCTTCTTGCATAATTTTTGTACAGTAGTTCTAGCCAAAATTCCAGTAGTGATTGATACTGATATGTATGCAGCAATTCCTTCGGGAATTCCTCTTAATACTTTTTATTTATTTTTTTCTCGAAAAATCCTACAGGATTCCTCAATAGATACCTCTAGAAATTTCTATGTGAATTTATTCGAAAATTTCTTCTGATATATTCCCTAAGAATTGCTACAGGAAATTTTTACTTTAGAAATGTTTCAAGTTGTTTTTTTACGAATGTTCACAGAGGTTTGTCTATTTTTGTCTCCAAATGTTTCTCCAGAGATTTCTTTAGAAACACATGGTTTGCTCATGATGTTACTTCATGTATCCTTCCAAAAACTCTTCCAAAGATTTTTACATGAGTTCATCATTTACTTCAGAAATATTTCCAAAAATTTCAATAAAACTCATCCAGGAATTCCTTCTAAAATTGTCATAAGAATTCTTTCAGAAACAGCAATTTCTCAAGAAATGCCTTCGGTGATTCCTGCGGGAATTTTTTATCATATTCCTTCAGGCTTCTTTTTAGAAATTTAGAAGTTTATTGAATTATGGTCCTGATGCTCATCAGATCAATAAGAAACGGACACAAAAATCACGGTCAATTTCCGACAATAGGATATGTATTATTTGAATCGAAATATTGTCCATCAGCAAATTTTCCCAGCTAGTTTTCACCTAGATTCATTCCGATACTTCTTCGGGAATTTATTCCATACAATTTCAAAGGTTACCTGGCAAGTATTCCGGGAAAAACTGCTAGAAAATCTCGGCAAGAACTCCGGCAGTGACTTCCGGAGAAGTTTATTATGGAGCTTCCGGAGAAGTTTATTATGGAGCATTTTCAGATATACCAGATATATGGAGAAAGCTGTCGGATATACCAGAAAAAAATCCTGGAGGAATTCATGCTGGAACAAACAAAAAATCCTGGAAAAAAACCAAAGGAAATCCCGAATTGAGTTCCGGAGGGATTTTCAAGAAGTTTTCTTTGAAACGGTTGAAGAAGTTCCTCACGGCCTTTCCGAAAAACCATTTCAAAAAGTTAAAAAACGAGGTAAGCTTTTGTACCAAAAACCTAATAAAATGTTTAAAGAATGTTCTGAAGAAATTCTTGAAAAAGTCCCGAAACAATTTTAAAGGAGTGTTAGAGGAGTTTTTGAAGAGATTTTCAAATGATGTCTTGAAGGGACTCCCTGCGGAACTCCTAAACAATTCTCAAAAGAAATCCTGGATAATTTCTAGAGCCTGCCCCTTCTAAAGAAATCTCAGGAAAATAAACATAAATTTGAGAACACTTTCAATCATTCCTTCAGAGATTCCTTGTGAAGTTCTTTTTCAATTCCTTCGAGAGTTCACCTAAAACCGTTTCCGTTATTTTTTACCAAAAGTTCGCGGAAATTCATTTCGAGATTCCTTTTGGACTATTTAAGAAGAAATCATCAGAACTTTTTAACGGTTTGCACAAGAAAATGTATCTGGCAATCCTGCTAAACGACTTCCTCTAAGGATTTATTCAAGAAATTCTCAAAAACAAAGTCTCCTCGCATTCATCCTGGGGTTATTTTGAAAATTGAAATTAAAACTCAGAATTGAAGGACAGATATTTCTGAACAAATATTCCCGAATTTCCGAAATTTTCCCCAAGATATTTTTCAATGATTCTTTAAAGGGTCCCATCAAAGATTCTTAAAAAAAATCTTCCTGAAGGTTCACCGTTTTATCCAAAAAGTCCCCGAAGATGCTTTCCAGGATTCTTTCAGTAATATTTCGGTGGATCTTCCCAGAAAATGTTCCATAAATTTATCCGAAGCAATGTCTTCCTCCTTCAGAATGTTTTGGAGGATTCTTCTAACAATTTCTTATGCAGAAGTTCATGCGAGAATTAGTCTAGAAAATACTTTTAGAGTTCCTTAACAAGGCTTTCTTCAACAGATTCCTCCAGAAATTACTCGAATGATTTCCCGGACATTCGTCCTCCGTGGTTATATATTTATGCAATTTCCGAGAATTTGTCTAAGGAATCCTCTAAGGATTCCTCTAATTTCTTTTTTTTCGGAAATTCAAGAGGGGATTTTCTTTAGGATTTCTTCATGAATTCTTCCGAAATATCTTCCTAACATTTATTTAGAAACAGCTGCGAGGATTCGTATAGAGAATTCGGCAGTACCCAGATAATCATCAAGACTATATTTCGTCTTTTGGGGCTTATAGATCTGGCACTCGGTCAATATAGAACATGATAGCTCTAAAACAGCAGTATATTAGCACTCAAGGATTCTTATAGATGCTTATTCAATAACGCCTAGTGGTAACTTGTGTAATTCTTTTAAAATTACGTAAGAATTCTCCCAGAAATTCGTCGAAAAAAATTTTCAGTAATGTCTCCAATGAATCCTTGAGACCTTCTAGAGGTTCTTCGGAGTTCACACGAGAATTTCTCCTAAAAATGATCCAGCAAGTTCTCCAAGCCTTCAAAATTTTTGCGAGGGTTTTTACAAAATGCTTTTTCTCAAAATATCTCTCAAAATTCTTCCTAGAAAAACTTCAGAATTTTTTTCGAGTGATGCTGCAGATTTTTCTTCGGAGATCGTTCTCCAAATATTGTCTCAATGAATCTTCCCAAAATTTCCTCAAGCATTCCATCTGAAATTTATCAGATGACTCTAGCAGATATTCCTATGATAATTCTTCCAGAAATTTCTCCAGAATATTATTCTACGATTCTTTCTGAAATTTAACGCTAGAGATTTTTTAAGAGATTGGATTTTGAAACAAAAAAAAAGCAAAAAAAGCAAAATGAATTGAATAATACATGAATAAATCCTGTTTACATTTTTATCTCTGAAGAAATCTGAAAAATGAGGAAACCCTTGAATACCTTTCGTAGTTTTCGTAATGCAAATTTTCTTGACATCCTTGGGCATGGAGTATCTTCGTACGATATACACAATACAATAATGTAAAATGGTGTGAGTTTTCTCCTAAAGATGTGAAAAAATATTCTTTCCATCAAAACATGCTATTTTTTTCTGATGATCAAAATATTTTCTCCAAGAATTATTCCAGAAGTTTCACTCAGAAGATTTGCTTTTGGAATTCCTATGAGATTTTTTTTCCAAATAATTTCTTCAAGAACACATTCCTTCAAAAATTTCTCTAGAAATTATTTTCCAATATCTGCAAGAACTCTCCCAAAAACTTCTCCATTAGTTTTTCCAAAAGTTTTTTTTAATGGCTGTTTTGGAAATTTATTTTGAAGATAAAAACATGAATTTCTCTACGGTTTGCTCAAGGAAATGCCCAGGTGCTCGACAGATATTTCTCCAGACGTTTTTTCAAGGATTCTCAAGATTGTTTTCCATGATTCTTCAATGGGTTTCTTAAGAAACTCCACCAAAGGTTCTTCCAAACAATCCTTCTGCAGGTTCACCGATTCATAAAAAAATCGCCGAGAATGCTTTCCAGCTTTCAGGTTTCTTCAGAAATTTATCGGTGAATTTTCCCAGAAAATCCACCATAAAATTCACTGAAGTATACCGTATAAATGTATTCCTTCTTTAGAATGTATTGGGGTTTTTATCTAACAATTTCCATTTCAGAAGTTCATGCAATGATCAGTCTAGAAATAATTGTAAGGATTTCTTTAAAAGTTTCTTCAAGGATCTTTTCTAGAAGTCTACTAAAATAAAAAAAAAATCATCTACAGCTCTCCCTCTGTGGGCATATATTTATGCATTTTTCCGAGAATTTGATCTAGATTCCTCTCAATTTTTTTTTCGGAAATTCAAAAGCAGTTTCTCTCTAGGTTTTTTTCCATAAATTCCTCTGAAACAATGGCGTAGCCAGAAATTTTCTCTGGGAGGGGTTTTCAACGGTCAATGATACCGTTTTTGATTTGACACTTACATTTTGTTAACAGTAATGAGCAATTGTATTCGTAGTTTGAAAATAGCAGTGCAGCCGAAAAATTTTTTCGTCGCAAAGCGCTTTATACTGAAAATTTGTTCCACCAATTTTGGCTCTCTTTGGTTTAACCCTAAACACCCCCCCCCGTAGCTACGCCAGTGCTCTGAAATATCTTTCTCATGTATTTCCTTCGAGAAGTTCTTCTGTTTTTTTGCGAAAAATTCTTGAAAAATCTGTGCTCCTGAAGTAAAAACGAGAGTTTCACACATACTACAGAACATTCTCCAAGCCCATAACATTTTTGTGAGGATTTCTAAATTATTTTTCCTAAAATTCTTCCTGGGAACCATTCAGAAATTTTCCAGAAACTTCTCCCAATAATTTCTCCAGATAATGCCCCAATGAGTCTTCCTCAAACTTCCCGAAGCATTCCACCTGAAATTCAACGACTCTACTGGGAATTCCTATTGTAGCAGGCTGTGATTCATAAATCTATAGCAGTGACAATTAAGAATACCGAACTACACGTCTTTCCGTGGATCACCTACGCTATGACGATTCTTTTAGAAATTCTTCCCGAATATTATTCAAAGGTTCCTTCTGAAATTTCCCTGAGGTTAACCCATTGGTATTTATTGAGGGCTCCTCAGGTCAATCTCTAGGATTTCCCCAAAGGGGCTGTCCATAAGCCACGTGGTCAATTTTTTGGGACTTTTGGGACTTTCAACACCCCCCCCCCCCCCCCGCGTGATCATTTGTCCATACAAAATTTTTAATTTGTCCATACAAAATTGTCATTGGCCGAAACCCCCCCCCCCCCCCCCTTATAATCACGTGGTTTATGGACAGCCCCAAAGGGTTCTTTCAGAAATTTTAACAAATGTTTCACTGAAAATTCCATTGAGATCTCATTCAAAAATAATTCTCAGGCCTCTTCCAGAAATTTATCTGAATATTATTCTTGGGGTTATTTCAACAAGTCTTCTGATGATTTTTCCTAGAATACTCCGATAATTCTTCCGAGAATATTCTAGGAATGGTTATGGAAATAACACAATAACCAGGATATCTTGTTTATTGTTTATGTTTATTTATGAAGTAATGACTTAAAATCTTTCCAAATAAATGCTTCCAAGAAGGAATCTAACAATCCATGTTAGAATCCACAAGAAATCCAGGTAGCATTCCTTAGAAAATCTGGGAGGTATGTTACGGTAAAATTGTTGAAAAGAATTCCTGGAAGAAAACTACCACTATCTGAGCATTGGCCTGTGAAGAAATAAAGGAATGTAGAACTGCTCACCAGCTAGCTGGATGGCCTCATGAACATTCAAGTCTACTGTTCTACATTGCATTCGAAAGAGCCATTACAACGTTGCTGGAACTTTTCTGAAGGTTAATTTTTCTTAATATTTCTAAGGCTAATAATTCTTAATATTTCTTTTCTGACTTAAGGGAAAAGTCTTCAGTATATCCCTGAGTCATTTTCGAGTTTCTACCTCTTCTGTAGTAATCTGTCGTAAATTAAAGAGTGCAAACGACAAGTTTGATGGTATAAGATGATATAAGATAGGCAACAGTTTCAACACTAAATATATGTGGTGCAAGTTAAGGGAAGGATGAAGCATTAGATTTCAATTACCTTATGGCAACTAAAATGCCGTGTCATTAAGTGGCTCGGTAGCTTAGTTGGAAAAGCACTTGTCTAGCGAATAAGGGTTGTGAGTTCAAATCTCACCTGAGCTGTTGACTTTTGTTCGGACTAGTACTAATAGTTTTTCTATCTTTTCATGTATATGTTGAGTTCATGAAAAAAAAAACATTTTCTTCTGATAAATCAGTAAATGAAGCACCGTTTCCCGCGCGCGATAAAAAGAACCAAAAATCTCGCGTGGCTTCGAAATCAAACCCTTTCCGCTGAAGCTTACGTCTCCACCAATAACCTCTTCACATACACCCAACCACCCACCCACCCACTCACACACAGAGAAGCACACAAGAGCGCGCAGCCACCTTTCTCATATCATGGCACCAACCGGAATTGGCATCGTCGTAGTCATCGTCGAGTATAGGTAAGGTAAGCCACGTTTCACGATCCATCGTTCGCCGCCCGTCGTCCGTTCGCCGGAGTTGTTCGCTTCGTTCGTGGATATATTACAGCCTGCTGCTCCTCAGCATCAGCATCTTCATCATCGTCGTCGCCGTTGTCGTCAGGACGAACGCGGTGGTGGTGGCGGCGGCAACGGTGAGCCAGTGACGCTGGAGGATTCCGTTGGGTCGAAGGGCTGTAAGATAAAGTAAGAGAAGAGGAAAATGTTAAACTAGAAGCTGGTTTCGTACGGCAAGAAGTATGTGGCACGAAAGCAAGGTGTGCATAGGTAGCGATATCCTCTGAAATAGGAGGTTTCGATGTCAGATTCCGTTACAGCACCTTTGGCATCAGTCTGCCGGCCGGTCTGTCTGAAGAAGTCGAAAGGAAAACGCGTGTTGTGGGATCACAGCTGCACACAGATGGCGGCGGTGCGCTGTTGGTAGTGAATGTTGATGATTAGTGAAGGTTAGGGAGAAAAGGTGGTCGGTGGATGAAAATTCAAGTTGACTGGCTTTCAACGATTGGATTTAATGTTAGGTAAAAACCCTTGCATTACCTAGAGGGGTTTACATTTTCGTCCTAAGGGGCTGTTCTTAAACCACGTAGACCACATTTTGGTCATCTCAGACCCCCCTCCCCCTCGTAGACTTTTGACCATACAAAAACTTGAAAATTTGTATGGAGCGTAGACTTTGACCAGACCCACCCCCTTCCCCCAAAAGTCTACGTGGTTTACGAACGGCCCCTAAAGGTTAAGCAGTGGTTTTGGGTTTCGAGAACCGTAGGTTGATGGCCTGTGATCCCTTATCTACCGGGCTGGGGCTGCCACCTTAGGTATAGCTTCCGGTGGAGGAGCATTTCATACTCAGCCGCTGGATGCCAGAACAGACGCTGTTTGAGCCGCACCTCCTTGGTGAACAGACGCTCGGATCACACCTCCTCAAGCTAGTTGAAGTCAGAAGGTCAACAGTGCTCAGGCTGCACTACCAGCTAAGCACATAACTCTTAGCTGGCGATCTTTTTTTTATTTTTTCACTTAATCGTTTATTTAAGGCTCATGCGCCATCAGGCATTACGGAACCGAATTCATTTTGGATCTATTTTACAATTTCATATTTGTGACTTATAAACTAGGCTAGCTTTGGGGAACCGTAAAACTCGCGGTTTGGTCGAGGTTAGGGGGAACAATAATGTTTAAGGAAGGGATCCCAATAGGGGCATTCGTTGACTATTAGCAGCGTGGCGTAGCGTAGTTGCTGCTAGTCTAACGTAAAGTGGACAAACAACCTGTAACGATACAAACAAACGATTTTCGAAGGGACACGAGGTGGACAAGTGGAACAACAAGACAGGGGTATCAAACGAAGACTTCAGCTTGTTTCAAAAAGTCGTATACAAGCTTCATGTAGTCAAGATCAAGCGTACCCAACACATCCCTAATGTCTTTCTCTTCTGGTTTCCCTCGGGCCCTGAGGGATGCACATAAATCGGATCTGGCAATACCGTATTCGGGGCATTCCCACACAACATGGTTGATATCTTGATAGCCTGCACTACAGCTACAACGATTGCTATATGTGAGCCCTATTCGATAGAAATGCGAGCCCAGAGAGTAGTGATTGGACGTAAGTCGACACATTATCTTGATAAAATCTCGACCCATATCCAACCCCTTGAACCACGCCATCTTCGATACCTGTGGGAGAATTGAGTGTAACCACTTGCCCAACTCTCCTGCATCCCATTTTGGTTGCCAACTGACCAAGGCATGCTGACGAGCAATTGAAAAAAAAAAATCATTGAAAGCGATATGACGGTCATAAATATCGCTTTCCATAGCGCCCACCTTGGCGAGTGAGTCCGCTTTCTCATTTCCCGAGATCGAGCAATGCGAAAGGACCCAAACCAAGGTGATATTATATGCTTGATTCGATAAAGCACTCAGAGTAGATCGTATTTCACTGAGGAAATACGGAGAGTGCTTTACCGGCCTCATTGAACGAAAAGCCACTATAGAGCTGAGACTATCCGTAAAAATGGTATATTGATCAGAGGGCAGAGAGGCGATTCGCTCTAATGCGTAGTGTATAGCCGCCAATTTTGCGATGTATACTGAGCAAGGACTTTGAAGTTTATGGGCGACGCTATGAAGCTCATTAAATACACCAAATCCAGTGGAATCGTTTGTTTTTGACCCGTCAGTGAAAAACCTTCTGTCGCAACTGACTTGGCCAAACTTGTTTGCAAAAAAATTTTGGAATGTGCTCCGATCGGAGCGGATCTGGAATTCCACGGATTTCTTGCAACATGGACAGATCAAACACTATAGTGGAATTGGAGAAGTCTGGGAAGCAATCACGGTTGAGAACATTCGAAGAAGGGTGAACCGCCAGAGTCATGTACGAGTAGTACACTGTCATAAACTTTGTTTGATGAATTCGTTCGATTAGCTTCTCAAGTTTTCAATTACCAATGGATTCAGCACCTCACAGCGGATGAGGAACCTTAACGACAATTCCACGAAACGATCTGATAAAGGGAGTACTGCTGCTAGTACCTCCAAACTCATTGTGTGCGTCGAGTTCATGCAGCCTAATGCGATCCGAAGACAACGATACTGGATACGCTCTAGCTTCAGGATGTGTGTTTTCGCGGCGGACTGAAAGCAAAAGCTACCGTATTCGAGAACCGACAGTATCGTTGTACGATAAAGCTTTATCAGATCTTCCGGGTGGGCTCCCCACCATGTTCCGGTGAGTGTACGCATGAAGTTGATTCGTTGTTGGCACTTCTGATACAGATAATTAATGTGCTTTCCCCAGGTGCCTTTAGAGTTGAACCAAACCCCCAGATACATATGTGAAAGACTTTGAGTGAGTTCCCTACCCAAAAATTGAAGCTCTACATCTGCTGGATCGCGCTTCCTAGAAGAGACAACTAACTCAGTTTTCTCCGGAGAGAATTCGATACCCAGCTTTACAGCCCAAGCAGACAAATTGTCTAAGGTATCTTGCAGTGGTCCTTGCAGATCTTCCGCCTCTGGTCCGGTGATAGAGACCACGGCGTCGTCCGCAAGCTGTCGTAGCGAGCACTTTTCCACTAGACATTCGTCGATGTCTCTAACGTAAAAGTTGTAAAGAAGGGGGCTTAAGCATGAGTCCTGGGGGAGACCCATGTAACTAATTCGTGAAGTTGCCGAGGTTCCATGAGAGAAAAACATGTGCTTCTCAGACAACAAGTTGTACAAGTAGTTGTTTAAAAGCGGAGAAAGCCCACACTCGTGGAGTTTGTCTGAAAAGACATCAACGCAAACGGCATCAAAAGCCCCCTTAATATCCAAAAATACTGAGCCCATTTGCTCTTTTTGTGCGTAGGCCAGTTGAATTTCTGTAGAAAGCAGCGCCAGACAATCGCTCGTTCCCTTGCCTCTGCGGAAACCGGATTCAATCCGGTGGATTGAGTATCTGAAAGAAGGCCATTCGATTCAACCCATTTCGGCACCAACATTTCAAAAGGGCGTAACTGCATTTACAACCAATGCCTTCTCACAAAGCTGTGGAGCGTATCCCATCCCTCTCGAGCAATCCACTAGCACAAATAGAAAGATAAAATCCTCCTCTTTCGATTAATGGGTGTGAATTGCGTGAGATATATGAAATACGACCCACAGCTCTGTGAGAAGGCATTGGTTGCAAAAGCAGTTACGCCCTTTTGAAATGTTAGTGCCGATTTGTCAAGCCGATGGAGAATCATCTTCTCTAGCAGCTTCCGTAAGCACGACAACATCGCAATTGGACGGTACGAGTTGTGATCCGATGCGGGCTTCCCGGGCTTTTGAATGGCAATAACCCTCACTCGTCTCCAGTCATCCGGAACAGTGTTGCTCTCCAAGAACAGATTGAATAAATTCAACAAGCGCCTCTTCTGGCTGGCGGTCCTTGTCATCGATTGACCCGAGGAAGTATAAGGTAGGAACTTGTGAGGGCCAGAGCTATGTTGGACGCTCCTTGCCGACTCACCATTTTGCAGCAGGTTGAAGGTCTTTCGGCCCTGTGCACCACCATAGCCAGGGTTGTGCAGTTTCAGGATGGTCAATGTCGAATGACACTCGCTCTAACCATCACTTCATACGACAAACGCAGTCCATCAAAACATAATCGATTCACGCAAAAGCCACTCAAGCCAACCCTCGTTCAATGCAGAGTCAACCACATCCAACAGCAGCGATCGTCTCTTGTTTTCGAACCACACGATGAAACACCGAAGCGAGTTTTTGTTCTACGCTTTGCATTCTATTCATAGGGCGTGCTATGTTTGTGTTTGCTGCGCCATGCAATACTACTTAACAAATTGACCTTCATCCTGGCATTTTCAGACGAGAGTCACCCAGCAGTGAGTGACATAGCTCTGCGTCGGAATGACGGTTAACAAGCGTTCGGCTGCTCAGGAGATGTGCAGAGAAAGAGAGTGGCGGCGGCAGCCACCATATCAATGCGTTCGTCTCGAATGTGTTCGTTTGCAACATAGCGACGGTCGGCTGTAGCGTTGATGGAAGAAGAAGGGCAATGTTAATGTTGCGGCTTTTTTGTGTTATGATGGTGATAATGCACAAGACTGACCATAGCTGCTCGGACTGAAAAGTAGAAAGTAATTATAAAAGTGAATACTTAAACGAATAGTTAAAATATCTAAAAAAAAGACTTAAAATTAATACAAAAGTTAAAAAGTTATCTGGCTGTTAAATTAAGTGCACATGCACAGCCATAAAAAGGGCCGTGCACAAATTACGTCACGTGTAAAAGGCTCTTTCTCCCTTTTACAGAACGTGAAGAGTTTTACAAAAAAATGTAACACAAAGAGGAAGAGGGGTCGTGAAAAAGGTCGCCTTCGCGTGACATAATTTGTGTATCACCCGTTTTTGAAAAATATAAAGCTTTACAATTTAATTCACAAATCAATTTTTATTAAATTCATGCAAAATGATTGAAAATCGATTGAACATTGATAAAGTTGAGATATCTAAAGTGAAAGTATATTTTAATACACAAAAATTCAACCCTGAGGAATGCCTCTATGCCTCAATATATTTTGCTGAACTTTGGAAGTAACGCAGTTTAATGTGTTTTGAGTATAGAAAAGCAGACGAATTCCATTTTCAACAACTTATGAAAAATAACGCACCTAGTGGTATCCCGTAATTAGACCGTTGCGTGCTTCACAATTAAACTTTTTCGTGACAATTTTTTTTTTCCCAAAAAAGGGACAGAATCCAATGGAGCAATTGCAATCATCATAAACTTTGTTCGACAAGAACTTCTAAAAAATCCTAGGGATTACTTTAAACAAGTTACGAAGGAATGCTTTAAAAATGTTTGGAGGATGTTTTTAAGAAATCCGTATAGAAAGTACTGAAAAAATATGTGGATGAAGGTTCTAAAAAAATCCCTGGTGTAATTTCCGATTTATTTTTTAAATAAAGAGATGAATTTGAGTTCCTAGAGAAATTTCAAAAGAAATCCAAATCTCTGAAATAATTTCGAAGTTGATTTCTGAAGAAAAATTATAAGAATTCCTGATAAATTATTTTCCAGAAATCTCTAGATAAATTCTTGAAAAAAATCTAAAGGAACATCCGAAGGAATCCAGAAAAATTTACAGGAAGACGACCAGAAAGTTTGTAGTGGATGTTTCTGAATTATCTCCTGGGACATTTTTAAAACAATTTGTGATGAAATTACTAAATAAAATAATTGGGTGATTTTCTAAATCATTTCATGGAGGAATTCATGAACATTATTCTGAAAAAAAACATGAGATAGTATCGGTAGAAACATACGTCAATATTACTAGAAACATTGCATTTTTTGAATATTCAATATTTCTTGAAAAAAAAAAGATATTTCTAAAAGAATTCTCAGAAGAGAAATTTCTGAGTGATTCCAGAAAAAATCCTGGAAAAAATTTATAAAGTCGTCTTTGAATTACCTCAATATCTAAATGAATGAATCGCTTGAGAAATTTTTGAAGGAATCCGTTGGTAATTTTCTAGAAAAATACATGACCAGAAGATTGTGTGAAGGGCAAATTTCTGAAAAATTCATGGTGCATTCGTTAAAGTAATCTGCGCAACATTTACTAAAACCATTCCTTGTGATTTTTTTGGAGAAGTCTCTAGAAGATTTTTTGAAAGAATATATAAAAGAACTTCTGAGAACATTTCTTGAAAATCGTACCAAGCAAATGTCCAATTATGGAAAGTTTTGGATTTTTTTTTTCACAAACTCCCAGGAAGCACACTTGAAGGGTTTTTCAAGGAATCCTTTGTTTAATTTTTAAGTGAAAGTCGAGAGGATTTTTGGTAAGAACATTTGGACAATTTAAGAGAAAATCACTGGAAAGTTTTCTGAAATTTTTAATGGAATTCATGGAGTAAATACTGAAGCAAAAAAATAAAACATTGTTTTGAGACAGTTCTGCAAAAATTTTAAATAAGCGGAGGAATCTTTCGATGGTTTTCTAATTCCCGAAAAAAAAAATCCGAATGTATTCTTTGAAGATTTTTTAAATAATCAATGATAGAATCCCTCAGAAAATTCTCTGAGGAAATCCGAAATGTTTCCGAAGGGACTCCCAGAGAAATTTAAAAAGGATTTTTTTGATGTTCTGAAAAACTTGGAAGAATTTTCTCAAGAAATCCCTGAAAAATTGAATAAATATCCAGATGAATTACTGAAAAAAATATCTAGAGGAATTTATGAAAGAACAAATTTTTGGATAATTTCATATAGGGATTTCTGAGAAAACTAATGCAAGAATCCCCGTGGGTTTGTTGAAAGAATCACTGCAGAGGAATTTCGGAATTAGTTTCAGAAAAAGTATCTGAATTAAATTTTTGAAGATTTTTTAAGAAACCATGAGGAAATGCCTGCAGGAGTTCCTGAAACAATCCTTCGGAAAATTTCTCAAGAGGTTTCTGGACAGATTTTCTGAAATAACTTTTAGAAGATTTTCTGAAAACCCCTGAAAAAGTTTTTGGAAGATTTTCATCTGGAGGTATTTGAGGAAAATCCCTGGAGGAATTTTCATGATCAGCCAACATATCAATGACCAATTTGACATGTGGATGCTTTGGGAACCGTAATAAGACCATACACCTTTTCTTTTTGTCTTATGATGGTTTTACGAACCTCTTCTAGTGTATTTGACTTAACAATGTTACTTCGGTAGCAATCCCTGTGGATAAATTTTCCAATCCTTGGAAGAATTATTTAAGGAGTACTTGAAGAAGCTTTTGAGGGAATTCCTCGTAGAACCCTTGGAGAAGTTGCTGGAAGAGTTCCTGAAGGACATTAAGGGAGTTCTTGGGAGTTTTTCTGAAAAATCTACCAATGGAATCTTTCAACTGTATTCTCAAAGAATCCCTGGGGAAGTTTCTGAAGGAACAACAGCATAGTTTTTTTTTTTTTGAAAATATCCCGGTAGAATTACAATGGAACCCCTGTAAAATTTCAATAGGTATATCTGGATTATTTCTTTTTATTTAGAAATTACACGAATGCAAGCGCAAAAACAATGAATATGAATATGTGAAAGCGAAAAATATAGGGAAAAAATATTGAAGCAATTTTCTTCATTTAGGAAGAACTTTTTCAAAACTTCCTGTGGGCATTTTCCAGAGTTTCTTGCATTGTTACTTTCAGTAATTCAGGCAGGATTTTCTTTTCAGAATTCCAGCAGAAGTTTATACAGAGATTCCATCAGGATTTCCTCCAGATATTCCTCTAAGTATTTTTGCAGAATCCTAAGGATTTCTCCACGGATTGTTAATGGAATTGATTTAGAAATTCCTTTAGATTGGAGACGAATCAGCCTTGGACTGAAAGTCTCGATAATAAAGACATAAAAAATCCTTTAGAAATATGTGAAGTGTTTTTATGAACCTTTGCAACAGCTCATTGAGACATTTCTCCAGGTATTCCTACAGAAATTTATTCAGGAATACATCAATGCTCATGGAATACTTTCAGAAAATTCCCAAAAACTTTATCACTTTAAACTTTAAATATTGTTTTAAATTCTTCAATTAACTTTTCTAAGATTTCCTGAGGAGCTTCACCAGCTACTTATTTCTCCAGGAAGTTCTAGTTCATAAATTCTTCATGGTATTGCTTCAGAAAAATTCCCGAAGATTTCTTCAAATTTTCCTCCAGACATTTATTCAAGAGTACTTTCTGAGTTTTTCATTTTGAAAGGACTGGAGGTTTCATAAGAAATTCCTTCAGAGATTCAATCAAAAATGTCTTCAGAAGCTTCCTCAGATTTTTCTTCAGAAGTCTTTCCATTTTTTTTTTCATAAATTCCTTTAAAAATTTATTTGAAAATCATACAGAGATTCTTTCCAAAATTCTTCCAAAGATTCCTCCAGTAGTTCCTTGAGAAATTCCTTCGGGGATTCCTGCAGAAATTTCTACAAGGATTATCTTGGAAATTGCTCCTGGGGTTTCGTCAGAAATATCTCTTGGGATTTCTTCAGAGATTCCTGCAGGAATGGTTAAAGGGTTGATGGGATCTCGGAGGATTTTGTGCCTCAGGATACGTCAGGAGTTCTTTACATAATTTGTTATTTAATTTTCAGCATACACAAAAACCCCTATAGAATCTTTAAAACCCTGTGAGTCAGAATTTTTCCAAGCGATATTCTGGATTTTTTTCTACGTTTTACTGTAGTTTTATTCTTGAATTTAGATTATAAAGTCTACGGGTGTAACGATAACTTCTTTCATTATACGAAGCTTCGATTTGTAATCTATTACAAGCCCGTGCACAAGGGGGGGGGTGTTTGAGTGTTAACACCCTTCCACCCTCCTCCCCATTACCGACGCTTCATACACTAGGCGCCCCTCCACCTTTTGCCGAAATTGGGAAAAACCCCTCCCTTGGTGCCACTTCTGTGCACGAGCCTGATCTATCATGTTCAGTTAGTTTTCTGAAAGTTCAATAGACAGTATCAGATCAGTCGGGAATTCTTAGGTCATCCAAACTGTTCTTGAGTTTGGATCCTAAAGTCTACGGGTGTAACGGTAACTTCTTTTATTATACAAAGCTACGATTTGTAATCTATTATGTACAGTAAGTCTTATGAAAGGTTAATAGACAATATCAGATCAGTCGGGATATCCTAGGTCATCCACACTATTCTTGAATTTAGATTCAAAAGTCTACGGGTGTAACGGTAAGTTCTTTCATTATACAAAGCTACGGTTTGTAGTCTATTATGTCCAATAAGTCTTCTTAAAGTACAATAGACAGTATCAGATTAGTCGGGATATCCTAGTTCATCCAAATTGTTGTTGAGTGTAGATCCTAAAGTCTACGGATGTAACGGCAACTTCTTTCATTATACAAAGCTACGATTTGTAACCTATCATATCCAGCAAGTCTTCTGAAAGTTACAGTGGTTGTTTTTATCAACTAAGCTTCATAACAGTAAGGAGCCCATAATATCCCAAGAAATATATAACAATGCGTATTGTTTCTCTTACTGCTTTGGTAGGGCATCAACGTAGTGACAAAAGCTTTTATCACAAGTGTAGACCTGAAGCTTAGGTCTCCGGAGTAGTGTTGTTGATCTAGCATATCACAAAAATATCTTGATTGAATGACTCATGATATGCCAGGGGGAATACAGTCTAAAGTTCATTGTGAGACTAACTATTGAAACTATCAAGAGTTAAACTGCAGAATAGTTTGGATGACCCTCAATGTCCCAAAGGTTCATAATAATATATAGTAGACTACATGTTGGTCCAGTCACTGCGATTGATTATGAAACGTAACTCAGTATGTCAGATATAGCTGATGTTACGAGTATAGGCCTGAAGTTCTGAACTCATAGTTTGGCTGACATGGATCATTCCCATAGTTCCCTAAATGACATTTGAGTATAAAATAGCTTCACGGCTCTCAGCAGATTATGCTTTGCTATTATTTATGGTGAAAACTCATAAAGTTTTTCTTGTGGATTTGAAGGACTTCATTATAGAACAGTTTGGACAAACCTGAATGTCCCAAAGGTTTATAATAAAAAAAGTAGACTTCAGATTGATCCAGTAACTGCGGTTGATTATGCAGCGTTACTCAGTATTACAGATATGGCTACTGTTACGAGTGTAGACCTGAAGTCCTGAACTCCAAGGTTGTTTGGCTAAAATGAAACATTCCCGTAGTGTCTCTAAATGACATTTGAGATTCCAAGAACTTTCTAGAAAAAATCCTGGAGACATCCCCATCCTCATTCTTATAACAATCTAGTAGGATTTATTCCTGAAATATATGAAAAAAAAAATACATGCACGAACTTCTGTAGCAATTCTTGAAAGAATTTCCTTAATATTTCCTGAAGGACTCTTTGAAAGAATTTTGGTAGAAACCTTTGAGCTAAATAGTTTCAAGATAAATCGTTTGAGAAATTTCGTGAGAAACTCCTGAAAAAGAACCAAGGGAAATTCCTAGAGGGGTTATTGAAAGAATTGCTGGAGTTCAATCATAGGAGAAATTTTCAAAGAAGTACAGAAAGAGGAATGCATTCTTAAATTAACACGGAGACATCTTTGGAGGAATTCTTGCAAAAATCATGCGAAAACATTTTTTTATAAAAAAAATCGAAAATAATTTATTCAATTTTAATAAATTTGGAATTTTAATTATGATGAAGATATCAATGACGACTTCTTCAACCTTAAAAGGGAATTTCCGTAAAACTACAACAATAATTAGAATCCAATCAAACCATCAGTTCTATCTCATTATTCACGCTCAGTGGGAAACATCAGTTCCTGCAAGGGCCATTTCTTCGATGCATGGGAAAGACCGAAAACTTGCGCCGTTCTTTCCCGGAAACTAAATTAACTGACTTTATGTTTTTCGCAGCCGGGTTCCCGCTAGTGTGTCAGAATCAGACCTATCAAACGAAATGGAGACGCAACAGCAAAAGAGGATGAAGGGAAAACATCCTACATCATATGTGCCGCTGCCTGGACTGGATGGAAACACTTTCGCCGGGTTGTATTTGGATAGGTGTAGGTAGGTATCTATTTAGTAGGGTTGTTGTGCGGCCGGCACGCTTCGTGGCGTTCGGTTCCATGCCATGGCCAGGCCATGGCGAGGCGATGATGGCGATAATGATGAGCTCGGTAATGGGAAGCGAAAAGTTTCTCGCAAAACTTGGTCTTACAGTAGTAGTGCTGCGAGCTGCAAACACACGGAAAACAGGAAATTGAATCCGATCATCTTACAGTTTTCCATTATTACCGAAAGCCAGCAGCCTGTCGTGTGTGATCGGAATGCGTGACTTCCGGAAATGAGCCGGCCGCACGTGCCTGGCATTGCAGCGCCGGGATCAAAAGTAGCAAATTTATGAGGAAAAATGCATTTCGAGCAAGAAAGTTAAACTTTGGATAATTATTAGTAATGGAACTCACCTCCGCTGCCGCCACTGCTGTACAGCATGTTCTCATTGAACACCTCCTTGAAGTTCACCACGTTTGTCACTTCGTCGGAGTCTACGCCCCCTAGATGTTCTCCGCCGGCCGTTCGGATCCGTGGTGGCGTTGGCTTCAACCGAACGACCGCCGGCTGCAAGGAAGGGGAAAAGTGGTGCTGGACTACCCGAGGTGCCGCTGGTGCTGGCACCGTCACCGCCGATGCCGGATGCTTCACGGCGTCCGGCTCTTTGTAGACTTCGTTCGATAGTCTACTGGTGGGGGTTGTGGAGTACGGTGATGCCACGATCGGATCGTGGCTTGAAGTGCTGGTGCTGGGCGAAGTAGTCGAACTCGTACTTTCCGCTGACGAACTCGGTGATTCGTGAGTTGTTGAGCTGATGTGATCGAAAACGGAATTGTGCTCTGGTACGGGGTCTCTATTTACATCTGTGTGAGAGACGATTTGGAATTCTATGAATATGTTCAAAGACTGAGAGCGACCAAGAAACTTACCAATGAACACAGTTTCCTTGGTTTTGCTGTAATCGGTGTCTTTGACACTGAGAGTGCATTTGATGACATCGTCCTGCTGGATTCGCTCGTACAGGACCAGGTGAATGCTGACGGAACTGTCGTACAGGTCCGACTGGGTTAGCAGGGTATTCTCGGTGATGTTGTCCAGTCGGTACTCGTTGATCCAGAGTGACAGCTCAGGAGCGGGGAAGAATCCGTACACACTGCAGAGCACCATCACGAGGTTGCTTATGTTGCTGGTGTAGTACCGAAGGACGAAGTTGCTTTCCGGAACTGAGTATAAAGAATGAAAAGAAATCATTGACAAAATGGTACCGTTAATATCTGGAAGATTGAAAATACTAGGAATCATGTGGTAAGATATTAGGATGACATTGTATTACTGCATTTGCTCGATTACGGAAGGCTTTTGTTACAACTACTTAAACTACATTGATAGATATGAGAGCAGGCAAATCTTACCCTGCGTACAATTATTTCTGATATAATTCCATTGTAAAATTTGTCAGATCAGTCCTGAGCTCCCATGGTGGTGCAGAGGGCCGAATTGAAAGATCTTCATGCTGGGCGGTTACCCGCCATCGCCTTGACCTGTGGCCAGTTAAAATTCAGTGGACTTCCTTAATTTCTTTGTTGAGGCTGTGACGCCATGAGCCTGCCTCTGCTACGATATGCTGTTGAGTTCCAATCTAACGCTTGCTTGCAGATTACGTTTCTGCCCCTGTGTAAAATGTGGCCATCCCATCTTTACTTACGCTCCCGAATTTCTGTCGCTATCGGCTTTTAATGACATCGACGATAGAGCTCCACGTTGGTGATCCAATTGTGAGGCCACCATGCACGAATTATATACTTACCGCTAGCATCTATTGATGAAGACCTGCAGCCTTAGAGTGTTCTCCACTGATACACACCAAGTTTCACTGGCGTACAGCAGCACAGATTTCACGTTCGAGTTGACAGTAATTCGAATTTTGGTGCGTCGACTAATTTGACTCAAGAAGGCAGCCCTCGCCTTCTTGATCCGTGCACCTATATCGATATTGGTGCCGCTATCGGCCTCCATTCGGCTACCAAGATATTGGAAGCTTTCAACATTCTCCACTGATTGCCAGCTACCGTAAAGCTGGAAGGGTTGACGGTGTTTATATCCAACGAGTTGGTCTTGTTGACGTTGATGGTAAGCTAGATGGTCCTGCAGCTGAGGACCGATTGACACGATCATCGAGCTTGCTCTGCATATCAGAGCGCCGTTGAGCTAGGAGAGCAACGTCATCAGCCAGTTCGAAGTAATTTAGGTGCTCCATGGTAATGGGCTGGCAAAGCATTTCACGATTTGGTTCACGGTCAAACGCACCAACCAGGATCTCGTCGATTACGATGTGGAACAGTAGCGGTGATAGGATACATCCTTGCCTCACTCCAGCAACGACCCGGATGGGATCGGAAAAATCACCGTTGTGCAGTACTCTGCACGAAAATGCCCTGTACTGTGCTTCAATGAGGCCGATGATTTACTCAGAGAGACCCTTGCGCCTGAGGGCTTCCCACATGTTTCCGTGATTGAGACGGTCGAAAACTTTTTCGTAATCAATCAACACCAGGTAGAGAGGCTCTTGAAATTCATTCATTTGCTCCAGGATGATACGGAGCGTGACAATATGGTCCACACATGATCCTTCGGCACGGAATCCTGCTTGCTGCCGTCGTAGAGTTGCGTCAATCTTCTCCTGTATCCGGTTAAAGATCACTTTGCAGAGGACTTTGAGAACAGTACACATTAGAGTGGGTCAACGTTGTATGGAGAAACTTTAAATTTGATCGTATCAACTAGGAACAAAGCTTTTTCAATCAATATTAGCGTCCAAAACAACTGTGCAAAATTTGGGAGTGATTGGTTGCGTCCCCGTATTCCGCATTGCAATTGTTGTTGTTGTTATCTGTATTAACGAGATTTTTAGCCCTAGGCTAGTTCATCTCGGGACCCACGCTTTACTTCCCTTCTGAAGGAAGAAACTCACATTTTGCGAGTTTGTCGGGAGTGGGATTCGATCTCAGGTCCTCGGCGTGATAGTCAAGTGTTCTAACCATTACACCAGGTCCGCTCCACGCATTGCAATTGAAATTTGTATGAAAGTTAGTAAGGGAAACGTACTTTTTTGCATTTTACTCATAAGTTGATTTCTTTTGTCTAATACCCTGTAACTAATGACGGTAAAGTATAGCCTAGCAGCCTAGGATATGCTGAAAAACTTTGCCGAAGACCGCAAAGTAATCCGACGTTTGTAAAAAAAGTTATTCGTCTGGTAACTTTGGCCAAAAATTTAGATTTCATTATTGATGCTATTCCTTTACATGTTAAATGTTAAGCACCACCAGGCAATCTGTACGTTATAACTTTTTTCACAAGTGTCGGATCACTTTGCGGTCTTCGGCAAAGTTTTTCGGCATATCCTAGGCTATACTTCAACGTCATTAGTTAGATCGTTTTAGACGAAAAATTTCAATTTACACGTTATTCCATACTAAACTCCATACAAATTTCAATCACAATGCGGAATACGGGGACGCAACCAATCACTCCCAAATTTTACACAGTTGCTTTGAACGCTAAAATGAATCCGAAAAATCGACTTTGTTGACCCAGTCTAGTACACATAACCATGATGCCCCGCGAATTACAGTCAGGTCACCCTTTTTGGGTACCTTTACTAAGACGCCTTGCATCCAGTCCGCCGGAAAAGTCGTGGTTTCCCATATGTTGCAGAATAATTGATGCAGTAGTTGTGCGGATACTACGGGGTCAGCTTTAAGCATCTCAGCTGATATGCGATCGACCCCTGGGGCTCTGTTCGATTTCATGCTACGGATGGCTGTTTCTATCTCCTGCTCTGATGGAGCTTCGGTGTTGACACGGGTAATGCGTCGAACCCTTGGCGGATCATGCTGCAGTGTTGATCGACACTTGAAAAAAGTTTCCCAAATGCTCGAATCAGCGTTTCAGCTGGTCAGCCGGGTCGGTCACTAATTGTCCAGACGTGTCTTTCACGGGCATCGTAGCATTCATCTTGATTCCACTAGCCTTTGTCGGCTAGGGAGTGTGCAGACGCTCTTCTGTCCCGGCTACGTGAGCGTTTTACTTCTTCCTCGAGTACCGAGACCGGCTACGGCTTTGGCTCCTCGTGTATTCGCTCGCTCTATCGCGCGGCTTCGACGTTCCTTTGCTCCTCTATCTTCCTTCAAGTAGATCGTTGCCGTCGAATCCGTAATCTTCCATTTTCGGTCTCTGTAACGGTTTTTGAGTTTCGGTGACAATAGATTGTTGGCCTAAGGTACCCTGACCACCGTGGTGCGGCTGCCACCTTAGGTATAGCTTCCGGTGGAGGAGCATTTCATACCCAGTCGCTGGATGCCAGAACAAACGCTGCTTGAGCCGCACCTCCTTGGTGAACGGGCGCTCGGGACGTACCTCCTCAATCTAGCTGGAGTCAGAAGGACAACAGTGCTCAGGCTGCATGACCAGCTAATTACTCTTAGCTGGAGGTCTTTGTCACCGTGGAAGCCCAAGGTAGGAACTTATGAGGACTATGTTGGACGCTCGTCACTGGTCTTCGTCTTACCATTTTGTATACCAAATTGTTCATCAGGTTATCGAAAAAGATACGAAACATCGAAACACCGAAAAACAAGTTATAAAGACAAGGTAAAAAACATAAAACACGATTGCCAATAAACAGTGGCCAATTATTGTTGGGCATCATTCTGGTTAGCTTTTCGAGAGCCAGTGCTGTCATGGTAAAATCAGAGCGGATTTCCTAAGGTTTCCAAATTGCTGCGCCCCCTATACTGGTATGCCTCCATCGAAATTAGGTACTACTTTAGTCTTACTCCTACTAGTCTACGGGTTTCTTCAAAAGATCCTTCAGAAATTTCTGCTGGAATTCCTCGAGGGATTCTTAAGGATATTTTTCTTTCTGAAAGAATTCCTCCAGGAATATTATAGAATTTCCTCCCGCAGTATTGCTCTAGGATTCCTCCAGAAATTCTTCAAGAAATTCCTCTAGCAATAACTTCAAGGGGTTCTCCAGGAATTCCTCCAAATATTTCTTCAAAAGATGCAATTCTAGCAGATTATTCACGGAGATTCTGATATTCTCTTGGCGATGCTTTCAGATATTCCTCTAAGGGTTTCCTTTGAAAATTTAGAAAAAAATTTATTATCTTTGTCAGAAATTAAATCGCAGTTTTTTCAGAAGTTGCTCCATATATTCAGAGGTTCTTTCAGGCCTTTTTCAAAAACTCCTCTAAAAAGTTCTTAAGAGAATCTTATGTGAGTTCCTCCAGGGATTGCTCAGAATTCATTCAGACCTCCCTTCTGGAACTCTTTCAACAATTTTTCCGGTAATGCTTCAGGAATTTCTCCAAAGATTGATTCCTGCAGAAACAAATTCAGAATATGTTCTTAATCCTTCAGCGCGCGCGCTATTGTAAAAAGTACAACACTACCAAAAAACCTCGCTCTTCATATACAGCGTGAGCGCGGTGCAGTTTCGGTTGCTTGATGACGCGCGTCCTGGAAGGTTAATGATGATGATGATTGTTTACCCACCATCAACGCGAGGATTACCAGAATAATACCGGAACAGAATGATCTACCTGATGGTTTGGAGATCTTTGGAAAACAACATGATGGTTGTTTTCTCGTGACAAAAGCCTGGCCACCCCACGAACATTTGCCTGCAATACATTTAGCTTCCTAAGGCGAACCGGAATGCCTGTGTCTTGGCATATATCAAGTATTTATTTTATGAATATCTGCTGAGAGTTCTCCAGCTCTATCATGTATTCCTGCAAAAATTCCTTCAAAAGCTTTTTTTTAATTTATTCAGTGATTCTCAAAATAATTCCTGTAGGTTTTTTTTTTGTTTCTATAGGATTTCCTTCAGAAATTTCTTCATATATTTTTGTGTACCAAACATTTCAGAAATTGTATTAATAATTCAATGTATTAAGGATTTCTTACCTCCAGTGGTACTCGAGGAGGTCTTCCAAAAATTCCTTTAGGAAAATCTCCAGGGATCTCTCAGAAATTCATTGAGGGATTTCTTTAAGTATATCAACAGTACCTTTGTCTGTAAGTTCAACCGGGATTTCTGCAAGCATATTTTATAAATTTTTTTCTTAGGAATTAAGAAGGTATTTTCAGGAATTTCTTCATACATTCTTCCACAGGCGTTCGTTCTAGAATTCCTCCAAAAATAACGTCGGCAATTGCTTCGGGATTTTTTGTCCGTAAATCCTTCCAACAGGGATGGGAACACCCACTTTCAAAGAGTTACACTCACTTGCAATTTTCTCAGCTCAGAAGCGTGCAATCAAGAAACGATGTATGGACGACTTTTGCCTTGTGGTTTTGTCTAAGACTTTGTCGAATAGAGTAGAGGTCGCACACGAATCCCAAAGTCGTGACAGAGCTATGAAAGCGACTCTCCACGAGGTGAGTGTAATTTACATTCACCTCGTGGAGAGTTACCTTTGCAGCTCCCTCACGACTTCGGTATGCGTGTGCGACCCCTACTCCATTCGGCAAAGCTTTAGACGAATCCACAAGGCAAAAGTCGTCCATACATCGTTTTTTGATTGCATGTTTCTGAGCTGAGGAAATAGCAAGTGAGTGTAACTCTTTGCAAGTGAGTGCTCCCATCCTTGCCCTCCAGAAAGTTTTCAAAAATATCTACTAAAACTCTCCAAAGATAACACTAGGAGTTTCTCATGAAATTCCTTCAGACAATCCTCCAGGGATTTCCTTTAAAATTCCTCAAGGAATTCTCACAATTGTTCTTCCAGTATTTTTTTGTGTAATTTCAGGAATAACTTCTGGAAGAATTCCTGGAAACTGTTCCAGCACGAATCCACGGAGATATTTCTGACGGAACCACAGTTAGAATTTTTGCAGGAATTCCTCAAGAAATTGCTCAATGAATTCTTAAAATAATTTTTAAAGAATCTCTGTAGAAGCTTCAAAGATTTTTTTTAGATTTCTAAAAAACTCCACGGAAGAACTTTTGAAGAATTCCCATGTTGAAATTCATGAAAAAATCCCACAATTCTGAAAAACACACTAGAGATATTTTTGAAGGAATTTCTAAAAATGTCCGAGCAGAAAAGTTTCAAAAAGTTCTCGATGGAATTTCTGAAGAAATATCCTGTAGAATCCATGTTAAATTCTTAGAAGTTCTCTCGAATGAACCTTCATAGGAGTTACTGAAGAAATCCTAGTGAAATACTTGAAAGATTCTTATGAGGAGTTCATAAAGAACTCCTCATGCAAGTCTTAGTGGAATTTCCAGAAAAGTTTATTGAAGATTTTTTTCGAAAAAAATGGAGAAACCGTTTGATAACGTTCTTGGAAGATTTTCTGAAAGTATTCCTGGAGCATTCAGTTGACATATTTATGAGGCACGCCCTGATAAGCTTCTGTATAGATCCTAAGAAAAAAAAACTTAAGCAATTCCAGTAGTAATATATCTGTATTGATAACTTAAAGAATCCGTGGCGTGGTAATGTTCTTGAAGTTATCCTTACAGCAAATGCCAGAGAAATTTCCGATAATATATGGCAAAGATATTCCTGTTTCACTGAAGTTGATAATGTAAGGAAGAATCTCTGGAGAAATTCCCATAACAATTTTTGGATGAGTACCTGAAGATATTCCTGGATTCATTCCTGCGGGAGTTTTCTATGGGTTCCATAGAGCAATTCCCAAGCAAATCCCTGGTGGACTTTGTGGAAGATTTTCAGAAGAATCATTGGAAAAGTTTATGAAAATCTTAAAAAGAATTTCCGAAGCAATCCCTGTTCAGAACGAATCCGTAAAAAAATATCTGATATTATTTTTGAAGATTTTTTTGAAGAATATTTTGAGGGAATATCTGAAAGAAGCCTTGGAGAAGTTTCCTAAAATTCCCTGGAAGTATTTCTGATAAAACCGATAGGGTTTGTTAATAAAAACAATAAAATGGAGGAATTTCTGAGAAAACCTATGATGTTTTTTGAGGAATTTATTAAAAAAAAAATGTGAAATATTCTTTGAAGAAAATTCTTGAAGAACTTTTGAAGTAATTTATAGCAGAACTTTCACAAAGAAACCGTCGAAGAGTTCCTGAAAATAAATACGAAGACTTTTCTTAAGGAATCCATAAAGCAATTCTGCAAGATATGCAAGGAAAGAGTTCTTAAATTAATTTTTGGGTTTATATCTGTACACTTCCCTTTTGGAGAACTTCTTAAGGAAAATATATGTCCTTAAGCAATCCCTCAAGAACTTCTCCCACAATTCTTCTACGAAGAATTCCATTTATTTCTTCTTAAACTCCGAATTTGTTCATTAACACTAGTTAACAAAATTAAACGAAAGTCGTGAACTTCTGTCAACGACCAAAATGTTTAAAGCATAATGTAGCGCTGATTTTGAAACCGTACTTCAAAAAATTTTAAGTGGTACAGTTTTTGAGTTTTAGCTCAATATCAAGTCTTACAACTTTTTAAAATATGGAATTTATTAAAATTCAAATATCTTGCGTTTTGTTCAACCAATTTTTAATCTTTTTTTCATAAACTAAAAGCTAAATATAATACATTTGAATGCAGGTTTTGCGTCAGATTGATGAAATTCAAGATATTGACGAGTTTTGGGGACGATCTCCTTAAATTTTGGCAAAATTTCCAAAAATAAATTAAGATTTTTTTTTTCAATAAGAAAAAACTAATTTAAAAATTCTTTCTCAACGTTTATTTGACATATTATTTGTGGGCCAATTACAGTAAAAAAATCAGCTCAATCGGAACATTCATTACGGAGAATGAGATGTGTGAAGTGAGCGACTTTACTTAAAAAGAGAACAAAAATCGATTTCAATATATCAACCTTGTATGGAAAGTCGAAAAAAATTCCGCTCAATTGAAATTTTTTTCCTTGGCGTTTTCGAACTCAGGGCATGATTCTACACCAAAAAACGATCATCAACTTACCGAGTTCAAAATTGCTGTAAACTAGTGTAATTATCCCCAGGAAAAAAAGTTGAACAAATCATTCGGAAATAACTTCAAAGTTTTCTACAGGGATTTTGGTACAATTTTTTCAAAGATTATTTCAAAAACTTTTCCGTTGGTTTCTCCAGAAATTCTTCCAGGAATTCCTTCAGAAATTCGTGCAGGCTTTTCTTTAAAAAGTCCACCAGAGATATGTTCAGAAATTCATAAAGGGTTTCCATTGAAAACTCCCGCTGGAATGTGTCCAGAAATGTCTTCAGGTTCTTAGCCAGAAAACTCTGTAGGGATTCCCCCAGATATTCTTGCATTCTCACTTTCAGTGATTCAGGCAGTAATTTCTCCAGAGATTTTTGCAGGAGTTTATGCACATAATCCTTCAAAATTTCTTCCATATATTTCTCCAGAAATTTCTCTGGCATTTCTTTTATGGATACATCCAGGAGTTTCCCAAAGATTTCTTTAAGGAATTCAGAAATATTTTCTAGAAATATCTCAAGATTTGCAAAAGCTTATGCATTTCTTTAAGCATTACCACGGTTTTTTTACTCAGATATCCCTTGACAGATTGATCCAGGAGTTATCTCAGAAAATCTTTCAAAGATTTTTCTAGAAATTTTCCTATAAAATTCTCAATAAGCTCTTCTTGGAATTCTACCAGAAAATTTCCGATGAGTTTATCCTGATATTTCTTCCACAAAGTTCATCAAAAATTCCAGAAATTCAGAAATTTCTACAGATTAATTCATTAGTACTTCCTGAGACTTAAACAGGAATTCTCTACTGAATATTTGTTCAGAAATTCAATTGGGATGTCTTCAAAATATTTCCAGGAATTTCTTCAGAGTTTTCTTGAAGAATTTAAGCAAGAGATTTTGTCAAACAAATCTTCAATGGAGATTTTATGAAAATTCTTTTAAAATTTCGGTAAAAAATCCACAGAGATTCCTTTGGTAATTATCTGAAGGGTTGTTCTACGACTTCCTTAAGGTAAAACATCTAGAAATCCCATTGTAATTTTGCATACAAACTTCAAAGGCACAAATCTGACGAACGAAGCATCGAATCAAGCCGCACTTGTTTATTCTGGCTTTGCTCACTTTCAGAAAGAAGCAGCTTTTTCAAATCGTGTGCATTTGTTTACAAATTTTTAAGATTGGTGCTCTTAAAAACGTGAGTAGGGGTCGAAATCGGCCATTGTGGCAGCCATATTTGTATTCTCTGAAGTTTCTCCTTAAAGGGTTCTTTCATGAATTAGCTAAGAAAATCCTACATGAGTTTTTTGTTAGAAATAGCTCCTGCAGTTCCCATAGAAATATATTTTGGGATTCCATAAGAGATTCCTGCAGTAAATGATTTAGATATTCTTCAAGAGATTTTTTTGCTCGTTCAGTAGTTACGCAAACATTAGTGGAAGAAATCTTGAAAAGAATGTCTCAAAAAGCTCCTGGTGCTACATTTTAAGATTTCTAGAAAAAGTTCTCGGATAATTCTTGAAGCAGATTCTGGATTATTGCCTGGAAGTTCACCTAAAGGAACTCCTCAAGTACACCTTCTGAGAAAAAAAAAACATGACAAAATTCTGAAAGAACTCTGTAAATTTCTTAAAAAATTCCAAGGAATAATTTTGAGAGTGATTTTTGCAGGAATTACTGATAGAATCATTGCAGAAATTTCTTAAATAGTTCCGAGAGAAATCCCAAAAAACAATCTTCCGAAAGAAACTCTGATGAAACTGGAGGAATTCTTTCAGAAATGTTTGAGAACAGTAACTGTTCGAACCACTGTGTGAATTAAACCCCTCGTCCAAATGGTAGCTAAGTTAGGTAGCACAATAGGTAGCTGATGTCATAGTCAAGTGAACATTTATAATTGGACATGCTGTTGGATAGAAGGGAAAAATATCTATGGTCAGTTGATGGCGTGGTATATGATAGGTTTTCTGAAGTGGATTACTATTATTTATGCTGAAGTGGAACCTGTGACTATTATTATTTATGCTGAAGTGGAATCTACAGATTGAATTGCTGAATTTGTATGTAGAAGAGGCTAGTTACGGGGAAAATTTATTAACGTAAACTCGATTTTGTAGGTCGTAGGATCCGCATTATAGGACCTAGATTAGTGCGCAGACGTAGATCGTATGTGACGGTTTGTTGACTGTAATACCGTTACAGTAGTAAGTTGGTTGAGATGTTACCGATAACTCTTTATTAATTGGATTGCTCTATAAATTAGGTCTAATCGGTAAAGGCACATATTTGGAACAAGATTGGCTATGCCAGGGTTGCCAAATCATTTGTGGGTATCATTGATCTGAAGGATTAAACTAAAATTGTAAGCATATGTTCTTATTGATATACCATTGTGTACTTATAAATATATTATTCTTTTAGCTTTGAGCGCGTTATCAACAAACTGCTTCAAGGAGGTTTTTTCCGATAGTTCTAATCCGAACAGTAACTACAAGCACGTACTTCTGTATCAATCCTTGAAGAAATTTATCAATATACAATCTGTAACTTTTTTCCCTTTGTGCATATTTTAGTTGAGTCAAATGGTAATCAAATACTAATATATTAGACATTATTATTCAAAATTTCATTTCATTCGGTTCACTTAATCCTAAGATATAGCAGTTTAATATATGGCCAAATCCTTTCCGAAATTGGAAGCCCAAATTTTCATAAATCAAGATCTCAAAATAATCAATCAATCAAGTCAGGTGAAAATCCTGTAAACTCACCAATCATCACCATCCGAGCGGACCGCATATCCTGGCTCTGGAATGTCGACACCGAGCAGGTGTACTCCCCGGTAAAGTTCTTCAGCGGCCTCACCAGCGCCAGGGCCCGGTGTTTGTGCATCGGATTTTCATTGATTGTGTACGTCCGGTTGATTTGTCGCCCCATGGCCGTAAAACCGAACGGTGACCGCGCCGGTGGAATCCACTGATAGATTGTCTTCCCGTTGAAGAGCCATTTCAGCACAAACATGCTCTCGTCCGGGTCGATCTCGTACTCGCAGTCCAGCACCAGGTGCTCGTTGTGGTGATGGTGGTGCCCTTCGTCTAGGCTGCTGCTGCTGCTGTCCCTTGGCGGCGACGGTGGCAGCGGTGGAGGTGGTCGATTTTGGCTGGCCTTTTCCTCGTACCGGAACACGGTTCGACTTCGGGAGGCCTCAGCTGTGGCTCCTCCGCCACCGAAGAACAGCTCATTGCTGTCACCCAACTCTCGATGGTAATTGGCAAGGATGTACGCCCGGGGCACCGAGAGACGAGTGATTTTGACACAGTCACAGTCTGAAATGGGATGGGGAAAAGTGAATGGACGGTTAGTTCCGTTTATTAAGCTAACCAGACGCTCAACTTGGATGACAGCTCTCAGGTGTGGAACGAATGGATTGAGTTGAAAATATGACAGAGGAAAATTTCAATTTTACCGGAACTGCCAGTGGCAGTCGTAAATTGCTCCTATTGTACCAGCCATTTAGTGGCTGACTGGTTTGAGACCGTCTATTGGAGTCAGACCAAATAATGGCCAGTCTGCAGATCTGCTGTGGAACCAGTTTAGATATAGTACATACCCATATTCAACGACTGGGGTAAACAGATATGTTTAACTAGCATCTTTGAATATAATATTTTCTGAAACATAACATCATCTGACAAGTGAACTCAAATTGGCCGGGGTTCTGCTAAACCGAACTAAGCGCCAAAAAAGTATATTCCGAGATAAATAAGCTCAAAATTCAACCACTTACGAATAAGCGACAGCTAAGTTTGTTTAAAGCTTTTCGGCATATATGAGCGATTCCAAGCAACAGCATCAAAATTAAGGAAAATTTTTAATTCATGATTTTCTATTGAACTGAAACTTTGCACAGTTTTTCAGTTCCATCTAAATCGCCATTTTTCGATATCAAATTTTTATTTAGAGCCACGACTAACTTTTCAAAAGGGTGTATGTGAAAATGGTTCAAAAATATTCAAAAATATGCACAGCCATAACGGATTGTTCGATTGTTATGAATTTTTCAGCAAAGTTGTATAGCTAAATGGTGATTTCTAAGAAAATATACACTGTGAAAAAAAATCTATTTTATCATTGAAAAACATCATTTTTGTCACAAAAACTCAAATATCTCAAAACCCTATCTTTTTACCAACTTGAATTTTTTAGGGAAAACGGTCCATTGTATTAGCAATCTACCATAAAAATTTGGTGATGGTAAACTAATAAACAAAAAAGTTATAACATTTCAAAAATTTCACAATTTTTACATTTAGTAAAAAAAATTTACTGTGTAAATTATTTCGGCCGGGAATCGCGATTTGATGCTGATTTTATTGTTCAGCAAAGTTAGATAACTAAATGGCGATTCCTAAGAAAATATACACTGTGAAAAAAATCTTTTTTAACATTAAAAAATATAATTTTTGTCACAAAAACTCAAATATCTCAAAACCCTATCTTTTTACCAACGTAATTTTTTAGAGAAAACGGTCCATTGTATTAGCAATCTACCATGAAAATAAACAAAAAAATTATGACAATTCAAACATTTCACAATTTTCACATTTAGTAATAATTTTTTTTAGTGTAAATTATTTCGGCCGGAAATTGAAGTTTGATGCTGATTTTATTGTTAATGGCCTTGCGTGAGTAAAACAAGTTGTTTTTATTATATATTATATATACATATAATATACTATGTACCGTAATGTTCCGATTTTATCACGCCCTCCGCGCATTAGTCGTTTATTCATTAATTTGCTGTTACATTTGAGGACAAGTGTTTTCCCTCTTCTTCAAGATGAATGTTGAAAGCGTGTTTTGCAACGTTAAAAATATTGAAATGGGTATAGATGTTGAAGAATATTACAGGGCATTTTTGAAAAGGGGCGTAATTAAATTGTTTAAACAGATGTCGCTGATGGCAATTTCTCAGTTGTTGTCGTTTTCGAACTTCCTGCGCCCTGCTTTACCGATGATATACAGATGGCTCGTTTGTCAAATTTTAGACGGCAGGACGTGCAAATGCGTAATTTTGTACACAATGTGGACATTTGGGCATAACCAGTCTCTTTCAGTTTATCTATGGTGCTTTCGGTGAGATTTCGTAACTCTTTTGAACATTTTTTTTCATCAATCGGTCTACAAGAAAGCGACTGTTCATCTTGTTCGTTAGATTATAATAAACAAAATCACTTATTAATTTTAACTTACTTGTTTGGTGTTGGTGGCTGAAGAAAAAAAAATACTATACAATTTTTAATATTCATAGCGGTAGTATTTTTTTGTTTTTTTCGTGAGCATTGTCAGGTATGTATACAGACAAACAAACGTAACACTGGCGAAATTTTCATTGACCACGCCTTCAACGATCATTTTGAATCTTGGTTGTGGCTTTCATAACAAGAAGAGCGCCCATCGTTTTTCTTTGCGTTTGACGTTTCACACTAGCGCCTTCTGATGACGATATTGCACAACGCAGTGTTTCGTGAAACATTTCCACCAGGTGGTGATAGTGTGAACTGGGCGATGAATTTTCACTAAAATTGTTCTAGGCGTTTCGTCTGTTTGTCTGTGGTATGTACCTCTTATGCATTTGTTGTTGTTGAAGTTACTCGCATTCTTCCGATCATAAAGTCTGTTCTCTACACACTTAATTTTGATTACCGAGTTCGGTAATTTTTTGACGAGATTAAAACTGCTGAGCACCGAACTCGTTCAGCAAAAATGCATTGTTTACCTTTTCCATACGATTTTGACAGTTGTTTTACTGAGCCTCAGTAAAATCGATTACCGAAACTACCGAGATCGTACTGCTGTTATAATCTCGTCAAAAAAGTACCGAACAGGCAATTCAGAAATAAGTGTGTAAGAGGGATTTTTTTTGCGGATAAACTAGACGTATACGCGTATAAAAAACTTTTATTATACAGCTTTTGTCTTAAAAATAAATTCAATTCCATTTTTCTTATAATCAACAGCTTTTCAACACTATCAAGGGATTTTTTCACCAGTCACGTACAATAAAAAGTATGACAATCTCAATATTTTTGATCACAACACTGGATCGCGTCTAAGTTTCAAATAGATACTATAGTAATTACGAATAATCAAACTAAAGTATCATGAAAACAACTTGTTTAATTCAGGCGGTAGCCTTTACAATAAAATCAGCATCAAAATATAATTCTCGAAATAATTTACACAGAAAAAAAATTTTTTTTGTTACTAAATGTAAAAATTGTGAAATGTTTGAAATGTCATAACTTTTTTGGTTATCAGTTTACCATCACCAAAATTTTATGGTAGATAGCTGATATAATGGGCCATTTCCCCTAAAAAATTGAAGTTGGTAAAAAGATAGGGTTTTGAGATATTTGAGTTTTTGTGACAAATATCATATTTTTTCAAAGTAGAAAAAGAAATTTTTTACAGTGTATATTTTCTAAGGAATCATCATTTAGTTATCTAACTTTGCTGAAAAATTTATAACAATCGAACAATCCGTTTTTGCTGTACAGCTTTTAGAATATTTTAGAACTATTTTCGCATTCACCCTTTTGAAAAGTTAGTCGTGAGTGAATATGAAGGTTTAATATCAAAAAATGGCGATTTATATGAAATTGAAAAACTGTGCAAAGTTTCAGATATTTTTGAAATGGTCGCTCAGGATCGACTGACATGACTCCGTGGAATTCCTCATATGCCACTTGCAAGCGTTCATAACGACCAGAGATATAATAACATTCTAGCCGGGGCCCGTGGCGCAATTGGTCACACGTTTGCTTCATAAGCAGATGGACATGATTTCGATCCCAGCCCCGGCACTTTCGTCAATTGCTCTTTCCCCCTGAGAGCAGCTGATACTGACCCTCTTCTGAGCCCATGGCTCAAATGGACCTGGATACTTGGACATCGTCGAACGGCAACCCATAATGGACCCCCAATCGGACTGGAAACAGGAACAACCAACAGCCACACATCAACATCCGTGCTCATCATTTTACCATGATGGTGATGGTCGAACTGCACCCAAAACTCTTCGTCATCAACATTTTACTGTACCGGCGAACGCGTACAACCTAGAGCAACTGAAACAACCGGATGTCGCCTCAGCATACGTGCAGAATCTCGAGGCCGCGTTGCGTTGATGAACGAGAGCGAGCTCGATGAGGCCCCTCTAGAGGACTGCTGGAGTACAGTGAAAGCAGCCATCAACGACGCAGCCGAGAGCACCATCGCATCGGGTACGTGGAACGGAATCGACGGAACGAATGCTTCGACGAAGAGTGCAGAACGGGTTTGGAGGAGAAGAACGCAGCGAGGGCGGTAATGCTGCAGCAAGGGACTCGGTATAACGTGGAACGTTACCTATAGAAGCGGAAACAGCAGACCCGCCTCTTTCGGGAGAAAAGCGAAGAAATAGTACTGTTGTGCCGTTCCCAATAAATACGGAAGTTCTATCAGAAGCTCAACGCATCCCGCAACGGCTTCGTGTTGCGAGCCGAAATATGCAGGGATATAGACGGAAGCCTCTTGACAGAAGGACGTGAGGTGATCGAAAGGTGGAATCAGCACTTCGATCAGCACCCGAATGGCGTGGAGAACGTAGGCACGGGAGATCACGGCAACGGAGGAAACGACGACGCCAGTGCAGCGGATGACGGAAAAGAACCAACTCCCACGCTGAGGGAAGTTAGGGATGCCATTCACCAGCTCAAAACCAACAAAGCAGCTGGTAAGAATGGCATCGCAGCTGAACTCATCGAGATGGGCCCAGAAAAGTTGGCCACCTGCCTGCATCGACTGATAGTCAGGATCTGGGAAACCTAACAGCTACCGGAGGAGTGGAAAGAAGGGGTAATCTGCCCCATTCACAAGAAAGGCGATCATTTGGAATGTGAGAACTTCAGGGTGATCACTATTTTGAATGCTGCCTACAAAGTGCTATTCCAGATCATCTTCCGTCGTCTGTCGCCTAAAACGAATGAGTCCGTGGGAAGTTATCGAGCCGGCTTCACCGACGGCCGGTCGACTACGGACCATATCTTTACCGTATGGAAAATCCTCCAGAAATGCCGTGAATACCTACCAGGTCCCAACGCATCACCTGTTCGTCGACTTCAAAACGGCATACGACAGTATCGACCGCGTAGAGCTATGGAAAATCATGGACGAAAACGGCTTTCCTGGGAAGCTGACTAGACTGATTAAAGCAACGATGGACGGTGTGCAAAACTGCGTAAGGGTTTCGGGTGACAACAACGTGAGTCGTGAAATTCGGAGGCGCATCATCAGCGGAAGTCGGGCCTACTACGGGCTCCAGAAGAAACTGCGGTGGTGCAGCAAATGCACCATGTACAAAACGCTAATAAGATCGGTGGTCCTCTACGGGCACGTGACATCCCAAGTAACAATTTTGATTTTATCGAAGGTTTTTAGTGATTCAAAAACCCTGAACATAAAATCATTGATGCCGACTTTAAAGTTATCTCGTTCTAATATGCCTCCATAAGCCCACATTCTGGCTAGTTGGCCCAGTATTATTACGATCTACAGGACTTTCGTATGCAAACCGGCTTAGGATGTAATTTTTCTGAAAATAAGCATGACGGAAACGTGTTGAATCGTTGAGTTTGATCTGAAGCTGTACGTAAAATCTTAATATTTAGTAGTGATTTTTCTGTATTTACATAAATTATCCCGGCTTGGCGACATATTTTTCTGATAAAGCTCTGTGTTCCTGATGATTCCTCCAATAGGACTAACCTTCCTTAGGTGCTCATAACTGAGCTCCTGATATAACTAGCGGTTTTATCACAGCATTTTTTGGTTTATGTTACGGCCACGAAATCTTTGGTTGGTTTTATGCTTTGCCTCACAGTTTTGTGTAAACACAAAAAAAATCTCTCCGACAACAACCCCAAATGAAAGTTTTATTGAAATGGATTGTGCGATATTTGCCAGAAAACCGTTCGCCAGAAAACTGTTCGCCAGAATGTACCAATCCCCAGAATTTAATATTAAATAATTCTGGCAATTAATATTAAATTCATTTAATTTAACATTCTGGCAAATGGTACTTTCGGACAAATAGAAATTTTCTCCATTTTTTAAGAATTAATTGAAACTAAAGATGTGATTGTGGGAATTTGGTGGATATATTTGAGTCCATTAACATGAAAAATGTCGTCAGTTTCAAGCTTTTACAATAATTCAATATGTTCACTGCTAGGATGATCGCTTCAGTAGGTCGGCTCCAGAGGTACGTTCTCCTCTATTTGGGAAATTTGTGCCAGTAGGATGTTCTCTTGGTTTGTTTCAATAAAAGACGACTAGGGCTAGAACAATGAAAACAGCTGGCAAATTCACTAGTTGAACATCAACGGTTTCGGTGCAAAAAACTATTTTTCTACAACGAAACTATTCTCTCTTGTTCAAATAGTGAATTTTTTCTTCTTCTAAACACCGGCTGTTCTTTCCAGTTTCAATGATAGACTAGTTTTTGGCATAAATTGTTGATTATGTTAGAACAATAAAGCAATATTGATATTGCGGAACTCATAGTTTAATTATTGAAAAAAAATCAAAAGATCTTAAACCCGTTTATTGTTCCTATATTTAAAAAAAGGAAAGATTCATGAGCAAAAACAGCAGCTCTTACTTCAACAATTATTTTTACAGCATAAAATGAGAAAACGAAAAAAAAATGGCCATTCGGCAAAATAATTTTTTGATCTAATGAATTGCTACCAAATGACATTCGACCCAACGGCCTTCAGCCGAATGCCCTAGCATCATTAATATTATGATTCTATAACAGTTGCCGGAGCGTCATTAGCCATATTACCATATGCCCAAATATGTTAAGCTTCCATGTTACAATCACAGATCTAAAAGGGAATATATTGGTTAAAATTAGCGCAAATAAACTAATAAGTTCCTCTAACAACAGAGATTAAAAAAAACCCAAATTAATCCACCTAGAGGTGATAGTGCCTTTCTCGTCGTATATGTTCTCACGATCTTTCCGTCGACGTAAGTCAAAGTGTTCCTGAATCCTGATATTTTTTTTTAAGAAAAGCAAGCATTTTATCAAAGCCATCTTTGAATTGACTTAAAACTTATTGATGGCACACACTTCGAAGTTGTGTTCAGCGTAAAAGCAGAGCTGAATAATATCAGATTTCTCAGTTGACTGCTTGAGTACCTTCACTAACATTGGGAGCTGATCAATATCAAGACGATACTAACAAGCTAAGATATAACTTTTTACACATTCACAGATCACTTTGCGGTCTTCGATAAAGTTTTTTCTGCACATTCTAGGTTATATTTTATTGACCGTTAAAAACAAGAACGTAGTGAGTATAGTGAGACGTCTGTTTGGATGTGAGTTTGATATGTCAAGATTTTGTTCTCTTACACATATTTATTGCTTGCATTGATTTTATTTACTTTCTTAGTTCCGGCGAAGCATCAAACGCTGGTTGTGCAACCCTACCAGTAGTCTCTAATGTGGTATGAGCCTATTTTCTAGTTAACCGTTCCTCAGGTTATTAAAAAAGCCGTGATGTGATGTGTCGCATGGTACATTTGGTTATTTTCCGGAACAGGTTCCGGAGCACCACCGGGACTCCCAAATATAGTCTGAGGCAATATCATTGCTAACGTACATCAGGTTACCTGAAAAACCACCACGATTTGATTTATCTTATGCATGGGTACAAATCACTTTTACATTTGACCACTTCCAGTGGGACACCCAGACCTAATTTCGGGACACTACCGGCTGTCTAAAATATGGTCTGAGGCTATGTTCTTACGAACCGATCATCGTGTTATCAAAAAAGGGTCTCCAGTTGGCCTAGTGGTTAAGGCTATGAATCGCCAATCTGGAAACGGCGGGTTTGATTCCCGTTCCGGTCGGGAACATTTTCTCGACTTCCTGAGCAGAGTGAATCATTGAACTTGCCTCACAATATACAAATTCATGCAATGGCGGGCAAAGAAAACCCTTCAATTATTAACTGTGGAAGTGCTCTAAAGAACACTAAGTGGAAGAGAGGCAGGTCAAGTTCCAATGCGAACGTCGAGCTATAAAGAAGAAGAAGAAGAAGTTATCAAAAAAGCTGCTATTTGATGTACTGTCAAACCCCGCGTATTCATGACTCTTTAATAAGACACTATTTAACTAGTACCCCGCTCATTCGAAATTTGTTGAATTAAAAAAATGATCAAATGTCACAGTGTAATACACTGTTAATACGAATGATACGATATTGTGATGTAACTTACACCCGCAGCGGCTCCTCTTGCAGCTGCTACTTCCGAAAGTTCTAATTTGGTGCATTCCGACACCTGATCCGTTTGGTGATCAACCGCAGTGAACCTCGGAAGCCAACAATCGTAAAATGTACAAGCTATCAATTCGTACCACCACAATATCTGTAAGATTTGTGTTCAAAAACAAATCATACAATCTAAACAAAACTAAAATAGAGTTAGTTTATCGAATTGAAAGTTTACACAGGTAATTTGACAGCAATCATTGTCGAATTAGCGTGGTTTTATGGTACGACACGCATGGATTTGATTCAATTTCACATTTACAACTTTCGGTTCACATTTTACCACTTACCGATTGTCCCTGATGTGGTCTTAGACTAGTTTCATGCAAATTATTAATCAGTTCTCCTAAAAAATCGCTAATTGATGTAATGCATGTATGGGTTTTATTCATTCGTGCATTTCGCCAGTTCCGGCGAGGCACTCGAATCTGGTTCCGGAACACTACTGACCTGAGACTATTTTCTTGCTGATCGTTTTTCGCGTTATCTAAGAAGCCGTTATTTAGTGTGCTGCGTGTATGTGTTTGGTTTTTTTTTTCTACATTTGACCACTTCCGTCGCGGCACCTGGAACCGGTTTCGGCACACTACTGGTTTTCCAAAGTATGGTCTATGATTTTTTTTTGTTAACCGTTCATCAGCGTTGAATGTGTCGAATTTATGGGTTTGGTTCTCCTTTACATTTGACCACTTCCGATGGGGCAACCGTAATCGGTTGCGGAACACTACCGGTTGTCCCCAATATGGCCGGAAACTTTTTTTTGTCAAATCAAGATGCCTTAAAATCCGCGATTTGATGGGTCGCTTGCATGGGTTTGGTTCCCTTTTATATTTGGCCATTTCCGGCGGGAAACCCGGAACCGGTTCTGGATCACAACCGATTCAGACATGTTCTGAAAATATGTTCCTGCTTACTGTTCATCAGGATATAAAAAAAAGCCACGATTTGATATGTCCCTTGCATGGGTTAAATTAACTTTTACACTTTGCCGACTCCGGCGGAACATCTGGAACCGGTTACGATATGGTCTGAGAATGCTTTCCTGCTTACTGTTCATCAGGTTATCGAAAAAGCTGTGGTTTGATATGTCACATGTATGGTTTTATTTCAATTTTATATTTGGCCACTTCCGACGAAACACCCGGAACCGGTTCCGGGACACAACCGGTTCAGATATGGTCTGAGATCATTATCCTGCTTACTGTTCATCAGGATATCAAAAAAGCCACTATTTGATATGTCGCATGCATGGGTTTGGTTAACTTTAATACTTGGCCACTTCCGGCGGGACATTTGCAACCGGTTCCGGAACACTACCGGTTCCGATATGTTCTGAGAATGTTTTCCTGCTTACTGTTCACCACGTTATCGAAAAAGCCGCGGTTTGATATGTCGCATGCATGGGTTTAGTTCACTTTTATGTTTGGTCACTTCCGGCGGGACACCCAGAACCGGTTCCGGGACAATACCGGTTCAGATATGATCTGAGACTATTTTTCTGCTTACCATTCATCAAGTTATCAAAAATGCCGTAGTTTGATGTGCCGCATGGATGGGTTTGTAGCGTTTTCATATCTGGCCCCTTCCTGGGGTACCGGTCCGGAACACCTAAATGGCCATAACTCCGGAACGGCTGGACCGATCTGAACCATTTTCAATAGGAAACAATGGGACCAGATTCCGCGTCGAATGAACCGTCGGTCAATAAAATCGGTTGAGGTTTACTGCCAAAAAGTGATGTGAGTTTTTTTGTACACACACATACACACACACACACATACACACACACACACACACACACACATACACACACACAGACATCACCTCAATTCGTCGAGCTGAGTCGATTGGTATATAAGACTTGACCCCTCCGGAGGCTCTATCAAATTTTCGTTTTTGGAGTGAACATATAGCCTTTCGGTACACCTTGGTGTACGAGAAAGGCAAAAAGAAAAAACTCTGGAATTATTAGAATTATTAGAATTTATTTCCTCAAAAACAAGCTTTTTATAGCATTTGATCAAGTGATTTTCGGCCTACTGGTACATTCAAGCTTGTGATATTGGGGGTACTGACTTTCGGGCAGTGGCAGTCAGGCTAATGGTATAGGTAAAACCGTCACTTAAGTTATTATTTCTGTGTATTTTACTCGTTGCTTCCAAAAGGTTTTTGTTTATGATATTCGATTGACTTAAGTGTGTGATCAACAACTCCGGGTAATTTTGCTGTTTGGCACAAAAAATATTATTTAAAGTGATCATGTTATTGTTATTGTCAAAAAAAAAAGCTTAAAAAACCACTTTTAATTGAAAGAAGGGAATCTTTGAAAAATATAAGTAACGCCAAAAATTCCATATCAGTAAAAGCTGGAAAGAACATCCTATGTGTTGAAGAAAGGAAAATCTTTGATGAGTATTGTTCAAATTCCGTGAAAATAATATTTGATCAACTTTTCCACAAGACAAATTTGTGAGAATGTTCTAATTGAAAAAAAAAAATAAGCTGTTGTGCGCAATAATATAGTTAAATAACATAAAAAATATGTACCGTAAAATGGGGTGTTAAGAACTCATGGGGTGTTAAGGGATTCATCTTCACATACTACTTTGAAAAATCGCTAAATCGTTTAAAAATTGATTCACTAATTCCAAATTCGCTTCAAATGTGTGTTGGAAAGAAAGGTATACAATAAGGATTACCACTCATAAAAATACGCTTTTTACTGAACACTATACATCAAAAATAGAACGGCATTGGTTTTTCTCAATTTCGCTACCCTTGAAACATTCATTTGTAAAGTCAGAAATATTATTAGGAAAAAATTGTGAGTACTTGTAAGGTGTTCTACAACTAATTTCAAACGAAACAAGGGTAAAATATTTGATGTTACTAAGGTTGTTTTCGACCACCGACAATTTTTGAGAAAAAAGTCCAGTTTCATAAACTGGTGGGGTGTTAGGGGATGAAATTTCTCATATAACCTTTTTATTTTGATCACGATGTTTTAAGTCAATTTATTCATTGTATAACAATAACTTTTTTGAATAACATATTACGGAAATCATTTTGGGTCATAAGCATTCCAATAGTTGCTATGGATGATAAATTCGACCGATACAATATTGATCTTTAAAAACAAGTGTTAGATTAATACATATAATAAGAAAATTGATCAAATTTTTATACTCAATGCCGCTGTAGTCCCCTCTTTACAGAAGTTTGTGCTCTTTAGGTGTTATGTTATGTTTTAACGAAGGCGTATTCTACAACATAGATTTTCCATCTGTTTTCTTGTCTAAATATTATCAATTATTGGCGTTAAAACGTGACAGCTTTTTGAAAATGTGGAATATGCCCACTTGTTCCATATATTTTGTAAACCAGATTGTCAGTAGCTCTTATAAAAGCAAGTGTTTGTGAAGATGATGCATGGCTGCTAAAATATCTCAACATATGACCTATCAGCGTTGCTCCAGAGTAGAAATATCAGCATTGAATACACAGTTTACACATTGGGCCATCGAATGATGCTTGCATATAAAACATTTCAATATAAAAGTTTTTATGTAAACAAAAAAAAACTGTCAATATAAATCCTTAGTTTACAATCTGTTGGTCAGTCTGAACTGTTCAATTTGGTTACCCTAAATAGTAACTGTGAATAATGTGTTTGTTAAAAATTGAAGCCATTCAGGTACAATTGACGGTTTTTTTTCAGATCTCGAGGCTTTAACAAAAAAAAAAAGGTAGATGACAATGAAACTGTTCCTGCACCTTCAGGACTATGATAATGTTTTTCGGCGTTCGAGAAATATTTCAATCACTGTTTAAAATTAATTAATTTTTTTATCTTTCTTTGAAATATAAGAACTTTTACATTTATACCCTGAAGTTTCTTAACACCCCATTTTCATATTTTCTAAAAATTGGCACATTTTGTTAAATAACTTCAATTTTTCCAAAGAATCGTCAAATTTTGTAATCTATATGCGTAGCAGGCAGCAAGACAACGGTCGGACTGCTTTTCCTGAAAGTTTTAAGAAGTAGAACCCATGAATTAATGGGAACGAAAAATTTTTCCGTCCCTTAACACCCCATTTTACGGTATTGTAAAGTTTGAAAGGTTTGTGTTGGGAAGAGTCACCTTTCGCGCGAACACACAATGATTGAAAGCGGCATTTTTTGATAGCAGCTTCAATGCTGAAAATAATACTTTTATTATACACTTATTCTATACATATTTCAATTATAAACATACAATTTGGTGTTGATTTCGCACTATTCGAAGGGACAACCGCCCAACCCTTACAATCAACTTCTCACTTCTGATTTATGTCTATATTATTCAGTGTTGCCAGTTTTACGCTACATTATCGCCACAACATACCCCCACCCGTAAAACTGGTAACGGGTCTGATCAATCAGTTATCGTATTCACATGGAACGACGAACAACTGATCATCAACAATACAATAAGTTGTACCTAGCCTTTGCGCTTGTCGTCGAAAAATTGATGGATGCAAGGCAATGTTCCCGCCGTACGCGTCGTACGATTGTTTATACAGGCACCACCGGGATCGAAAATAACAAGCACCATTCTTTTGTTTGCACACATCGTATCTTTGGCGTATCTATGGATAATCTCGCAAAGAATACATCGAACTAATTGTAGCTTTCCCAAATCGCGTTCTACTGATTCAAGCCTATTTAAAATCTTGCCATTTTTGGTAAATGGCACAGGTGGTATTGATTTTAGTGGTCTCGCTATGATTTCTATTTGTATAGGAACTTCGGATGCAGTCGGTTGTGGTTCTGATAGTGGCTGATGAATTTCAATTACATTGCCATATTTTTCACACACCGAATTGCATACATCACTTTCACATTGTTGCCTCTTTAAAGCTTCTCTTTTCTCGCGGAACTCTAACTGAATTCTTCTTGTTCCTTCTATGAACTCCCTTTCGATTTCAGCCAGTCCGCGGTCATATTCTTCCTCGATGCGTTTTTTCTCTTCCTCCCAATGCTTCCTCCACAACTTGGTTTGCTCCTCGAGCTGTTGAATTCTCCGCATTGTAGTCTCCATGCCGCACTTACTGTACCGTGTAGCGGACCAACAAATTCATTGAAGAATGTTGGGAAGAGTCACCTTTCGCGCGAACACACAATGATTGAAAGCGGCATTTTTTGATAGCAGCTTCAATGCTGAAAATAATACTTTTATTATACACTTATTCTATACATATTTCAATTATAAACATACAATTTGGTGTTGATTTCGCACTATTCGAAGGGACAACCGCCCAACCCTTACAATCAACTTCTCACTTCTGATTTATGTCTATATTATTCAGTGTTGCCAGTTTTACGCTACATTATCGCCACAACAGTTTGAGTTCACATCATTTTTTTGTTTGAGAGTGATTTGCCCTTCTTCAAACTATAGGCTATTCTTTAAAAGTTACTCTAAAACCATTCCTTGTTTGCTCTCAGTTCCAATAATTTATTTAACTTTCGCGTATGAATCTGAACAAAAATAAAATTTTACATTTATACAATCGTTATTGTGGGCTGAACGATCCCAAACAAATAAAATAACAAGATTTATTTTTCAATAAGAAAGTTTTAAATTATTATTAGATTGGAAACACTTCTGGATTGAGAACTTTGAGAAATTCCTGGGAAATGGTTTTCTGGCAAATGGTTCTTTCTGGCGAATGGTTTTCTGGCAAATATCGCACAATCATTGAAATGGTATATAATCTATACAGGGTGGCAACGTGAAAGTGATACACTAGTTTGGGAGCCATACGTTGCCATTCATGCCTTGATTCATGCTATTGCATTGAAAACAAGTGTGCTTGGGGAAACGGGATCTTAGATATGGGGCTTTTAAGAAACAAAGGATTCACAGATTGACTCTAGAGAATATTTCCGACAGGGTTGCCAGATCTCGCGTTCTGCTCACTTTGCACGCTGCTCACAACATTTTTTTTTCGGGACGATTTTTTTACTTTGGTAGCGTCTCTGAATAAACAAAATGATCGTTTGTATAAAGCAAGTCTTTGTGAAATTTCTGCCGACCAACGAGAGGTTCAACGACATCAAAGTGCTGCAGCGGTGATGGTTTGGGGCGCCATACCAACAAAAGTCCAATTACCATTGTTGTTCATCGACAGGGGCATAAAAATCAACCAAGAATACTTTTTACAACACGTCATCAAAGATCACCTATTCCCCAGTGCCAAGAAACTGTTTGGAAAAGAAAGTTTTTGTTTCCAGCAGGACTTAGTACCAACGCATATGGCAGTGGTTGTTGAACAGTAATGCAAGCTAAATTTACCGTGTTTCATCAGCTCAACGGGATAGCTGGTTTCGTCTCCCGATTTGAACCCACTGGACTTTTAACATGGGAATACATGCTAGGAAACCTGGGCAACGCGAAGAACTTGGTTTTGGATACCTTCGAAAACCGTTTGGTAAAAATTTGGGATGAAATGCCAGACGAAGAGGTGAGTACGACTTGTAATAACTTCGAGAAGCGTCTGCGAGCCGGAATTCAAAATAAAGGGAAATGATTCTAGTTGAACTAAATACTTTGTAAGTTTAATACTTTGTTGTGTTATCAAAATTGAATTTGCAGAAAAATTAAATCCTGTTTGAATTTTACACCAGTTTTCGAGTGTATCATTTCCACGTTGCCACCCTGTATAAATAAAAATGGAATGGTGTTTGTATGTCACGAATAGGCTCGGAAACGGGCCAACGGATCTACACCATTCTTTTAGAGTTTCATTCGTGCAAGGGTCCGACGTGTTCGTACGAAAAAATAATTGGGAAAATCGACCGGGAACACACCGAAAACAAGAAAGTTTGAAATTCCATTTTGCGGAGCATTTTTCTACAGAGCTGCATATCAAAAACACAGTAGGCAGGCAGAACTACGTTTGTCAGGACAGCTAGTAAGTGATAAATCCAATCCATGACTATTTGCTAGTCTTTAACAGAAGATGTTTATAGCAGAAGTTATATGATAGATTTATGGAATGTTAAAGGTGCAAAGTAAAAAACTACCACATAAAACTAATATAGAACAACCAGCTTTTTCACATGCTCGTATAAAATCAGGATAAAACATGAATAAACTTTCAAGGCATGCTGATTGTTACTTGGGATGGACCATGCTAGAGGAGGACCTGCAAGCACTCGGAGTTTTCGAGCGACGCGTGCTATGAACGATCTTCGGCGGCGTGCAGGAGAACGGTATGTGGCGGAGAAGGATGAACCACGAGCTTGCTGCACTTTACGGCGAACCCAGCATCCAGAAGGCGGCCAAAGCCGGAAGGATACGGTGGGCAGGGCATGTTGCAAGAATGCCGGACAACAACCCTGCAAAGCTGGTGTTTGCAACTGATCTGGTTAGCACAAGAAGGCGTAGAGCACAGAGAGCACGATGTGGACGTGACCTGGCGAACATTGGGCGCGACCGAGGATGGAGAGCGGCAGCCACAAACCGAGTATTGTGGCGTACTATTGTTGATTATGTCTTGTCTTAAAAGTGATGTTGAACAAATAAATGTAATGTGGTAGGACTCAATTTTAAATTTAAAGTAACTCATCAACTTTTTGCTACCTGTCCCTAACACTGGTCTAGCTGCTCCACTATCTAACAGGCCTAAGAGAAAAATGCCCAGCATTTCTACTCTGACAAATGGTCTGGGATCATCGCTGAGAGTGACTATCATGGTGGCTATTTCTGCCCCTTCGTCCGGTTCTCCACTCACTCGTGAATAGCCGAGTTGCTCAAGGGTCAGTGTGAGGTCTTGTGGAGTTATATGGAAGACTGACTTGCCTCTTTAGACAGCCTTCTGCCCGTTTTTTGATTGGCAACGTGTTCAGAATGGTCATGCAGACATACCTAGACAGACGCGAATTTCTGGAGAGGTGGAAAAGGCAAAGATTGGTTCTACTGCCCATACCTGGGAAGCCACCTGGCTACGCCATCAGCATACAGATCTATCTGCATACTGGACTTCGCCGGGAAACTGTTGGAACGAATTATTCTGCCGCGGTCGATGGTCTATACCAAGAAACCCAATGACTCTAGCCTCTCGGATATCCAGTTCGGCTTACGGAAGGGTCGATCGACGGTGGACGCTATTAGGGCTGTAACCAAAACGGCCGAGTTAGTGCTTCAAATGAAGCCGTACACCACCTCCCGTTTAGCGTATGCCGGATACTGGCCCTTCCCGAATCGTACTTGGAATACAAAGAAAATGGTAAACCGACCAACAGCAATAAGAGTTGTTCGCTCTCTCCATCCGGGAGCTGGAGTCCAACGGGTAGTCTACAGTACTAGTCAGAACCCAAGCATTCAGAGAAGAGAGGACAACTTAAGGCTGTAGCTGGTGGAACGCTAACCAATAGAGAGTACATGTGTACCGTCTCCTCTTCTCAAAGTCATCCCTAACGGGCGTACCGTGAAGGTAAGGAAGAGAGAGAATGAGTTTTTATTGGGTCGATCCTCACATAACCAGTAACCACCTCTTGGCCTTGGGTATCTTATCAGCAGATTTTCTCATACTATAAAAATACATAAAGTATCAAACTTCCATTTACTTTCACATAATATCTTTGTCGTTTCCAAAATGATACATGTATTTCTGCTTACAGACCGACTTTCGTCCTTATATATGCAATCTCATTTGGGCATAATCAGTCATAATTGCAGTGTCTATCACTACCTGGTAAATTAGCGTTGCCTGCACAAGAATTCCCAGAAGCACGATGAAACAGCTCTCATCAACTTAATCATTATTACCATCGTCGTCGCTTCGGTAGACAGTAGTGTATCGATTCACCCAAAGTCCTCCCTCACGCCAAAGGACGCACATGTCAGCTGCTATAGCTAGCTCTTCACTAATGATAATCGTCGTGAAACGGCACTCAACACACATATCAGACCCTTCGCATTTTCCCTAGCGCCGAACAAGATGAGGTTAACTGCATCAATTGTATACCTCATTCCGGGGCCTAATCCGTAGCAAATGTCAACCGTGAGCATCATCTGTGACATCCCACTGCCAAAATCCGGTCCAGACTACCCTTCTAGTCACAATCCAGTTTGAATCCGATTTTGCAGTCATCGCATGACGACCGCCTGCCCGGCCGTGGCCATCCGACGGACCGAATCATAACATCGCGGCGCACCGTGTGTGAGCTCGTCACAACACAAGTCACGTCAATTGAGAGGCTGTTTAATTCATAGCGGATCACCTCTGGCTGGCTTGGCATCATCGGGAGTAGCCTTCTCGGTGTCGTCGTGATGCTGCAAGCACGCTACTGTGCTACCTACTAGGACAAGGTATCCCAACCCTATCACCGAAAAGTTTATAATCAACATAATTTTAGGGTCGTTCATTTTAGCAGCAGTGCTGCTAGGCTTCGAAGCTGACCTGAAATCGCAGTGGTCTTGAGTTGCTATTTTTCTGGATTTATTAACTTTCAGGAACTCCAGGAATTCCCCGAAAATTCTCCGGAATTCTTCCTGGTGTTTCTCTTGGAATTCCTCCAAGAATTCTTCCTGGAATTCCTTCTGCAATTCCTCCAGGAATTCCGCTGGCATTTATCCTCTTGAAATTCCTTCTCCCCTTTAACTCCTTTGGAATTCATCCAGGAATTCCTCTGGAACTCCTCCTGGAATTCCTCTGGGATTCCTCCTAGAATTTCTTCTGGGAGTTCTCCTGGAAATTTTCCTGGAAATCCTCCTGGAACTGATCCTGGAATTCCTCCTGCAATTCCTTCTTGAATTCCTCTGGAATTCACCTGGAATTCCCATGGCATTCATCCTTGAATTCCTCTTGGAATTCCTCTGGAATTCCTGCCCTCCTGGAATACCTGTGGAATTCCTCCTCTCCTGGAGTTCCTCTGGAATTCCTACTCTCCTGGAATTCCTCTGGAATTCCTCCTCTCCTTTAATTTCTTTTGAATTCCTCCTGAAATTCCTCCTGGAATTTCTCCTGAAATTCATCTGGAATTCCTCCTGGAATTCCTCTGGATGTCCTCCTGGAATTCCTCCTGAAATTCCTCTGGAATTCCTCCTGAAATTCGTCTGGAATTCCTCCTGAAATTCGTCTAGAATTCCTCCTGAAATTCTTCTGGAACTCCTCCTGAAATTTGTCTGGAATTCCTCCTGAAATTCGCCTGGAATTCCTCCTGAAATTCGCCTGGAATTCCTCTGGAGTTCCTTTGGTATTCATCCTGGAATTCCTCTGGAATTCCTTCTGAAATTCCTCTGGAATTCCTAGGGAATTTCTCCTGGGTAAAAATTTCACCAAATTTGACTCACTTCGAAGCCACTGTGTCATTTCCACAACACACAAACCGAAGTCCTCGATGGTGACGGTGATGGTGGCGACGGTGGATATGTTAGCAGGATACTGCCCGGTACTTTGTTTGGTCGATGTTCAGCTCTGACAGCATTATCACTTTGATTAATGTACCTTCCTTTATGGCTATCCCTCTGACAGCTATAAGGGTGGCTATAGGTATGAGTATGACGACAGTCGTGAATGAAACCGAGAACGGTTGAGCGGTCGACCGGCCGTCAGTTGATGAAAGCCGTGAAGAATAGTCCTGCCATCATTTTCGTTTCTCTTGGTCCTTCGTCACACTCCGACCGAACACGGATAGTCTGCCAACAGTTTAATGGATGTAATTAAGCTATCAACCAGATAACAAGAACAATGGCACGAGGAAGAACTCTAGTGAGGTCGGTATGTGTGAAACGGTGCTTATTGGCGATGTTCGCCAAGAAATTGCTCTGTTCTTGTCAATGATGGAGGCTGCTCACTGCTGCGCGCTTCGCGTAGTGATGAACAGGAAAGGCTAAGAAAACAGGTTTATGGCATCCCTGAGTCTGCCTTTCTACGTGATTAATTGGTTTGTCGAGATGCAAATCGAGTAATTTATTGGCCCTTTCGATAAGAAGCCGTTCAGAAGTGCTACAATGAGTTACATTCACCTGGTTGACAGTTCGAAGAAACGGATGCAAGAGAATTACTGTGTCCAACGAGATCCTTCAGATGACATTCAGAAGCTTTTTGAATCGATTTCGATATTCCTTTCCATTGCCATTGCAAAACCATTCCTTAACCATTCTCCCTCCATTCCATTGTCATTCTCACGTGCAATTTGAGTTTTTTTTTCTGATTTGTCTGTTCTGTCTGTTCCGTCTGTTCTGTCTGTTCTGTCTGTCCTATCTGTTCTGTCTGTCCTATCTGTTCTGTCTGTTCTGTCTGTTCTGTCTGTTCTGTCTGTTCTGTCTGTTCTGTCTGTTCTGTCTGTTCTGTCTGTTCTGTCTGTTCTGTCTGTTCTGTCTGTTCTGTCTGTTCTGTCTGTTCTGTCTGTTCTGTCTGTTCTGTCTGTTCTGTCTGTTCTGTCTGTTCTGTCTGTTCTGTCTGTTCTGTCTGTTCTGTCTGTTCTGTCTGTTCTGTCTGTTCTGTCTGTTCTGTCTGTTCTGTCTGTTCTGTCTGTTCTGTCTGTTCTGTCTGTTCTGTCTGTTCTGTCTGTTCTGTCTGTTCTGTCTGTTCTGTCTGTTCTGTCTGTTCTGTCTGTTCTGTCTGTTCTGTCTGTTCTGTCTGTTCTGTCTGTTCTGTCTGTTCTGTCTGTTCTGTCTGTTCTGTCTGTTCTGTCTGTTCTGTCTGTTCTGTCTGTTCTGTCTGTTCTGTCTGTTCTGTCTGTTCTGTCTGTTCTGTCTGTTCTGTCTGTTCTGTCTGTTCTGTCTGTTCTGTCTGTTCTGTCTGTTCTGTCTGTTCTGTCTGTTCTGTCTGTTCTGTCTGTTCTGTCTGTTCTGTCTGTTCTGTCTGTTCTGTCTGTTCTGTCTGTTCTGTCTGTTCTGTCTGTTCTGTCTGTTCTGTCTGTTCTGTCTGTTCTGTCTGTTCTGTCTGTTCTGTCTGTTCTGTCTGTTCTGTCTGTTCTGTCTGTTCTGTCTGTTCTGTCTGTTCTGTCTGTTCTGTCTGTTCTGTCTGTTCTGTCTGTTCTGTCTGTTCTGTCTGTTCTGTCTGTTCTGTCTGTTCTGTCTGTTCTGTCTGTTCTGTCTGTTCTGTCTGTTCTGTCTGTTCTGTCTGTTCTGTCTGTTCTGTCTGTTCTGTCTGTTCTGTCTGTTCTGTCTGTTCTGTCTGTTCTGTCTGTTCTGTCTGTTCTGTCTGTTCTGTCTGTTCTGTCTGTTCTGTCTGTTCTGTCTGTTCTGTCTGTTCTGTCTGTTCTGTCTGTTCTGTCTGTTCTGTCTGTTCTGTCTGTTCTGTCTGTTCTGTCTGTTCTGTCTGTTCTGTCTGTTCTGTCTGTTCTGTCTGTTCTGTCTGTTCTGTCTGTTCTGTCTGTTCTGTCTGTTCTGTCTGTTCTGTCTGTTCTGTCTGTTCTGTCTGTTCTGTCTGTTCTGTCTGTTCTGTCTGTTCTGTCTGTTCTGTCTGTTCTGTCTGTTCTGTCTGTTCTGTCTGTTCTGTCTGTTCTGTCTGTTCTGTCTGTTCTGTCTGTTCTGTCTGTTCTGTCTGTTCTGTCTGTTCTGTCTGTTCTGTCTGTTCTGTCTGTTCTGTCTGTTCTGTCTGTTCTGTCTGTTCTGTCTGTTCTTCTTGTTCTGTTGTCTTGTCTTCTTGTCTTCTTGTCTTCTGGTCTTCTGGTCTTCTGGTCTTCTGGTCTTCTGGTCTTCTGGTCTTCTGGTCTTCTGGTCTTCTGGTCTTCTGGTCTTCTGGTCTTCTGGTCTTCTGGTCTTCTGGTCTTCTGGTCTTCTGGTCTTCTGGTCTTCTGGTCTTCTGGTCTTCTGGTCTTCTGGTCTTCTGGTCTTCTGGTCTTCTGGTCTTCTGGTCTTCTGGTCTTCTGGTCTTCTGGTCTTCTGGTCTTCTGGTCTTCTGGTCTTCTGGTCTTCTGGTCTTCTGGTCTTCTGGTCTTCTGGTCTTCTGGTCTTCTGGTCTTCTGGTCTTCTGGTCTTCTGGTCTTCTGGTCTTCTGGTCTTCTGGTCTTCTGGTCTTCTGGTCTTCTGGTCTTCTGGTCTTCTGGTCTTCTGGTCTTCTGGTCTTCTGGTCTTCTGGTCTTCTGGTCTTCTGGTCTTCTGGTCTTCTGGTCTTCTGGTCTTCTGGTCTTCTGGTCTTCTGGTCTTCTGGTCTTCTGGTCTTCTGGTCTTCTGGTCTTCTGGTCTTCTGGTCTTCTGGTCTTCTGGTCTTCTGGTCTTCTGGTCTTCTGGTCTTCTGGTCTTCTGGTCTTCTGGTCTTCTGGTCTTCTGGTCTTCTGGTCTTCTGGTCTTCTGGTCTTCTGGTCTTCTGGTCTTCTGGTCTTTTGGTCTTCTGGTCTTCTGGTCTTCTTGTCTTCTTGTCATCTTGTCTTCTTGTCTTCTTGTCTTCTTGTTTTCTTGACTTCTTGTCTTCTTGTCTTCTTGTCTTCTTGTCTTCCTGTCTTCTTGTTTTCTTGTCTACTTGTTTTCCAGTCTTACTCTCTGCATATTTTTTTCTGCGCTATCTTCATGATTATGCACTATTCGATAAGATGAAAAGCCTTAAAATCATCACAACTGCCTGTTCAATCAGTTCCAGGCCATTGCCCACATTTGAGAAAGGAAGCCGTAAATTTCCCCAAAATTCTGCCGACATCCATCGCGCAACCAACCTGTGCTGCCCTCTTCGTCCAACCATGCCTCACCTCACTCCCATATGCACTAAATTGAATGAACTTTTGTCACAGTTGTAGCGAATGGAGCCTTACCTCGCCGGGACTGGACGCCAAACCAACTGTCTCGCACATTTGCGCCTTTGTCAAGCTTAATTTCCGAGGCGCGACACGTCCTCGCAGCTGTCCTCCGTGCCGTTGTCAGTCGTTCCGTTTCGTTGGCCGGTCGCTGGGCGAGCGAAGATATGTAGAGCGCAGCAAAAAATTCAGCTATTTCAGCAAACTGCAAACTACTGTGGGATAATCGCCTCCACGTAGGCTACCGGCACAGCACCTCGAGCGAATAGGGCTCCTTTAGGTATGCAACGCGCGTACACGCGTTACCGCTGCTTCTGCACGAGCAGACTCGCTAGTGAAGTTCTGGCTAACGTTCCTTGGAGGGCATGCCGAGCTTAAATTGCGACTTAGCATAGCACATTCCCGGTTTATGCTATCGTCGTTGTGAGCAAACTGGTATTTAAACATTTCAATCCAAAAATTATGAACAAACTTCAATTCCACCGTTTCGTTGGATGCAACTGCATAGGCCGGTGCGGCGCAATCCTCGCTAGTACATCCATTAATAGAATTTTAAATTTCGTTCTACGTGCAGCGCGTGATCTGGCCCATTTCCAAACCAGCGCTGCGAATGCCCCTTTGGTTATGCAAAAACTCAGACAAACTCGACAATCCCACATTGAATGAGACGAGATGAGACGAGACGCGACGCGCGATAGACGAGGGCATTTCATTTGTGTCCGTTCGCTTCATCATCAACGTCAGCTGGTGCGCGTGTACAACAAACGAACAGCAAACGTAGCAATTCCGATGTTCTTCCTACCTTCCTACCACCGCACATCAGAAAACTGATGAATGGGTGCGAGAAGGCATTGTTTGTGCCAACGCCTAAAACTAGGCAGTGTACGCTCGCTGCTTACTGCTCGTCCACCCACTAGATGGCGCATCTAGTTTATGCAAGAGTTTTTCGTTATTCTTTCAGTTCGGTCGCATCGCGGTGCTTGTGTTCGACCCGTCCACCCACTCGGGCACGTCATGTGCTCGCGAATTGAAAAACAAATTGAAAATGACGCGTTTGCCCTTATCGCGAAAAACGATGGACTGTTGTGGGCGCAAAAGGGTAGGCTTCGGCCTCGGACAGTACAGCATGGATTGTGGTGATGAGAATTGATGGTGATAAAAATGGGTTGTACGTGCAGGTTGAATTGCACTTTTGTTGTTGTTGTCATTACGATGGAATTGTTATAGAAGACACGATAGAAACTTAATTATTGAACACTAGAGGGTTAACGAAATTTGGCCAGGAATACATTCTAAGATTTCTTTGAGGCTTACTCCAGGAATTTTTCCAGGGATTAATTTCGGAAATTAATTAGAAAAATATTATTTTTTAAACTCCTTCATAAAACTTTCCCTAGATTTCTTCTGAAATTACTTCATGTATTCCCTAACAAAATCTTCCTGGGATTCCTTTCAAAAAGCTTGGAAGGCGACGAAAGTTCTCGTTTAGATTTTTTTTCAGATTTGCCTCTGCAGGGTCCTCCAAGTATTTCTCCAAGAATTTCTATGGGAAACCTTGCATGGGTTCCCTCTGGAATTCCTCCATACAGGAATTTTTTCAGGACATCATCTACGGAATGCTTTAGAAATAAATTAAACAATTCCTTCAGAAAATCACAAGTTGAGAAATTCGCCTGAAATTTCTTCAAGAATTTATTTTGAAAATCTTCCACAGAGTCCTTCAGAAATTCTTCTAAAATTTTCGACAGAAATTCTTTCATAGATTTTTTAAGAAATTTTACTGGAGGCTCCTTCATAAATGTAATACAGGATTTATATTCCATGTCGTTGCTCATGGATTCCTTTGGGAAATCTTCCACGGATTCCATCCAAAATTAGTCCATTAATTCCATCAAAATCTATTTCACCAATTTGGTCTTGAAGTCTACCAAGGTTCCTTTGACTAACTCCTCCAGCGGACGCTGTATAATTTTTTTCAGGGATGTTTTGAGAAATTTCTCTAAAGCCTTCTGAAACTCCGCCAGCAATTACTTCAAAAGTTCTTCATGAGATTCGTTTAGAAAATCCGTCAAAAATTCTTCTGTGATCAGTTTAGATTTTTTACAGAGATTTCTTCAAAAAATTCTTTCAAAGATTCTTTGGCATATTCATCCAAATTTATTCTTCCGAAAATCTTCCAAAGATTCCTTTAGAAATTCCTACAAGTGTTTCTTCAAGAAGTTTACCAGCATTTTTTTTGTCCTGGAATGGTTCTAAGGGTTAAATTGAAAATTCTTTATATGTCCAGGAATTTCTTAAGAGATTCATCCAGGAAATCTTGGAGGCATTCCTCCAGAGATCCTAGCTTTATTGCTTAAGTGATCCAGATGTGAATTCTCTAGAGATTCATGTTCACGATTTCCTTCAAAAAATATTTCGGCATTTCCTCTAATGATAATTCTAAGGATTTTTTCTAAGGAGTTTTTCTAGAGATCTTTACAGAAACTTATGCAGGCGTTCTTCTAGGTAGTCTTACAGGAATTCTTTCAGAAGAAGGTTAAAAAAATATGCTCCAGGAATGTTTTCAGGACATGCTCATAAAAATAAAACTGATGAAGCAAATTTCCTAAAAATAATCCTCAATTACATTTCCTAGAAATTCTACCAAAGATTCCCCTAGGAGTTTCTCCTGATATTTCTCCTGGAAGTTCTTCAGAAATTCTTCCTGAGTTTATTTGAAGAATTTCACTGGGATTTATTCACACACATATCTTTCTAGAGATTCATACAACAGTATTTCCTGAGATTCTAACATTGTACTGGAGTTTTTTTGTCAGAGATTTCTGCTGGCATTTCTCCTGAAATTCCTTCAGAGATTCCATCAAAAATATCTCCAAGGACTGCTTCCGAATTTAGGCAATTTCTTCAGAAATTTTAGCAACGGCTTTCTGAAAAAGTGCATCCATGACGTTTTTCAAAAATTTCAATAAAAAACTTTTAAAAATCATACAGCGATTTCTTTGAAAGTTCTTACAAGGCTTCCTTCAAGAATTCCTTGAGAAATTCCTTCAGGTATCACTGCAAAAATCCCAACAAGGATTTTTTTTTCAATTGCTGCTGCAGTTTGGATTTCTTCAGAGATTGCTGCAGGAATTGATTCAGATATTCCTCCAGCGATTTTTTTTTTTCAAAAGTTCATCTAGAAATTGAGCAAACAATGCTGGAAAAATTCTCAAAATAATCCTTGAAGGAATTTCTAAAGATAACCCTGCAGAATCGTATTCTGGTGATTCATCTGGAGATTCGTAGAATGGTTCTTCCACATTTTCTGAAGGGACTGCTGGGAAAAAACTTAAGCAACTTCTAAAGTTATCTTTGGAGAAAATCCAGGATTAATGTCTGGGAGAATACCTCAAGAAGCAACATTGAGGTGCTTCCGTATTTCCTACAAAAAAGCCATGAGAAACTCATGGAAGAACGCTAGGAGTAGTTCCCTGGGAAACTTGATTTTGAAAATTTTAGAGAGATTACCTGCAGAAATTGCAGACAAAGATAGTAGAGATATTTTTGAAGAAATCTCCTGTTAGATAAAGAAATATCCTAATAAAATAGGACATAATACGATTTTATCAGCTTATTGCAGTAGATTTTGCTTTTTGGATAAACTGCGTCGATTTCATCCAGATTTTGAGATGCTTCCTACGTAGTAGGTTGTAGTGTACGGACGGACACTACTGTGGTGACTCGGACTATAATCAATTCCAATGGCCAAATTGGCAGAACCTCTTCACCAACGAGGACGGATCGAAAACATGCAACCTACTCGCGTGAAATACTTTACAAGGCTGTGATGTTTCATTTCATCTTGATTGTTTGTTTTGCCGCTGCTAATGCCATATACCCTGTTGATCTATTTCTCGGTATCCCTCCTGTTTTACTCTCTCATTATTTTTTATTTATTTTTTTTGTAGTTCATTTTTTTTATTATTATTGTAAAAGTTCGAATTTTTCAACCTATAATAATCACTTCGATTACATTTCACTTTCTTGTAGCACAACTTACAACTGCCTTCGTTCTGAAAACGATACTATCAATCATCACCATAACAATCATCCTCAATTCCAATCACCTTCTTTGTCGTTTTTATTACATTCTTACATCTTGTTTCAACTTTTTATCTCCCATCTCTCATTATCATCGCCTCTCATCTCTCATCTCTCTTCTCTCGCCTCTTTTCTCTCATTTCTCATCATCATCATCTCTCATCTTTTATCATCATTATCATCATCTCTCATCTTAAATATCTTATTTTTCGTCACTAATCTCTCAGCATCGTCATCCTTTATCTCTAACCTTTTCTCTTTTAACTTTTATCTCATATTTCTCATTTCTCTTCTCTCATCTTTTAATTATTATCTCTTATATCTTATAGAATAGAGCTACCCTCTAAGCTCTTCTTTTGCAGCGTATTCGAATCTCTGCGGAAAATGTTTATCATACCACAATATGTTCCTACCAGTTTCAGCATACATTGATTCGTTTTGCTGATAAAACTTTCAGCGTCCATTACACATTTTGGAGTGGTGCATAGAATAACCAATTTGTTTACTCGCAACTTCCTTGGTGTTAACATATAGTTGAACATATAGTAGTCTACAAAGCATTGCAAGAGGCAATAACTCCTAAATCTTTTAATTCCACAATCTTAATTAACTATGTATTCATATCTCATATTTTCTATCTCATCTTATATCTCATATCTCATACATAATATCTCATATATCACATCTCAAATATCATATCTCATAACGCATCTCCCATCTTCCATTTCTCATCTCTCATCTATAAATTCGCATATCTTATCTCTTATCACTCATCTCTTATCTCTTATCTCTCATCTCTCATCTCTCATCTCTCATCTCTCATATCTCATCTCTCATCTCTCATCTCTCATCTCTCATCTCTCATCTCTCATCTCTCATCTCTCATCTCTCATCTCTCATCTCTCATCTCTCATCTCTCATCTCTCATCTCTCATCTCTAATCTCTAATCTCTCATCTCTCATCTCTCATCTCTCATCTCTCATCTCTCATCTCTCATCTCTCATCTCTCATCTCTCATCTCTCATCTCTCATCTCTCATCTCTCATCTCTCATCTCTCATCTCTCATCTCTCATCTCTCATCTCTCATCTCTCATCTCTCATCTCTCATCTCTCATCTCTCATCTCTCATCTCTCATCTCTCATCTCTCATCTCTCATCTCTCATCTCTCATCTCTCATCTCTCATCTCTCATCTCTCATCTCTCATCTCTCATCTCTCATCTCTCAACTCTCATCTCTCATCTCTCATCTCTCATCTCTCATCTCTCATCTCTCATCTCTCATCTCTCATCTCTCATCTCTCATCTCTCATCTCTCATCTCTCATCTCTCATCTCTCATCTCTCATCTCTCATCTCTCATCTCTCATCTCTCATCTCTCATCTACCATGTCTCATTTCTCATCTCTAATCTCTTATATTCCATCTCTTGTATCTCATTAGTCATCTCTCATTTCTCATCACTCATACCTCATGTCTCACTTCTCATCTCTCTTAACTCTTATTTAAGAGGCTAAGAAGCAAAATCCACTATCGAGTAAATGAGGTTTAAAGCTTTTCACCAATTTTTCATCCCATACAAAATGTATGAAATTTAAAAATAGACCCAACATTCTCAGATTTATTGTATCTTTTCTAATAATCGTAAAAATTAACTTCAAAAAGTTCCTGAAAACTTGAAATCTGAATAATTTTTTAATATGCTCAGCTCAAAATCGACAAAATGATCACTTACACCACTTTTTATTTGAGCCCCTCATTTCATCCCTCATCTCCCACCTCTCATCTCCAATCTTTCATTGCTCAACTCTCATATATCACCTCTAAGATTTCATCTCTCATCATTATCATCTTCCATCTCTCATATCACATGTCTTACTTCTTATCTTTTATTTCCCCAAACAGGAGGAAATAGCTGCTGCATAACATGCTCAGGCATGCAAGACCCATACCTACAACCTGAATGAGGTATATATTAAGGAGCCCTGAATAAAAGGTTAAATACCAGAAATAACAATTGATTTGTGTTCTACGAATACCACATGAATAATGACATCAGGTATTGCGGTACTTCAGTAATAACCGATGATTTTTTCATAAAAATGCCATTTTTCTATAATTACATAATACCTCAAGCAGTCCTTAGCAGCAAATCAATCATTCATTGAGGTATTTTCTGCTGGTGACTCAATTCCTACACAATACCAAAAAATATTATTTCAAATAACAGGATAACCGACCAATACCTTATCTTGGTATGATACCTGACATTGATATGCTGCATTTATGTATCACTTATTCGTTCCTGCTCGGGTCGCATCTCTCATCTGTTCGCAACATTATCATTTCACATCTTTCATCTCTCATACCTCATAACTCATCTCATCCCTCTTATCTTATACCTCTTATCATTTTTCATCTCTCATCTCCCATCTTTCATCTGTTATCTCTCATATTTCATCCCTCAACTCTCACCACTCATCTCTCACCTCTCATATTTCATCTCTCATAACTCATCTCTCATCATCATCATCATCTCTCATCTCTCATTTTTCATCTCAATTCTCTCATCCCTCATCATACCCTCATATCTCATTCCTCATCTCTCTCCTCTCATCTCCTCTCTTATTTTTCATCCCTCATCTCTTATCTCATATCTTTTATTCCTCATCTCTCATCACTATCACCATCACCATCATCATTATCCCTCATCTCTTATCCCTCATCTATCATCTCTCATCATCGTAATCGTCATCACTGGTCATCACTATCTCTAATCTCTCATATCTTTCCATCATCTCTGATCTCTCATTCCGTAACTCTTATCGATCATTTCTCATCTCTCATCTTTTTTCTCCCATCATCATTATTTCTCATCTCTAATTTCTCTTCTCATCATCATCATCATCATCTTGCATCTTCGATCTCTCATTTCTGATCTCTTATTTCTCATCCCTCGTCTCTTATCTCTCATCTTTCATCATCGCTCATCTCTTTTCTCGTGTCTCTTATCCCTAACCTATCATCTCTCATCTATCATCTTTCATCTCTTATCATCCTCATCATCAGTCCACCCTTACGAGGGAACTCGCTTTTTACTGTGGCTCACCCTCTCAGGGGAACTCACCACTGGCTTACCCTCTTCTTCTACTAATCGGATTTTTTTTTCGCTTTCTGCACCTGCAAAAACCTGATAACTTCTCAACCTGGACACGTAACACTCCTGGGCATTTGAGGTGGGGCTAAGGGGGTTTTCAGAAATTTCCCGAGAGCCCAGAAAAGTGGGTTACAAGGGGCTTCAGGGGCGTTTCAGGGGGTTGTTGCAGGGGATTTTAGGAGCCTTTTAAGGGCGGTCTGTCAGGATTTGTTGGCGTTTCAATGGGATTACGGGGACTTCAGAGGTATTTTAATAGTAGTAAATGGGGTTTCAGGGACGTTTCAAGGGGCTTTAAGGACAATTCAGGGGATCTCAGGAACCTTCAAAGGGCGTTGCAAGGGGTTTGAGGGGCGTTTCAAGGTATTTCAGAGTCATTTCAGAGAATTTCAGGGTGTTTCAGGAACATGTTAAAGGCGGTCCTAGTGGTTTAATGGACGATTGATAGCATTTCAGGGGCGTTTCAAAGGATTACGGAGGTTTCAGGGGCGTTTCGAGGTATTTCAGATCAGGGTCGTACCAGGGGGTTTCAAGAACATCTTTAAATCAAAAGGGTATTTCAGGGGCGTTTAAAAATCTATTGTAATGGGGTCTCTGAAAATCCTCTGAAACTTCCTAAAATGCTTCCAAGATCCCTTTGAAACACCCTCGGACCATCCGGAATACCTGAACATGCCTGCGTAACGCTTCCATAACACCTATGAATTCCGCCGAAAATGTTCTGAAACTTCCTGAAATATAGTACCACTTTTGGTAGGTTTACCCTTCAATTGTTAAAAATAACTCTTCAAGATAAATACATCTTTCAATCAAGATTGATGTTTATCCAACACTGTTCGAGATCACGTCAAGAGCTCACGGAGGGCGACAGCTGAGTCGCTGAGTCATCAATGAAATCCCACACTCCTCTTCCACGTGGATTACTCCCAGCCTCGGCCACACGCTACGCTGGTCAACCAGAACGAATTCTTGGAACACGGTGGGATACGGCTGTTCCACACACTCGGTCCCTACTTTCACCCAGCCCAACAATCATGGCCATTTAATCAGGGATTATGCTTTAATTACATTCTCACCCACAAGGGACGCTTCGAAGCTGCCAAGCGACGATGATGGGCAGAGGATGACCCTTCACCGCCAGGTGTACCAAGCAACACACCGCGGCCGCGCCGAATGGACGAACGGTTGATGATGTTTCGCCAAAGGTGTGCCGCGCCGCCTCGTAACCGAGCCAAACTTTTACGGTCCATTTGAGCGGAAGATTTCATCCGTCCCAGCCTCGAGTGACGACGGCAGACGATATACCACGGACCACGGTACCTACGGCTGACTGGGCAAGTTTTTCGGCTAGTGTACCTTTGTGTCTGCGATAAACTGCTGCCGGACCAAAGAATTAATTTTCCTCCGACCGCTGCCCGCCCTTTCGCCGAATTGTTCAACAACGGCAGCGAGAAGCCCAGTCAGGCCCGTACAGACCGAACCGAACAGGGAAAAGTTAATCAGACAAACTAGCTATAAAGTCAGCCGAGAGGACGAAGTTGGTGGGCCCTTCGCAGCAGACGCGGCACTGCCGCCGCCGACGAACGGTCTGGTTCTCGTTTCGAAATTTTCCCTAATGAAAATCTTCCTCTGTTTGATGGACGAGAGCTGGCGCAGCGTGCTGGCGGGAAAACGTCCCGGGGAGTCTTGAAGGAGAACAGGGGGGGATCAGTCTTCGCGACACGGTTTGGTGAGTTGCAGACCAAGGAACATTATTGCGAGACAGTTATGGGTAATCTGCGCTTCGTTCGAGACGAGGCAACAGATTGTCGGCGACGGTGAGTGTTCATTGTGCTGGAATTGAAGTCATAGGCATGCTTTGGGGGGGCACATAAATTACCAAAAGGGATTTATCGACAAGTCAAAAGAATTCATGATAACATTCTGTTTTAGCTCAAAACTTCTGGAAAAATTTTCACTGTTTGGATGACTAAGAACTAGAGTATTTTTTTAATAGAATGAGAAAATCCCCGAGACTCCTCGGGTTATATGGGGAGGGGAGCGACCAACTATAAACTCATTCTGTCTCTCCCTTGCCTTCGCAATATGCCCGGTAGGGATGACTTCGAAAGGAGGGGTGACCATACATGAGTACTCTCTATTGGTAAGCGTTCCACCAACTAACGTCTTAAGTTGTCCTCTCTCCCCTGGAAGCTTGGGTCCTGGCTAGTACTGTAGATTACCCATTGGACTCACGCTCCCGGATGCACGGTGCTTCATTTACCGTTATTATCAAAAAAAATATACCATCAAAACCTGAAACGCCATTCTCTCTCTTTATCATTCCTACACCTCTGGACAAATTTTTTAAAAAATCGTTAGATGAAATTTTGAGTTACGCCCTTTTAAAGGGCCTAACCCCTAAAAAATCAGGTTTTCTATAGAAAAACATCATATTTCATAACGGAAGCATGCTTTTGCCAACAAAATTTGAAACACCATTCTCTTTCTTAATCATTCCTACACCTCTGGACAAATTAAAAAAAGAATCGTTAGAAGAAATTTTGAGTTACGCCCTTTTAAAAGGCCTAACCCCTAAAAAATCGAGGTTTCTATAGAAAAACGTCATATTTCATAACAGAAGTATGCTTCTGCCATCAAAACCTGAAACGCCATTCTCTTTCTTTATCATTCCTACACTTCTGAACAAACTTTCAAAATAATCGTTAGACGAAATTCTGAGTTACGCCCTTTTAAAGGGCCTAACCCCTTAAAAATCAGGGTTTCTATAGAAAATCATCATATTTCATAATAAAAGCATGCCTTGTTGTCCCAAATAATAAAACGTATCATAAATAACGCTACAATTTGATACTATGCGCTAGTATTGGCTATTTATATTGATGTTTGTATAAAAATTGGTCATTACGCTAATATAAGGGACGTATTTTCAAACATGTAGGAAGCAATCATTTTTGTATCAATTACCATTCATAGCGTGGGACGTAAGTTTTTTGTATTGCTTTTTTATAGAAAAAACAAGCGATGACATGCGCCTTTGTCATTCGTTAGTTTTATTGGTGAATGCCGTTTTCAATTAATAAACATACAAAAATAAGGATTGAGATGATCAATTGTAATGATAGTTCTATATTTAACTGTTAAACTACGTTACCGAAGAATAAACATGATTAAATGAAACTAAGTTTTATAATAATTCTACTATAAGTACTTTCAACCCTCAAATGGGTGTAACTGAAGAATTTGACCAACATTATTTTAGAAATTCAGTTTATGAGTGTGCAATAACTATATAAGTGAAAAAGTAAATGAACTGTCGTTTATGTTTTTCATTGTATATTGTTCTGGCTATAATAGTAAATGAAGCCAACAACGTCCGTATCCTACAGGTTAAAGAATACTTCCCTTATACTGGCGTTATGGCTAATTTTTATACAAAATGCCGTCAATATTAGTGCATAGTATCAAATTATAGCATTATTAATGATACTTTTTTATTATTTGGGACTTTGAAGCATGCTTTCGTTATGAAATATGATGTTTTTCTATAGAAACCCTGATTTTTTAGGGTTTAGGCCCTTTAAAAGGGCGTAACTCAAAATTTCGTCTAACGATTATTTTAAAAATTTATCCAGAGTTGTAGGAATGATAAAGAAAGAGAATGGCGTTTCAAATTTTATTGGCAAAAGCATGCTTCCGTTATGAAATATGATGTTTTTCTATAGAAACCCTGATTTTTTAGGGGTTTGGCCCTTTAAAAGGGCGTAACTCAAAATTTCGTCTAACGATTTTTTTAAAAATTTGTCCAGAGGTGTAGGAATGATAAAGAAAGATAATGGCGTTCCAGGTTTTGATGGTATATTTTTTTGATAATAACGGTAAATGAAGCACCGTGGGATGGGAAGGAAGGGAGAAACCGTGGAAGCAACGGAATCCCACTTTTCCGCCCCCGTACACTAGAGATGGTCGGGTTTCGGGTTTTCAGCCCCGAAACCCGACCCGAACCCGAACCCGACGGGTACGAGTCGGGTTCAGGTTTTAAAATTAAAAAAAAAAATCGGGTTTGGGTTGGGTCCGGGTTTTAAAAATTCCAAAACTTTCGGGTACGGGTCGGGTCGGGTTTGAATAACGTCGGGTTCAAGTCGGGTTTGGGTACCAGTGTAGATAATTTAGTACTTAAAAAATGCTCTATTTGTCATGCACGTAACTTTTAATAATTACTTTTGATTTCGGGTTTTGGTCGGGTTTCGTGAAAAATATATTTTTCGGGTTCGGGTCGGGTTCGGGTTTAATCGCCGAAAACTTTTCGGGTTCGGGTCGGGTCCGGGTCTGTAAAATCTGAAACCCGACCATCTCTACCGTACACATCCTTTCAACAATGTTGTCCAGAGTGATATCTCAACCGCATATCTCCTGCAAACTCGACCTTTGCTCCACGAAACGGACGCAATCAAAGAACACATGCTCCGCGGTCTCGTCGCAGTCCGCGTATTCTAGGCATGCGAGAGAACCTGCATGTCCGAATTTGTGCAGATATCACCTAAAGCACCCAAGATCCGACAGGGAGATCGTAGTGTGCTGCGACGCAAGGCGGACGCAAAGTTTTCTCGTGCCGTGTTTTTAGCTTGCTCCCTGTCAGCGCTTTGAATCAATTCTTCTGATAGAACTCGAATTCCGTTTTTCTCAAAAAGTTGTGAGTTTTCCAAATGAAATGATATTGTAGAAAGTAAAGTGTATGCTGAATAGGATAAATACTAGTGGATGGTGGACACAGTAAAGGCGGAGCGACGCTGCCTTCAAAACGGATGTTTTCCAGCTGTTGCAGTTTGTGTTCCGGAGCTGTGTCAACCAGTGTACGAGATGGATGCATGGGTCCCACTCAAATCCTTGTATTCGGTGAGATCGAACGATTTTGTTCATTGTTTATTTAATTATATCTGGTGTAATCAGGTAAAGGTGTATAATACGTACTTTTTATATCATGAAATGCATTCTATAAATGCTTTCTCGCCAAGGGAAGCATCCTATGAAACCCCATCCAACTTCCAACTTCAGATATCTATGAAGTGGCCCAAGTTCTTGGACATATTCTGAGTAGATATCTAATCAACATTTCCTCCCCATCCCCGCTGATCGTAAGGACCTGGCCAGGTGTCGAGAGTTCGTTAAATGAAAGGTTTGTCAAGTCCCAGGCAACTTTTCTGGCGCATTTAACGTCTCTATCGACAGCCACCCCAGGATGTGTACGGTCGGCTATGCTATGCTATGCTATGCTATATCACCTAAAGCACCCAAGATCCGACAGAAATTGTGACAAGTGAAGGTTCATCTCGCTCGGTATGAGCCTGTGTGACCATCTACCCTTACAGAAGAAATTAACTCTGCCATTCCAACATAGACGATGCTCTGGCTCATGCCTCTTAACGCCGCGTCGCTCGAAGTACTCTCCATCCTCTGCGACCACTACTAGTGCTATGAACATGCGCTGATCATCCTAAGGCACATTATCCTTGAGGTACTCTCGAGTCGCTCCACGTTTCTCTTAACCACTAGCGCTTTCGACCACGCAGTGGCGCCATACCGTAGTATGGAGACCGCTACTGTCGCGAGCAGCTTACGCTTGCTCGAGACTACTGTTGGGCTATTTGACATTATCTTCGTCATGCGCCCTTTTGCAAGCATATTCCACGTGGCTACCGAGTTACAGCTTATCGTCGAACATGACCCCCAATTGCTTCAGTGAGCGCTTGGAGTTGATCGCGTGCAGCCGCCCGTGGTGACCGCTGCCTGCTGTTCAGTCTTGCAATTATTCACCACTACCACCTCCGTTTTGTGGTGCGCCAGTACCAGCTGTCTCGACTTCATCCAGTCTTCCCCTAAGCCCATCGCGTGCGCTGCTGTTAGCTCCACTTCCTCTATTGGTTCGCCGTATACAACGAGGGAAATATCATCGGCAAAGCCGACCAGCTTCACGTCCGGTGGATGCTTGTGCCTCAATACGCCATCATACGCCGCGTTCCATAGCAGCACCCGACTCAGGATGGAGCCCTGAGGTAAAATTTCACCACGAGATACTTGAAGTTGCACCAGGAGTTGCTAAGGAATTTATCTATTTTTTTCCCGGGAATATCTCTAGGAGTTGCTCGGAAATTCATCCACAAGTTCCATGAAAAATCCTCAAGAAGTTTTTCGGAAATTTCTTCGGGAATTCCACAGGAATATCTCCAGAAGTTCCTAGGAAATTCCTTCAAGAGCTCCTCGGAAAATGATGCAGGCGTTTCTTGGGATTTTTTCCGGGAGTTGATCGAGAATTCTTGCAGGAATACTTTGAATTCCTCAAGTAGCTTCTCGGAAATTCCTACAAGAGTTCCTCGGAAGTTCCTCCACAAGGTCCACGGCAATTGCTCTAGGACTTCCACGGGATTTCCTCTTCAGAAGTTCTTCGGTAACTTCTTCAGGAGTTCCACGGCATTTGTTCAGGAATTCCCTGGGAAACCGTCCAGAAATTCCCAGAAAATGCTTCCAGGAGTTGCCCGGGAATTTATGCAGAAGTTCCTTGGGAATTTATTCAGGACTTCTTCTATAGAATTCTTCCGGGAGTATTTTCAAAGAGTTTCTTCGGGAGGTCTTCGGATTTTTTTCCAGGAGTTCCCAGGATTTTTTTTTTTTGAAGTTTGTTGGAAATTCCTCCCAGATTTCCTCGCGAATTTCTGAAGAAGTACCTTGGGAATTTCTTCAGGAGTTCTTCGAGAACTAATCCAGCAGTTCTACCAGAAAATCCTCGGAAATTCTTCAACTTTGCGAATTTCTTCAGGAGGTGTTCGGCCATTTTCATCTCCTAGGAGTTCTTAGGACTTCACAGGAAATTCATTTAGGATTTCCTTGGATAGTTGTGTGGGAGTTTTTTGGGAATTTATCAAGAGTTTCATGTAAATTCTTCAAGACATTGCACAGAAATTTCTCCGGGAGTTCCTCGGGAATACCTCAAGAAGTTCTACGAGGATTCCTTTAGGAGTTTATCGGAAATTTCTCCAAGAGATCCTCAAGAATTCATCCAGGAATTTCACTGGAATTTCGTTAGGAATTCTTTTGAAATTCCTCGGAAAGATCTCTTGGACTTCCTCGTTAATCTCTCCAGGAGATCCTTGGCAATTTTTCCAGAAATTCCTAGGAAATTGCTTCATAATTTCCTCCGGAGTTGCTCTTCAAGATTTCTATAGAAAGTTCTCTGGAAATATCTCAAGGAGTTCCGCGGGCGTTCCTTCAGGAGTTCTCCTGGGTTTATTCTTGAAAATGCTTGGGCAGTTCTCTACGAAAGTAAAAAGAAAATCGTGTTAAGTACTGTTCCATTTAATTCCACTAAGAATTTGCATCCTTTGACAGATACGTATTTCGACCTCAACTGTAAGGTCGTCTTCAGTGTATTGTACATGACTCCACTAACAAGCCCATGTTCATCATCATCAGTTCTCTACGAGTTACTTAGGAAACCCTGCAGAATTTTTATATGAATTCGTTCAGAAGCTCCTTGGGAATATCTCCAGGAGTTCCCAATAAATTCTTCTTGGAGAACTCTTTGAAGAATTTCTAAGGAATCTCCGAGAAACTCCCGAAGAAATTCCTGATGATTTTCCGACGAATTCCTTACGAACTTCTGGAGGAATTCCCGAGGAACTCCTGGAGAAATTTCTTATATATTCCTGGAGCAATTCCCGACGAACTCTTGGAGGAATTCCCCAAGAACTCCTGGACGAATTCCCGAGAAACTCCTGGAGAAAGTCCCTGTGACTTCCTTTAGGAATTCTCGGAGAACTCCTGGGGGAATTCCCTGGGAACTTCTGGAGAAATTACCGGGGAACTCCTGGAGGTATTGTCGGAGAATTTTTGGAGGATTTTCCGGGGAATTCCTGGAGAAATTCCTGGGGAACTACTACAGGAATTCCCGTGAAACTCTTGGAGGGATTACTGGAGAAATTCGCGGGGAGCACCTGGAAGAATTTGCTGATTATTCCAAGAGGAATTGCTGGAGGTATACTCGGAGAATATATGTAGGAATTCCTGGGAAACTCATGAAGTAATTCTCGGAGAACTCTTGGAGAAATGCCCAGGGAACTCCTGGAGGTATTCCCGGAGAATTTTTGGATGAATTACCAGGGAGCTCCTGGAGAAATTTCCAGGGAACTCTGTAGGATTTTTTTGTGAGAAACTTGTGCAAATATTTTTGGGAAACTGCTGGATGAGTTTCCGGGCATTATTACTAGAGGACTTTTAGGCATTTTTGCTGGAGGAATTCTTGGAGAGTAGACCGTCCCTACTTTTGCAAAAGTTGGAAATGTTTATAGTTCAATATTGCAAAACGCTCGTTTTAGCTGAAAAACCATCATGCCAAAATTTAAAGTCTGTATTTCAAGGCTAAGTACCCCATACAATTTTGAAGAACTTAAAGCCCTGTGGGAGCCCTGTGAGATATCGACTTCAAATTTTGCCATGATGGCTTTTTAGCAAACGATCGTTTTTCCAACTTTTGCAAAAATAGGTACGGCCTATTTCTAGAAATATCCCGTTTAATTCTTGGAAGAATTCCTGGGGAAGCTATGGAGGTATGTATTCCCGGGAGCTCCTGTAGGAATTTACTAGGAACTCCTAGACGAATTCTCGTGGAACTCCTGAAGGATTTCCCGGGGTACTTCTGGAAGAAGTTCTGTGTAGATTCTGAAGAAATTTTCAGGTTTATTATGGAGGAGTTTCCGGAAAACTTTTTTGAATTCTTGAACTTCAAACAATTTTAGAATCAATTCTCAGAAGTATCATAGAAGGAATTCTGAGAGAACTCTAAGGGGAAAACCAGAAAGTACTTCTTGAAGAATCTCAAAAGAAACAGTTGTAGAAGTTACTAAAGGAACGACTTGATTAGCTCCTGAAGGAGCAACTGGAAAAATATCAGAAACATAACAAAAGCTAGGGCATTCCCAGAAGAAACTGCTTAAGGAATCCCACAAGGATGAATCCCACAAACAAGTCCTGTAGGAATTGTCAATTTTATTATTCTTAACATCGTTTCGTGAAAATGCTGTCAGTTAAACAAATGTCAAAATTACTTACGGAAAAAGGAGGAATTTTATTTGAGCGCTCGACTTGGAAACAGGAAACTTACCGACCTTGCTTTAGCTGGTTTGGCCAAAGGGGATGAGGGCCCACGGTCCTGTATCGTGGCGCGGGAACCACGATTCCACGGTCTTCTGCAGCATCTCAGGGGAGCGCTCTGGGAGTGCTGACACGCTCTTCGTTTTTGTAATGACTACCCTGTAGGCATCACCTCAGAGAGTCGTGTTGGCTACCTGGCTGAGATTATCGTAGCACCTTCGTTTACGCGCCGTAATCTCAGCCAGTTTAGCCGCCCTGTAGGCTTCACTTCGTTCCATTCTACCCTCATCTGTGCGAGCTTTATGCTTCCTCCTTCTAGCTCTGAGGCAGGATGCGCGGAGTTCTGCGCTTTCTGGATACCACCAGTATAACGGTTTGCGTCCTTTTCTGGGTAGTAATCGCCTTGGCATTGCGGCGTCACATGTACGGCTTACGGTTCCGACTAGATCATCGTTGGATAGATCGTCGGTGTTACCCTCCATGAGCAATCGCTCTACAAATGCTGGCTTATTGAAGCGCGAGGTCAGTCATCCCCGATGACGGCCAATGACCTTCGGCTATGGCCGCCTTCCTTCGTATCCCATTCTGTATTGAATCGCCAGGTGGTCGCTGTGCGTATACCTGTCGTTGACCCTCCAGTCTGAGCTAGGGTTTAGTTAGACCCGGGCTCCAAAAGATCCCATCAATGGTGGACTTTATAGTATTCCTACTGTGTTTTTTTTTTGGCACACGGACCAGCCAACTTTCATCTTGCCGACTGCAGTCGCTTTGGTTAGCTCCCCTACTGGGAGCTTGATTGTGGCGATCTGCATGCCTGCCGGGCCTTTCTTCAGACATATCGGTGCACTTGGTGCATCAACCTCGCACTGATGCTTCTGAAGAATCGCTTCCGCCGTCAGGGCTCTCATCTGCTCCCTCTCGCCAAGAACCTCATAGGCTAGTGTTTTGGAGGAGGTGCCCTTTTTGGCCGCCTCCTTCGTCAGCACTAGCATCATTTCTCCGATCCTGGTGCGCCGGATACTTTTCAAATCCGTGCCCAGCGGTGAGAGACGATTCTTGTACCGCATGGTCCTCAACACATCGGCGTAGGTATTCGCCTCGGTTTTGAAGACCAGCGCGTCACTCCTTTTGCGCTTGCGGGCTGGCTTCACTTTGCTCACTTCTCTTCTCTTTCCAGCCGTAATCCAAGGGTTCTCCTTCCCATGGCTCGGTTGACCACTCGCATTCTTGTGGTTGTCCTCCTCGAGCTTGGTTTTCCTGCCCCTTGTAGGGCCTGCACACCGCCGAAGATCGTCTTTAGCACGCGTCGCTCGAAAACTCCGAGTGCTTGCAGGTCCTCCTCGAGCATGGTCCATTTCTCGTGTCCGTAGAGCACCACCGGTCTTATAAGCGTTTTATACATGGTGCATTTGGTGCGTGGATGAGTCTTTTAAGAGCGCAGCTTTTTCTGGAGCCCGTAGTAGGGCCGACTTCCGCTGATGATGCGCCTTCGTATTTCACGACTCACATTGTTGTCAGCCATCAGTAAGGATCCGAGGTAGACGAATTCTTCTACCACCTTGAAGGTATCCCCGTCTATCGTAACATTACTGTCGTATTCGAAATCTAATATGATTATTTACAAAAACAAAATTCTAATTCTACGTCGACCGTTCTTCGTAACACTCGTCATATAACTGAAGGGAAATTTATATCGATCCGTTCGCTTCTTTTTCTTCCCTTGAGTTCATTTCAGTATCTGTCATCAATACACACTCAACGTAAACTACGTAAAGGTGATTCGATTTTACTCATTACTATCCGCTTCGTATTCACTACATTCGCCTTCTTCTCTACTCTTGTGACGATAGAATGAAAAAAAAAATCATCATCATCATCATCATCATCATCATCATCATCATCATCATCATCATCATCATCATCATCATCATCATCATCATCATCATCATCATCATCATCATCATCATCATCATCATCATCATCATCATCATCATCATCATCATCATCATCATCATCATCATCATCATCATCATCATCATCATCATCATCATCATCATCATCATCATCATCATCATCATCATCATCATCATCATCATCATCATCATCATCATCATCATCATCATCATCATCATCATCATCATCATCATCATCATCATCATCATCATCATCATCATCATCATCATCATCATCATCATCATCATCATCATCATCATCATCATCATCATCATCATCATCATCATCATCATCATCATCATCATCATCATCATCATCATCATCATCATCATCATCATCATCATCATCATCATCATCATCATCATCATCATCATCATCATCATCATCATCATCATCATCATCATCATCATCATCATCATCATCATCATCATCATCATCATCATCATCATCATCATCATCATCATCATCATCATCATCATCATCATCATCATCATCATCATCATCATCATCATCATCATCATCATCATCATCATCATCATCATCATCATCATCATCATCATCATCATCATCATCATCATCATCATCATCATCATCATCATCATCATCATCATCATCATCATCATCATCATCATCATCATCATCATCATCATCATCATCATCATCATCATCATCATCATCATCATCATCATCATCATCATCATCATCATCATCATCATCATCATCATCATCATCATCATCATCATCATCATCATCATCATCATCATCATCATCATCATCATCATCATCATCATCATCTTCAGCGCTCGCACTTCCACATTTGGTGTTTCTGCTGGAGAAACTCTCTCCCCCAGCAGATCCGGTGGGAAACCTCACTCTCCCATCCGGCAGAAGCGCTCGCACTTCCACTTTTGGTGTTTCTGCTGGAGAAACTCTCTCCCCCAGCAGATCCGGTGGGAAACCTCACTCTCCCATCCGGCAGAAGCGCTCGCACTTCCACTTTTGGTGTTTCTGCTGGAGAAACTCTCTCCCCCAGCAGATCCGGTGGGAAACCTCACTCTCCCATCCGGCGGAAGCGCTCGCACTTCCAAATTTGGTGTTTCTGCTGGAGAAACTCTCTCCCCCAGCAGATCCGGTGGGAAATCTCACTCTCCCATCCGGCATAAGCGCTCGCACTTCCACGTTTGGTATTTCTGCTAGAGAAACTCTCTCCCCCAGCAGATCCGGTGGGAAATCTCACTCTCCCATCCGGCGGAAGCGCTCGCACTTCCACTTTTGGTGTTTCTGCTGGAGAAACTCTCTCCCCCAGCAGATCCGGTGGGAAATCTCACTCTCCCATCCGGCGGAAGCGCTCGCACTTCCACATTTGGTGTTTCTGCTGGAGAAACTCTCTCCCCCAGCAGATCCGGTGGGAAATCTCACTCTCCCATCCGGCGGAAGCGCTCGCACTTCCACATTTGGTGTTTCTGCTGGAGAAACTCTCTCCCCCAGCAGATCCGGTGGGAAATCTCACTCTCCCATCCGGCGGAAGCGCTCGCACTTCCACTTTTGGTGTTTCTGCTGGAGAAACTCTCTCCCCCAGCAGATCCGGTGGGAAACCTCACTCTCCCATCCGGCGGAAGCGCTCGCACTTCCACATTTGGTGTTTCTGCTGGAGAAACTCTCTCCCCCAGCAGATCCGGTGGGAAATCTCACTCTCCCATCCGGCATAAGCGCTCGCACTTCCACGTTTGGTATTTCTGCTAGAGAAACTCTCTCCCCCAGCAGATCCGGTGGGAAATCTCACTCTCCCATCCGGCGGAAGCGCTCGCACTTCCACATTTGGTGTTTCTGCTGGAGAAACTCTCTCCCCCAGCAGATCCGGTGGGAAATCTCACTCTCCCATCCGGCGGAAGCGCTCGCACTTCCACATTTGGTGTTTCTGCTGGAGAAACCCTCTCCCCCAGCAGATCCGGTGGGAAACCTCACTCTCCCATCCGGCAGAAGCGCTCGCACTTCCACTTTTGGTGTTTCTGCTGGAGAAACTCTCTCCCCCAGCAGATCCGGTGGGAAACCTCACTCTCCCATCCGGCAGAAGCGCTCGCACTTCCACTTTTGGTGTTTCTGCTGGAGAAACTCTCTCCCCCAGCAGATCCGGTGGGAAACCTCACTCTCCCATCCGGCGGAAGCGCTCGCACTTCCACATTTGGTGTTTCTGCTGGAGAAACTCTCTCCCCCAGCAGATCCGGTGAGAAATCTCACTCTCCCATCCGGCATAAGCGCTCGCACTTCCACGTTTGGTATTTCTGCTAGAGAAACTCTCTCCCCCAGCAGATCCGGTGGGAAATCTCACTCTCCCATCCGGCATAAGCGCTCGCACTTCCACGTTTGGTGTTTCTGCTAGAGAAACTCTCTCCCCCAGCAGATCCGGTGGGAAATCTCACTCTCCCATCCGGCGGAAGCGCTCGCACTTCCACGTTTGGTATTTCTGCTGGAGAAACTCTCTCCCCCAGCAGATCCGGTGGGAAATCTCACTCTCCCATCCGGCATAAGCGCTCGCACTTCCACATTTGGTGTTTCTGCTGGAGAAACTCTCTCCCCCAGCAGATCCGGTGGGAAATCTCACTCTCCCATCCGGCATAAGCGCTCGCACTTCCACGTTTGGTATTTCTGCTAGAGAAACTCTCTCCCCCAGCAGATCCGGTGGGAAATCTCACTCTCCCATCCGGCGGAAGCGCTCGCACTTCCACGTTTGGTATTTCTGCTGGAGAAACTCTCTCCCCCAGCAGATCCGGTGGGAAATCTCACTCTCCCATCCGGCGGAAGCGCTCGCACTTCCACGTTTGGTATTTCTGCTAGAGAAACTCTCTCCCCCAGCAGATCCGGTGGGAAATCTCACTCTCCCATCCGGCGGAAGCGCTCGCACTTCCACATTTGGTGTTTCTGCTGGAGAAACTCTCTCCCCCAGCAGATCCGGTGGGAAACCTCACTCTCCCATCCGGCAGAAGCGCTCGCACTTCCACTTTTGGTGTTTCTGCTGGAGAAACTCTCTCCCCCAGCAGATCCGGTGGGAAACCTCACTCTCCCATCCGGCGGAAGCGCTCGCACTTCCACATTTGGTGTTTCTGCTGGAGAAACTCTCTCCCCCAGCAGATCCGGTGGGAAATCTCACTCTCCCATCCGGCGGAAGCGCTCGCACTTCCACATTTGGTGTTTCTGCTGGAGAAACTCTCTCCCCCAGCAGATCCGGTGGGAAACCTCACTCTCCCATCCGGCAGAAGCGCTCGCACTTCCACTTTTGGTGTTTCTGCTGGAGAAACTCTCTCCCCCAGCAGATCCAGTGGGAAATCTCACTCTCCCATCCGGCGGAAGCGCTCGCACTTCCACATTTGGTGTTTCTGCTGGAGAAACTCTCTCCCCCAGCAGATCCGGTGGGAAACCTCACTCTCCCATCCGGCAGAAGCGCTCGCACTTCCACTTTTGGTGTTTCTGCTGGAGAAACTCTCTCCCCCAGCAGATCCAGTGGGAAATCTCACTCTCCCATCCGGCGGAAGCGCTCGCACTTCCACATTTGGTGTTTCTGCTGGAGAAACTCTCTCCACCAGCAGATCCGGTGGAAAACCTCACTAAATAACATTTCACTACCGATTGCGCCATGTCGTATTCGAAATCTAATATGATTATTTACAAAAACAAAATTCTAATTCTACGTCGACCGTTCTTCGTAACACTCGTCATATAACTGAAGGGAAATTTATATCGATCCGTTCGCTTCTTTTTCTTCCCTTGAGTTCATTTCAGTATCTGTCATCAATACACACTCAACGTAAACTACGTAAAGGTGATTCGATTTTACTCATTACTATCCGCCTCGTATTCACTACAATTACTACCTAGCTAGACGGATCCCGTCGTGTTCGGTTCCGCCTATCAGCATGTACTTTGTTTTTGAGGCATTCATAACCAGTCCGACCTCTGCTGCTTCGCGTTTCAGGCGGGTGTACAGCTCTGCCACCGTTCCAAATGTTCTGGCAATAATGTCCATGTCGTCCGTAAAGCACACAAATTGACCGGATTCTGTGAAAATCGTTCCCCGGTTGTTGAGACCGGCTCGTCGCATTACACCTTCCAGAACGATGTTGAAGAGTAGGCATGAGAGTCCGTCACCGTGTCGCAGTCCCCGGCGAGATTCGAATGAACTGGATAGTTCACCCGAAACCCTTACGCAGTTTTGCATAGGGGCCGTTCATAAACCACGTAGACTTTTTGGGGGGGAGGGGGGGGTCTGGCCAAAGTCTACGCTCCATACAAATTTCAAAATTTTTGTATGGACAAAAGTCTACGAGGGGGGAGGGGGGTGGTCTGAGATGGCCAAATTTTGGTCTACGTGGTTTATGAACAGCCCCATACCGTTCATCGTTGCTTTAATCAGTCTAGTCAGCTTCCCAAGAAAGCCATTTTCGTCCATGATTTTCCATAGCTCTGCGCTGTCGATACTGTCGTATGCCACTTTGAAGGTGATGCGTTGGGATCTGGTATTCACGGCATTTCTGGAGGATTTGCCGTACGGTGAAGATATGGTCCGTTGTCGACTGGCCGCTGATGAAGCCAGCTTGATAACTTCCCACGAACTCATTCGTTTTAGGTGACAGACGACGGAAGATGGTCTGGCAGCATTCAAAATGGTGATCGCTCTGAAGTTCTCACATTCCAAATGGTCGCCTTTCTTGAAATTGGGGCAGATTACCTTTTCCATCCACTCCTCCGGTAGCTGTTCGGATTCCCAGATCCTGACTCTCAACCGGTGCAGACAGGTGGCCAACTTGTCCGAGACCATTTCGATGAGTTCAGCTGCAATACCATCCTTACCAGCTGCTTTGTTGGTTTTCTGCTGGTGAATGGCTTCATTAACTTCCCTTAGCGTGGGAGTTGGCTTATTTCAGTCGTCTGCTGCAATGGCGTAGTCGTTCCCTCCGTTGTCGTGGTTTTTCAGGTGCTCGTCGAAGTGCTGCTTCCAGCTTTCGATCACCGCACGTCCGTCCGTCAAGAGGCCCCGTCCTTATCCCTGCATATTTCGGCTCGTGGAACAAAACCGTCATGGGACGCGTTGAGCTTCTAGTTGAACTTCCGTGTTTTATGGAAACGGCCAAGCAGTTCCATTTCTTCGCACTCCGCTTCTTCCAGGTGTCGCTTTTTCCCCTGAAATAGGCGGGTCTGCTGTTTCTGTTTCTATTTGTATCGTTCCACGTTCTGTCGGGTTCCTTACTTCAGCATTACCGCCCGTGCTGCGTTGTTCTCCTCCAAAATCGCTCTGCATTCCTCGTCGAACCATTCGTTTCGTCGGCTCCTTTCCACGTACCCGATGGTGCTCTCGGCTGCGTCGTTGATGGCTGCTTTTACTGTTCTCCAGCAGTCCTCTAGAGGGGCAACATCCAGGTTGATCAGCATTCAAAACATGGATGACCTTCGACCGATTCGATGCGTTTTGTACGTTGTTATCGCTGCTGGACACTTGGTAGAGGGCGTATCAGGAGCAATCATTGATCAAATCACAAGATTTTTTTACATTGTGGGTTATGCTGTTTAAAATATGTGTGATGATATAGTATAAAACGGCTTTTGAAAACGTGTTGGTGGTCACTACTTAGATCTAGAACAGATTTTCGATAATATCACCGTCTTTTTCGTTTGGACCTGATGTGACGCTACAAAGAAGTGGTGATTGATACCACCATAGAAGAATTGCAAGCAACGATTAAAAAGACGTTGCTAGCACCCAGTAATCAATAATTATTAAAAAATAGCTTTAGCTTTTCGATGCCAGTTTTGCGATAACTTTTGGCGCATTCAAAGTATTCTAGTGCATGTCAATTGAATGTGTAAATACCATGTTGAAGTTTTTACATCTTCAAAGTAGATCACATCCTCTGAGGTGCTGGAATCGATTTAGATTTTTTGATTCTTTTTTTCACTCATGTGTTCTAAGATGGTGGTTGTACATCCATAGAGACGTGTGGTAAGGTACACCGGGGCAAGTTGAAACGGGTGGGGTAAGATGAAACAGCGGGTTAACGTGATGTTATCTAACCAGGATAAACACTTTAAAGGTCATAACACATAGTTTCTGATTCAGACAATCTTTTGATGAAGGATGATTTTCAAAATTGTATTGAAATCTTATCCAAACCTGTACCCTAATGATCTTTCTTGCTTCGATTCGCAAGTAGTAGGGGAGACTGACGAGACTTGATCCCTGGGGAGACTTGTTCCCCCATGTTTTCTCGGAATCAAAAACATTTTTCTTCTAGCATATTTTTTCCAAAACTACTTCTGGACAAACGACTATGTTTTGGCTACAAGTGATTTCGATTGTATTGCATTATTTTTTAACGGCTGATAGTTTGTTTTCATTCTTTCAAAATTCTTTTAGGCGATTCCGAAAAATCTCAATAACTTTGTGAAAATTGAACCAAATCATGTCTAAATTTCTCAGTACAAAGTTTAAATAAAACACTTACTGCAAACCATGAAAAGGGGGATCAAGTCTCCCCATTTTGAAAATACTGCATATCCTCAAAAATTTATGGAAATCTTACAATTTCAAATGCATTAAAAATTCATCGAAAATACAAGAAAACTTGAAAAGAAAACGAAGAGGAAGCCTCTGGAGTTATTTTCCATTTAGTGGGGCGGACCTGGTGTGATGGTTAGAACACTTGACTATCACGCCGAGGACCTGGGATCGAATCCCACTCCCGACAAACTCACAAAATGTGAGTTCTTCCTTCGGAAGGGAAGTAAAGCGTGGGTCCCGAGATGATCTAGCCTCGGGCTAAAAATCTCGTTAATACAGATAAAAAAAAAAAAAATATTTTCCATTTAAATAAAACATGTGCTCAAAGGAGGATCTTGTGCCACCCACACAGTTAGAAGAAATCACCGACTTCGGTAATGTTTTACCGAAATCTATACAGTTAAGTTTGTTTTACAGAAAAAAAAAATCGGTAAAGGTAGAAACTTTTACCGAAGTTCGTAAGAGTTTGACAGATAAACGATAACATTTTACCGAAATTTTGTATTTTTTTACAGAATTTCGTTAAAAACCCATTACCGAACGCTCAGCGGTTGAGATTTCGGTAAAAATTACCGAACGCGATTAGCTGTGCATTTTTGAAAAATACATCACAAGACATTCCTCCATAAAAACACAATTTTGGAAACTTTAACAATAATTTTAAAGGCCTTCTGTTGTGTATTTATAAACTTGCAATAGTTGTTTATCTGCCATTCTGTATGGAAATCAGATCTAGTTTTGTGTTTTCCTTAAAGTTACAGGTAAATTAAGAAAAAGAGATCAAGTCTACCCAGTCTTTCCTATTAATATCACAGAACAAAAGCCAATTAAAGTTACCGATAAAGTCATGCGGTGATTAAACCTAGTAAAGTGCAATTCCTTGTTGTTGCCATTGGTATCGGTTCGTATTATTCTGTTGCTGATTTTGCGTTACAACACTTGGTAAAAAACACTGACTTCGGTTTTGTATCACCGAAATCTCAGCTGTTAAGTTTGTTTTACAAAAAAAAAATCAGTAAAGTTAGCAACTTTGACCGAACTCCGAGTTTGACAGATAATATTTTACCGAAATTTGGTAATTTTATACAGAATTTCGTTAATAGTAGTTTACGCAACAAGGTGCAGAATGACGATTTTTACAGCACGAGGCGTACATTTATCCAACGAGGCTTGCCGAGTTGGATAATTACGACGAGTGCTGGAAAAATCGAGTTCTGCACCGAGTTGCGTACAACGTTTTTTGCAATTTCATAAATTACCCTTGAGGATAGTTTTTAACAAAACTTTTTCATCAAACTGCACACTGATGTTCATAGCCATGTTTAAGAAAATCTGAACATAACAGGTTATACTGTGCAGTTGTCACAATTTTTCAAAATTGCGTCCAGAAAGCATCAAGAAGTTGACCAAAACTGAAAACAGTGCTGTAATGGTTCATTACGCAACGCAAATCAGTGCTGTAATGAACCATTACAGCACTGTTAATTTGGTGGGGGAAAGTAGGCCTTTTCCTGTCAGATTTGCGTGAGGTAAAACTGCCTATTACGATGAGAAATTGCAAAAAAACCCTTTACCGAACGCTCAGCAGTTGAGATTTCGGTAAACATTACCGAACGCGACTAGCTGTGAATGTTTTTTTTTACAACTGGCTCGTAGGGCCTGCTACCAACCTCCTACTTTTCGGAGGACTAAAGTGCACAGTTAAGCTTAGAGTCCTTCCTTGGCACTCGGACGTTGCCACGCTTTTGTGAGTCGCTCCTACTGGAGCGGAGGCGCTCATGTTTGAAGAAGCAAACCCCTCTTCCCTATCAGCCTTAAGGGTATGCGGTATGGGATTTTTTCAAAGCGAAACGAAACGAAACGATATGTGAAATTTCTGACGCAATGCGGTACGAAACGAAACGAAATTCAAAAATGTTTCGTGAGATCGATACGAAATTCGAATTCACTCGGTATTTTTCGAAACGAAACGAAATTTTCGAAAAAATTCCGCGGAATTTTGCAGTTATATCAAATTGATCAGGAAATGGATGCTGCGTGTTTAATTTTTTTTTCTAGCGTTGTCGTGGCGGTGTTTCAGTTTAGTCTCATCTTCAAGACTTCATTTGCTACAGTTCCATTTCTAGGTTTGTTGCTGGGGCTGCCGTATTTCTACCGTTTCTCACATCAAACCCGACATTGGATTTGTCTTCGGTAAGCTAAAATGCTAAAATAATACATTTATTAGAACAAACATACACATGAAAAATAGAACTACTCACAAATTCGGTGATCTAATTTGGAAACACCTCCTCACAAAGCTTACAATTGAATTCCTATTCGCATGCATTTTATGCAGAATGAATGACTAGGGGTGTTCAAATATCATTCTAAACATTTCAGATAAGTACCCAACTTTGCCTAACAAGGGTGGAGGACCATTTGGGCCCTGGACCGATTCTGATCACTTTGAGCTGTAAGTCAGCCAATATTGTAGCAATTTACTTGGAGTTTTGCACATCTCACTGCGTAAAAAAATCAAGTCATTTGTACAGATGTTCTTTTTCAATGAGTATTCAAGATTTGGAGCAACTTGCTAGTGGAATCTAAGTAGAATATAGTGGGAATTTGAAGTTAAAGTCCTAATGGAGTTAATTACTTGGAAAGACATCTTGGGTATCTAAACTCTAACAATATCTTAAATACAAATAATATTTAAAAAAAAACTTTTGGATTCATTTCTCGTGCAGCTTGTTGATGACGAACTCCAGACAAGCGGAATTAGATAAATATGATGCAATACTTTTTAGAATATGATTGTAATCTCATTAGGTAAAGCCAAATCCTAACTACTTGTTTCAAAAGTGTAACTGCTGATAAACAATCAAGTACTATTGATTTACAACTATTTTTCGTTGATTTTAAAAAATTTGGCCAATTTGCAATAACTTTTGTTCAAACACTTTTTTCCGAAACGCTTTCTTGGCATAGGAATAGCCGGTCAAAGTCGTGGGAAGGAAAGGGTTAAGATAAGTTTAAAAAGACAGAGGAAAATCTAAATAAATTTAAACATTAATTATAAAATTTTTGTTGAATCTTCAACGATTGAGATAAGTTAATAAAAAATAGAAAACTAGTATTGATTTGCGAAGATCAAATTGATAAAGAAGTCAAAATTATGGCCACGCCGATTCACGCCGACGCCGCCGAAAGTGCTCTCGGCGTCACGCCGATTACGCCGCCGACGAATTAAAAAGCGCCAAACGCCGCCGCCGACAGATTTCAAATCGGCGCACACCTCTACCACAGACAAACAGACGTAACACTCTGATAATTCCCATCGTACACCGATTTAACGGTCTTTTTCAAAATTCGATAGTTGGCCAACTGCTCAACCGTGGCGCTTGCATAGTTTTTGTTCGAGTTTGACGTTTGCTCACTACCGCCACCTAGTTGGTGGTCGGCCAAAAATAGTTCTTTTAGCATTGGGCGAATATGTTTCCGTGACTATAATTTCAATCGAAAAATGGTCGAAGTGTTACGTCTGTTTGTCTGTACCTCTACTGTAAGATGCTCTAATATCGATTGTTTATCAGAAACATGAAGCATATGATGTGGAAACATCAGTTTACCAATCAAGCTAAAAAAAACTTGAAATCTACAACCTTCAAAGAAATGATAGATGATTGAATTCATCAGAAAATACCCTGTATAACTCACAGAGAATGCTTACGAAATATATGCGGTAATCATTGAAGCATCCGCAAAATCGATCCGCAATCCGCAAATTCTAAAGATGTAATAAAAACTGTTTCGCAGTTCGGGATTTTCCGCAAAACTCGACTGGAAAAGATTGTTTATTATGCAAAGCGAATTCATTCATAAATTTTAGAGTTACTTACAAATTAGTTTCCTCACTATGCGAAATCCAATAAGAATTCCTGCTGCCGTATATGAGGTTACGTAATCTACAAGTTGAAGGTTTCAGTTAGATATTTCACAACAATACAACATTCCTTACTTACATATCCGTACTAGTTAGGTTACAATTTAAGATTTCTGATCGCTTGTAGTTGTAATAATAATTTTAAGCTGTAATTTTAGTAATAGTTCATTATACATATGTGCATGTTCTAGGGTAGTTTTAATTGCATGATATTTACTTAAACGCTTGAAATTTGAGATCTACAAACCTTTTAGTATGTTAAGCTTAGAATAACGAATTCATTGGCGCGGTAATCAAATATTAATAGAATAAGAAAAACAGGATAATTCGACTTAAATAATTTAGCTTAATCGTTAGCTATTCACTCGCACAAAGTTGTTTATTATTCTCTTCTATTTTGCTGATGTCATCCTTGAGGCATCTGCCAACGACGTGTCAACGATGACATTTCACCGCAGCGCGTCGTCTATCGTACGCGCCGCCTCAGTGTAGACCCGATCCAAAGGGCCTATCGGACGCAATCCGTAACACCCCGACCCGTAATGCCTTACCCTTGAATGGCCTTACTACCCTGTAGAATATCCAGCAATGCCACTTTGATCGCTGGTCTATGGAACACTCCTGAAGACGTCTGGACATCGACTTTCCTCACTTGACCATCCTTTGCCGGGTAGATCTTCACAACTCGGCCTCGTAACCACCCATTTCGGACAGTTTCATCTACGATGACTACCGGGTCGTCTACTTGAAGTGGGCGGACATCGCTGAACCACTTGGTCCGACGAGCAATTGTCGGAAGATATCCTTGGATCCAACGCTTCCAAAATTGATTTAACAGCTGTTGCATCAACTTCCAATTTAGCCGTAGAGGCACCTCTTCATCAACAGGTATCCTCGATGACGTGTTGGCCCCACTCGAACTCATCAACAGGAAATTGTTCGGGGTAACTGCTTCTTCTGTCGAATCCTCCAACGGTACAAATGTTAGAGGATGGGAGTTCACCATCATTTCAGCCTCGGCTAAGAAGGTCATAAGCTCCTCATCGTTCAGATGTTGTCTGTGGTGCAATGATTTGAACGCTTCTTTCATTGAGCGAACCTTTCGCTCCCACACACCACCCATGTGGGGAGCGGATGGAGGGTTCAAAACCCATTAGATTTCTTCGTTGGTGAATATAGCCGCAAGCTCCCGATTGATGGCTCTTGTTTCATTGACAAGTTCGCGGTCGGCTCCTCGAAAGTTAGTGCCATTGTCGCTGAAAATTTTCTGCGGAGCACCTCTTCGGGAAATAAAACGGCGAATCGCCATTTTACAGGCTTCTGCTGATAGCGAATGCACTACTTCCACGTGTACAGCCCGCACGGTCAAACACGTAAATAGTGCTACCCACCGCTTCTCGTTACTCCGACGATGCTTCACTATCAACGGCCCAAAGTAGTCCAGGCCAGTAAATGTGAACGGACGAACGTAAGGCTTCAATCTGGGATGTGGTAGATCCGCCATTCTTGGTTCGGCCGGCTTCGCTCGATAAACCTTGCACCACATACACTGCTTTACTACGTTTTTCACTACGGAACGAACTCTGGCTATGTAATAGCGTTGCCGCAACTCGTTGACGACGGTATCGACGTTAGCGTGTCCATAGCGTTGATGATACTTGTAGATCAGCAGTTCGGTGACGTGATTTCTCCTTGGAACGATCACTGGGTTTTGAAAGTCGTAGGAATAGTAGATGGCAGCATCATTAATACGGCTACGCATCCTCAGCACACCTTCGTCGTCCAAAAATGGGGACAGCTTTTTGAGCAGACTGTTTCTCTCCAACGGCATCTGTTGGTCGCTGGGAAGCTCGGAATTCTTGAGGAGAGTTGCGATTTCACCGGTATACTCCACACTTTGGATAACTCGCCAAACACTTCTTTCAGCCGCCGCATAATCTTTCTGCTCCAAGACTGAAACTCTGCTCTTGGTCATCACTCTTGGTGATGATCGACAACGATGAACGAAATGATACAAGTAGCCGATGTTCTTGAGCAGATCTCCCCAACTGGAAAACTTCGTCAAGTCTACGACGAAGTCGCAAACTGCTGCGTGGTGATTGACCACTCTGACTTCTTCCTGTGGCTCCGCAAACTTCGCTGGTTGACGTGGCCACTCACTTTCTGCGCGATACAAGAATTCAGGTCCCGTGAACCACTGACTGGCTGGATCGAAGCAGGGTCCACTTCCCCACTTTGTACCCTTGTCCGCAACGTTCAAACTCGATGGTACGTAGTGCCACTCCTCCACGCGTGTCTCTGTCTGAATTTCGGCAACTCTAAAAGCTACAAATTGCCGATAATTTCCTGGGTCTTCTCTCAACCAAGCCAGAACGGTCGTTGCATCCGTCCACATGTACCGTTTCTTGACAGGTATTGAGTGATTCTCCAGAACACTTTTAAGCAGTCGCACTCCGATTACTCCGGCACTCAGTTCATTTCTTGGAATTGATTGCGGTTGTAATGGTGTCACTTTCGTCTTTGCTGCTACTAGGGCACAACGTGGCGAGCCATTGTCGATGATCCTAAAATACGCTGCGGCGCAGTACGCTTTCAGGCTAGCGTCGACGAAAACGTGGATTTCAATAGAATCGTAACTGGCCGGGTCATAGTTCGGGAAGTAGCATCGCGGAATTTCAACCTGCGTCAGGTTTGGAACTAGTTTCACCCAGCGCTGCCAGCTTTCGAAGTCTTCCGCCGTTATTGGATCATCCCACGATACGCGAGATCTCCACACGTCCTGGATAAGGATTTTTCCGTGCACAGTGTAGGTAGCTACGATGCCCAGAGGATCAAAATGGCTCATAACCACGCGAAGAACTTGTCGTTTAGTAGGAACGATGACTCCTGTCAGCAACGGTAGAGGATCTTCACGAAATTGTGTATCGAACACGAATAAATCGTCCTTGGGGTCCCATCTCATTCCCAGGACTCGTTCGGCAACCGTAGATTTTTCCACCGAGAAGGATTTCGCAGTTTCGTTGATGTCGGCCCCGACCCGTCGAAGAACGTCCTCGGAATTGGACTGCCAGTTTCGAAGTTCGAATCCAGCCTGGTCGAAAATCCAGCGCACCTCGTTGACTATACGGACCATCTCTTCGATACTGTCTCTGCTATCCAGGAAATTGTCGACGTAGGTTTTGTTGATGATTGCCGAGGCCGCATCTGGATACAGGTCCTTGTACTCCTCAGCGTTTGTATTCTTCACATGTTGAGCAAGACACGGAGAACACGATGTTCCGAAAACTACGACGTCCATTACGTAGATTGTCGGTGCTTGTTCCGGATCTGTCCGGAATAGAAAACGTTGAGCCTGCCTGTCTTCCTGTCTAACCAACAGCTGGTGAAACATTTGTCGTACGTCGCCAACTGCAGCATATTGTCGTTGCCGGAATCCGTACATGACCTTCAGAAGTGGAGTCAAAAGGTCTGGTCCAGTGAGCAGCATTGAATTGAGCGATGTATTTCCGATGCGTGCCGCCGCGTCCCATACAATTCGTACTTTCCCGGGTTTCCGGGGATTCTGGACGATGCCAATGGGAAGATACCATACCCGACGTTGGTCGGAATCTCGTAGCTCGTCCTCAGTAGCCTTGTGGGCGTATCCGCGATCCAGATACTCGTCAATCTGCTCTAACACTTTCATTTTCAGAGCTGGGTCTTTTCCGAGCTTCTTCTCCAAACAAACCATCCGTCGTTCCGCCATTTTGTAGCTATCAGGGAGTTCGAAGTCGTCGCTTTTCCATAACAGGCCGCATTCGAATCTTCCTGAGTCAGTGCGGCGAGTAGTTTGGGCCAAGATCTGCCTTGCTCGCTGATCTTCAGGTGACTCTAAAGGCATCGTAGGGTTAACACCAATGGTTTCTACCGAAAAGTAGTCGTTGACGAGATTGTGAAGAGTCTCGTCTTCATTACAATTGCATACGTGTAGCATGACACGATCAGCCCGTTGTTGTCCTCCTTGTGCTCCTCCGAAAATCGTCCACCCAAGTCTCGTTTTGGCAGCTATTGGTTCCCTGCTACGTCTCTCGCGTTTGTCCAGTGTCAGCTTCAACGCCGCGTTATCTAGTCCAATAAGAACCTTGGGCACCGCATTCGAAAAGCTTCGTACTGGAAGTCCCCTTAAGTGTGGGAATTCCTTGGAGAGTTTCTCATAGTCCAGGCTTTGTTGAGGCAGATCCAAGTGAGGCACGGTTTGGACTTCGGACATGGTATACTCCGGTCCACCATGGACGCCCGAAATGCGCAGCTCAACTTGTCGTGAGGTCGGTTCTTTCCTTGTTACGCTACCGGTCCATTGGATGCATAATGAACTTACGTTACCCTGCAATCCAAGCTCATCGGCAATTTCCTCTTCCATCAGCGTGAGGTTGGATCCGTCATCCAGAAAAGCGAAGGTCAAGACGGATTTCCCGTTACTAGAGAGAATGACGGGAAGTACCTTGAATAGTACGCCGGCTTGCCGTGAACAGTGGGCGTAAATAACACCAGAAGAACCTGCTGGTTGGACGCTGCTGTTGGTTTTCGGTTTCGAGGGATGCAGAAGTTTATGATGCGTTTCTGCACAGCCGTCGACCTCGCATGACTGCTTCATTCTGCATGGCCATTTGCCGTGGCTCCCTAAGCAACGTTGGCACAGCTTCATTTCACCGACAAGACGCTTTCGCTGATCCACATTGAAGCCGATAAACTTTTCACATTCTCGAAGCTTGTGATCGTTCCGGTTGCAAACAGGGCATGGCTTGGGTTTGAAGGTTTCGGACCTAGGCAGAAACTCCTTCTTAGAAGACGATGTGTTATTCGTGTTTCTCGTACTGCACTCGGTCACACGCTTCTCATCGATGGAGTGTGCATTGACGAAACCACCTTTCTCCTTTTTTCCACGACGGCTTTCCTCCTGACTGCTTTCATTTGGCAATGAAACCTTGCACGCAGCAGCCTTAATTGACGTGACGTAATCGCTAAAAGCTTTTAGCGTCACTTGGGGGACCTTCTGCGTATGAAGCCCCCAATCAAGCCGAAGACTTGGGGGCAACTTCCCTACAAGTTCTGACAATAGCATCGGATTCGACAAATGATCCTGCAAATTTGCAGCCTCGATATAGGTTACCAAGTTCCTGATCTCCCTGCCGACGTTAATTAACGTGTCAAGTTTGTTAACGTTCGGAGCAGGAGCGTGTCGAATCTTTACCAGGAGGCAATGAACCAGCTGTTCTGGTCGTCCGCATTCTTCCCGCAGTGTCTCAATAATCTCGGGTAGCGCAGCCGGCAACGTTAGGATGCTGAGAACTTTCTCCCTGGCGCCTCCTACCAAGCATTTCTGAAGCCTGGCCAGGTTCTCGTCCGGCTGAATCCCACACATGGCTGTCGTGGACTCATATGCGCTAATGAACATTGGCCACTCAAGGGGATCACCAGAAAATCTGGGAAGATCGCGGGATACAACTTGACGGGCGGCTAAATGTTGTGCACTCAAAACTCCTTCAGCAGTTGGCGCAGGGTAGAAGCTCGGAGCTTGGCCTGCGAAGGACTGCTGAGTGTTATGTCCAGGCTCCCGCTGAACTTGCGTCGTGTTGGTTCTTATTGTGGCTTCCTGCACCGTATTCGACCGCTGATGTGCTGCATTCAGTGGTCCCCAAGTCGGTATTGGACCTGTGGGCTGACCAGCATTGTATGGTGGCTGATAGAAACTTGTGGGATAACACGCGCTGGCTGGTGGCACGGGATGCTGGCTGACAGTTGGGTATCGATTACCCACGAAACCCACATTAGCATTTGGTGGCCACTGTACGGGAAACGATGCAGCTGGATGTGCTGGAGTATTCAGGTTCATGGCTGGCGGAACGTAGTAACCGGTATTGGGGCGTAAAGGTTGATTAGGCTGTTGGACTTGCTGGGGCACCTTCTGTTGCTGCGGACCTATTGCTCCCGCATGAACTTCTCCTTCAGCATAGGCTTGGGCAGGAACCTGACGTCCCACCAATGGTTCCGCATCTGACAACGCTGGTTCCTTTGGACCTGACTGATTCGTCGGTGGATGCTGTCGTCTGATCGGATATGGCGGAGATGGTTTCTGCTGGTCTTGCTGGAAGACGTCGTGATTCGGAGCTGAGATCAACTGCGCGAACGGAGGGGTGGTAACAGCATTGGTCAATGTTGCTGTTCCTAATGGATCGCAGCCAGCTACCGAAACTACAGCCACAATGCTTGCTTGACCTTGGGCGTTCGGAGGATGAATGCCCGGGGCTTGGATGATGTTTGCTTCGGAGAGTGAACGGTGACTGACAATCTCTTGAACTGCCGTCGAATGATCCGGGAGAATGGTCGACTGACTTGGCGGGACAACTCGCTGGACCGGTACCGCTAACGCTACGTTTTCTGTGGATGCAAGCGGGGTTGATGTTGATGCACCGGCTTGTTGGCCCTCAGCCTTCCCTGGAGTGTCTGTTGACTGGTTGATCCACGTTCGAATCTCACTCTTGTAGCTATGACGACTGTGCCTGCTCCTAAAGCTTGATGTACTTCCCCTCAACTGTCTTTCTGCCTGGATTTCCGACTCTAGTTGGTGTTTTTCAGCTAGAAAGGCCCGTTCTCGCTCAGCCTGCTGGAGTGAAAGGCGGTCGTCGAGTGCTTTCGACTCTTCCAGTTGCCTCAAACGTAATCGGGCACTAGAACTAGAAGAGCTGACGGATATCGCTGAGCTGCTGGTGCCGTCGCCTCGGCTAGAGCAATAGCCACAACTCCAAGGCTTGAGTAACGTCGACGATTGCACTCCCGCACAAGTGTGGTGGAAACGGCTTCCACAAATATCACAAGCGATCATAACTTCGGCGTTGTTCGGGCGGTTACACGCCTTACAGCAACCGGTAGGATGCTTACCTGAACTGCTCATAACTGCGTGGAATCTTCTTGGATAATTTTCGAGTGTAATAAAAACTGTTTCGCAGTTCGGGATTTTCCGCAAAACTCGACTGGAAAAGATTGTTTATTATGCAAAGCGAATTCATTCATAAATTTTAGAGTTACTTACAAATTAGTTTCCTCACTATGCGAAATCCAATAAGAATTCCTGCTGCCGTATATGAGGTTACGTAATCTACAAGTTGAAGGTTTCAGTTAGATATTTCACAACAATACAACATTCCTTACTTACATATCCGTACTAGTTAGGTTACAATTTAAGATTTCTGATCGCTTGTAGTTGTAATAATAATTTTAAGCTGTAATTTTAGTAATAGTTCATTATACATATGTGCATGTTCTAGGGTAGTTTTAATTGCATGATATTTACTTAAACGCTTGAAATTTGAGATCTACAAACCTTTTAGTATGTTAAGCTTAGAATAACGAATTCATTGGCGCGGTAATCAAATATTAATAGAATAAGAAAAACAGGATAATTCGACTTAAATAATTTAGCTTAATCGTTAGCTATTCACTCGCACAAAGTTGTTTATTATTCTCTTCTATTTTGCTGATGTCATCCTTGAGGCATCTGCCAACGACGTGTCAACGATGACATTTCACCGCAGCGCGTCGTCTATCGTACGCGCCGCCTCAGTGTAGACCCGATCCAAAGGGCCTATCGGACGCAATCCGTAACAAAAGATATAAATACAATCATCTCTAGATATTAGGCCAACAATTCTACCAGATAAAACTGGACTCAAGATTCTACATGTTAAGCGGACCTGATGTTATGGTTGATGTGCATGCCCTTCTCACCGAGGACCTGGGATCAAAAAACCACTCCCAAAAAATTTAAAAAAGTGTGTTCTACCTTCAGGTCATTTGATTCGGGACTAGCCTAGGGTTATAGCTTTATGAATCGTATAATTAGCCAGAAAATTCTACGGGATTTCTTATTAACGGAAGGAATAAGAGCTTAACCGTGAATAGCGTTTCATCATACACAGGCCCGGGTCAAGGATTGTTCGAGGCCCGAGCGGATGCGAAGGTCCCTTGGTGATGAGCATACAAAAATTTCTTTGTTTTCAAACAGTATTTGAGCAATATGAAACATAAAGTTGATGTGTAATAATCAAAAAAGGTCTTTGTAGGGGGGCCTAAAATGTGGCGGCCCGGAGCCCGAATAACCACCCCCGGCCACCTCCATCCCACCCGTACATCAAGCCTTGGTCATACAGATGTAATGGTAAATCCCTTTCAAGAGTTCCACTAAAAATTAAACTCTTTCAAAAAAGGCATTTGCACAATGAACTTGTTTTCGAAATTTATTTGACATTCCGCGGAATTCCGTTAAATTTCGTCAAAATATATTTTTTGAAGGCGAAATTTTTAGAATTTGTCGAAACGAAACGAAATTCAAAATCATAAATTTCGCCTGGTTGAATTCCGTGGAATTCCGCGGAATTTCGTTTCGAGGTGCATTTGGCGAAACTTTTCGGTATACCGCATACCCTTAATCAGCCTACGACCAAAGATCCCACCGGGGTTGTTTATTCGATCTTCCTTTAGGTTGCTCGCAGTCTGGCCGGTACCACGTGGAGGTAGGGATAGGAGTTGCTGGGCAGAGGCTAATCTCAATACGAATGACCCAGCCTTTACAGAGTTGCTTCCGGATGTGTGGAAATTCTGAAGAGGCCCAACAGGGCCCACTGCTCAGCCCCCATCACGCCTAGGCTTACTCTGCTTAAGCTAACCGTGTATCCGGAGCTCTGTCACCTCCCAATGCTAAAGGTGGTAAGTCCACACTGGTGTATGGATATGGTTCACCCAGGAAAGAATCTTAAGTCCCCACCTGACTCGCAGAAGGGGGGTTCGTCATGCCCCTGGACTCCTGTTCCTGCTGCCCTGTCGGCAAGGCTAGAGCTATGTTGGACGCTGTTTGTGGACTCACTATTGTACAGCCCGGTGGAACCATTCTCCTAATGAAATTCTCGACATTTTTCTCTGATTAGGATAGAAAATCAGATTCTCAGATAATTATATCACCGTTCTGTTGAAATATTTTCTAGGAACTTTTTAAGGAAGCGTACCAGTTTGCCAAGCCAGGCAGGCCATCTGGTCACTACAATAGTTCATCAAACCCTGCCTACACCAGTGCTCGATGCTGCGGAAGTTCTGCGAACAGAACAAATGAAACCGAGAGCGGTTCAGTTCTGCAGCCGGCACCTTGCTCTATCAGTCAGCACCAGAGGTGAAGACATAAATCTGCGGTTCGTCGGTTTCCATACCGTACCGTACGGCAAACGAAACAATCCTGTTGGACGTATAGAGATGCATAAACTTTGTTCCGAGCTCCGCATGTGGTAACTCTAGCCAAGCGTATGCGGCGGATCCTTTACCGGTACTCGCTTCATTGTCGGTGTTCCATGTTTAACCCAGATGGGTACTCAGCCATATCAAGGATTCAACACAAATTAACTAAAATCGATAACAAAGAGTCAAATGATTCAGCTCTCTCGATACCAGCTTAAACAGAATTAACTATGTCCACATCGGGTTTTGCTCTAAATACTCCGGAAATTGACAACAATCAGTTCGACTGCGGGTCAGTAATAACACCCATTGCCGCCATGAAAAAATATGTGACAAAGTCCCCGCTAGTCCATTGAGCCATAAAATTGCTGCACTACCGCGAACTCAATCAACCACGTGAAACCGAGCGGAGTGGCTCATTGGAGTGCCGGCTTTCCAACAAAGACAGATTTATCGGGATCATCGGAGCATTGAACCGACCACCGCACTGCCACCGAGTGGCATCGAGTTGAAACCATCCGCCTCAACGCCTCCCAGCATCACCATCAGCCCTAAGGGCAGATGCAAATCGAACCGTGCAGAGAAATGGTGTCATCATGTTTCATTAAGCCAATAGGTAGGGTATGTGTGCCATCAGTAATCTCACGCTCCCATATTCATCCTTTTCGAAAACAAGCGATTACGGCACCGATTGATTCCGTTATTTTTGTTTTCATACGTGCTCACTTCCAACAAAAAATACAAAAATATGAAACAAAACAAACACCGTTTCAATCCTTTGTTTTTCGTAGGATGAAAATGCGAGCCACATGCTTAATAAGGGAACCAAATCCCTAGGTAGGTGTGCGAGCGAGTGTCATGAAAATTGCATTTTAAGCCACACACTGACATCCACCAACCAACCAACCGACCGCCCTTACACACAATCCAATCGTGTCCACGAGGAGGGCCATTTGGATCCGCCCGGCAGCGAGGCCGGTCCGGTCTCTGTTGATCAAATAATTGATTTACATTTCACCCGGTCGCGCGCCACTGCTCTATTATTTAAACAATTTAATGAGGGTCCCACGGCACCCACACCGGCCTACTACACCGGAGGGAGGGTGTTACAGGGATGCTGGGTGGCGCTCGCTCGGATTACATCACCAGGAACATCATGTGACCGAGTTTCGCACCCTGTGATTATGGGGCGTCGAATCACGTACCGGTTGAATTAAAGCCGGATTGCTTAGGAGGTGGAAATCGATACGATACGGTGTTGGGCTTTGTAATGCGATTTGGTGGTGACTTTTTTTTGAACGTGCGTCCACGTTTTCCACTTTTAAACTGTTGCGTTTTTTGGCGGGGATACCCGTTTCATTTACATGCTAAGACTTTTAACTCTTTGTGGCAATGCAGATTTGTTCGAATCCCAAGTAACATTTTAAGATTTATGAAGCTCTATAAGCGGTTTTCATGACAAATTTTATAAAACTGCTAATAAAACCAACCATTCCATCACAACCTTCTGATAACCGCTATAAGAACGCATTCCAACCAAGTGGACCACACTTATAGAGGCTTACAAATCGACATTAAGAGCGACAATAAGTTCGCAATAAAACAATCATGTTGTTCATTTCTGCTCGAAAAATTTTGACATCCAGTTTCTCTTTCATCCGCGGTAGAAAAGGTAAACAAATTATTGCCGTGGTCGTAAAACATAATGGAATTAAAATTGATCAAAAAGTAGAAGTGGTTTGCTTAGTAATATGTGACTTTGTGACGATTGTGGCATCAAATAATTATGTGCGAGAGTAGTTTTACCGCAAATTTAGCAATTATAGGCGCATATAATTAACCGCCTCGTAAACAGTGCAGTTTATGGAAATAATGTGGATACAGAGTGAAAATGAAGTGTCTGATTTTTTCATGTGTGACCCCAAAAATAACTTTGCTGGTGGCGGGCACAGTTCTACTTCTCACAAGATGCGTCACATCGTCAAGGTATGTAAAATTTTGCCATTTCTATCGATTTTACGCTGAGTAAAAGTGTTGAATTTCAATATGGCAGCAGCTGCTTCGCAGTAAAAAGGCCACGTTCGACAATAAATCCAATGTATCTTCATTATTGCCGCAATAAGTGTGATTGGACGTGACGTCACCATGTTGAGCTGCCAATAAATCCATTGATGGATTTCGCTACTCTTTACGAGATGGCGCTCAGACAGATCATGAACAGCATTTCACAATGGTCGACTAAGTTTGGCCAAAACAAATTATGGAAGGTGTGAACAAATTACAATTACTTTTATTTTGTTGAAAGAATATTTTTTCAGTATAAAGTTTTGAGAACAATGCATTATGAATCAAAGAATTTTAAAAATAATAAATAATTTAAGCCATGATTACGATTGCTTCTTGTTTTGGCCACTTAACATGACATAGTGCATATGCTGGCATGGTAAACACGCAGTGATTAATCTATCATTGATTATTTTATAGTACTTTTGATGACTGTTATAAAACCTTTTATAAACTAAATAGGTTGCAGTGTTGATAAGTTTTATAATAATGTTATTGGTGCTTTGTGGAACGCTTCTAGTTTTTAATAAAATTCAACCGAAGGCATTATCTATGGCCATTATAAAACTCTAATAAAACAAAAATAAATCTAATGAGCTCTGAAAATGTTACTTGGGATGCGACATACACTTGCTTACCTTACCGGTCAGACTAAGTCATGAGTGTCCTCTGCTGTACGTAGGAGTCATTCCCATTCAACTCAGTCCATTGCTGTGCGGCTCCAGTCCCGCACTCTGCGAAGAGTCCGCGAATTGTCCTTCACTTGATCGAACCACCTAGCTCGCTGCACACACCATGTCTTCTTGTACCGGTCGGATGGCTGATAGCAGCTGATGCAGTTCGTGGTTCATTCGGCTTCTTCAAGTCTCGTCTTCCATCTGCGCTTCGCCGTAGATGGTACACAACACCTTCCGTTCGAAAACTCCAAGGGCGCGTTGGCCCTTTGCACGTAGGACTATCGGTCTATGTAATCAGCGTTTTGTTGATAGTGGCTTCGCGTGATGGCAAATTTTGTTTGATCTTAAAGTTCTGCGGGGTTCAAAGTAAGCTCGATTTCCTGCCAAAATGCGCCTCTGAATTTCTCTGCTACTGTAGTTGTCGGCTGTCACCAGTGAGCCCAAGTACACGAATTCTGCAACCGTGACGGGCGCGGTAATTGCTCTCTAGAGCCCTTTGCCATCATGTAAATTGTCTTCGACGCAATAATGACTAATCCGATTCGCCTGGCTTCATTCTTTAGTCGGGTGTACGTTTCCGCTATCGTCTCATATCTGCGAGCTATAATATCAATATCATTTGCAAAACCAAGTAGCTGAACGGACTTCTTGAAAATCAGTCCACTTGTGTTTATCCCCGCTCTCCTAATTGCACCCTCTAAATCAATGTTAAAAGAAAGACCATCACCTTGCTGTAAGCCTCTGCAAAATTCGAAAGGACTCGAGGCTGATACTCGAACTACGAACATCACTCGATCCATCATCGCCTTGATCAATCGAATCGATTTATCCGGGAATCCGTATTCGTGCTTAATCTGCCATAGTTGTTCTCGATCGATTGTATCATACGCCGATTTGAAATCGATGAACAAGTGATGTGTGGGCACGTTGTATTCGCGGCATTTCTGCAACACCTGGCGGATGGCGAACATCTGGTCCGTTGTAGCGCGTTCATCCATGAATCCAGCCTGATATTGCCCCACGAACTCTCTTGCAATCGGTGATAGGCGGCGGCATAAAATATGAGAGAGTACCTTGTAGGCAGCGCTCAGTAGTGTGATCGCGATATAGTTCCCGCAATTCAATTTGTCGCCCTTTTTGTAGATGACACACACGATACCTTCCATTCATTCCTCCGGTAATACTTCCTCCTTCCAAATCTTGGTAATGACCCAGTGTAGTGCTCTCACTAGTGCTTCTTCACCGTATTTTAGAAGCACGCTTGATAGTTGATCTGCTCCAGCGGCTTTGTTGTTTTTCAACCCACCAACCTCCTCCTCAATCTCTTGGAAGTCAGGGTCGGAAGTGTTTCGTCCTGCGCACGTACTCCTAGGTCTGTTATCACGCCACCTTCGGTGCTTGCAACGTCGCCATTGAGATGCTCATCGTAATGCTCTCGTCACCTCTCGACCACCTGACGTTCGCTCGTGAGAAGAATCCCGCGATTGTGTCGGCACTTGTCGGCTTGTGGCACAAAGCCTCTACGCGAGCGGTGCAGCTTCTAGTAGAGCTTTCGTGTGCCCTTAGCGCGGTACAGCTCTTCCATCGCTTCGCGGTCTCGTTCTTCCTGCTGGCGCTTCTTCATCCGGAAGACTGAGTTCTGCCTGTTCCGCGCCTGTCTATGACGTGCCTCATTCACCCTCGAACGGTTTTGCAACATTCTCGCCCATGCTGCATTCTTCTCGTTTGCAACTGTTCACATTCGCCATCGTACCAGATTGTTCGAAGGAAAAAGTGAAAAATGACGCGTGTTTGGGGCAGTTTCGATGAAAACCTCGATCGCGTTGCATTGTTTGAAGGAAAAGTGGAAACTGACACGTGTTTGGAGTAGATGCACATTGTCCTTCCTCGTGAAGTGATAAAAATGGATGCACACTTGGTAGCAAACAGTATTGCAAAAAATTGAAGGAGTTAATCACATGAGTGATACTTTTGAAAGAAGGACTCTGGTATACCGAACAAATACTACACAGACACTAAACTTCTAAAATAATCTTTTCAGGTCCAAACTGATTATGGATCTTAGCGAGCAGTGTAGCCCAACTCAGTACAACTAAGTACAACTCATGCTAGAAAACAACCTCAGCGTTGTGTTCTTGCATTCCCGAGCAGAAGGGAATAACAACAGCATAATAAAATGTGTTATTTTGACAAAATAACTGAGTAATGAAATAAGTTATTTTCATGTTATTAACATAACTAATTATGTTGTAAACTTGACTGTCATAAGCGGCAAAATAACAAAAATCATAACAAAAAAATGTTCCTGTAAGACCAATTTGATAACATGTTTTGTTAGTTCGATAACAAAATAATAACAATTAATTTGGGAAATATTTCAATAACAAATATTAGGGGGATTCACTTAACAGCTTAAACTGATTAAACGTCGCGACCACCAAGGCAATCTTCGATTATTTCATTCGCAAAATCATGAAACATTTCAAATAAGCAGAAAATCATGGCTTACGCAGCAATTTAATCTGTTTAGTGAGTACCCCTATTTAAAGTTATTGATAACAATCCGAAAGCGAAATTAGTTATGATATCAAACTTATAACAAAGTAAATAATAATGCTGGGGTATTGTGCCATTTAGGCAGGTGTACCTATTTGTAGAACTTGCCGCAGTAACTAAATCAATTTTATACCTAATTGGCACATGATGAGTTACGTATAGTATCTAACCCTATACAAAAATTCAAATCAATTGGTTTGAAATTGACTTAGTTATAGCATCAAGTGCCCAAAACAGGTACACCTGCCCAAATGGTATATGGCCTTATATAAATAACAAAACAAGCGTTTAGATCACATTGAAAATCATTGCTAGTTATGATATAACATCAATTGAAAATTGCACAACGAACAATACAAGATGAAAAAATATCGAATAATACAAGATGTACAAAGCATGCCCTGCTCACTGTACCTCACACACAAAAACGATACGAGTGCCTTGGGTGGGGCAGTTGGTCAAATAAAAAAAATCTAAATAGACCGTTAAGTTTGTGTACGATTGGAATTATTAGTATTACGTCTGTTTGTCTGTGCTAGCAGGCTACCGTTGTAATAAAATGACAATTACAAATATATTAAATCGCCAACTGTTGCACACCTTAAAATCTCACCAATTGGCTGCACACCTCATAACAAAAGCATAGAGTGTGGAACAATATTGACAAGTTTTTAAGGTGTGCTTGGCGATTTGCTCTACAATTACAAAATAATAAAAGTCGATTGAGTGGGTAAACGAAATAAAAAATAAATATGAGTCTAAGTATTTGTGATGAACTACAAACTCACTATATTGAATTTAAATGACACTACACCGTCTTCAACCAGAGGTTGTACAGACTGAACAAGCACTAACATATGACAACGGACAACACACATAACACCCAGTAGCCCAGTGGAGAATTTTCCGTTTGACGAAAAGTTTTCCCCGACTGGAGGCGGGAATCGAACCCACACTCCGAGGCTTACGAAACGCCAAGATGACTGACGCCTCTATCCGCACGGCCACGAAGCCCACAATTTCTAAGCAAAAGTTACGAATAAACGTAACTAAATACTAAAAAAGGAACATAAAACATAAAACAGGCCATAATTATCGAAGTGTTTATAAAATAATTAACTGAAAAGCTCATTCAGTCCCAATAAGAGGAACTAATTACATCATACACACGGTATGCTGTAAACAAAATCTCGAATGATGCAGTTTTAATTTCAAAACTTGTTATTGTTGTGCTATTGCTATATAAATATTTGCACACTCTCAATACTATGATAATAACTAAATTTGTTCCATAACAAAACATATGATTACAATATGATTTTATGAGTGTATATCAATAGCTTGCTCATAACAAATTGAGATTGTCAAACAAAACATGTTATGGAAAACTAATGCCTTGATGAGTTCATAATAACAAAACAAGATATAAAAACAAATAATGAGATTTGATAGTTATTAGTTTGATATTCCCCTCTGCTCGGGTTGGTCTTCCATTTCAAGTTGTCAAAGAGTTCAGAATTATTTTTAAATGCCAGATTCTTGGACGAATCGCCGAAACATTGAACCAGGGAAAACTTATTTCCGGTGCAAAATCAGGTTCAAGCATGGACTTCCGGTTTGACAATTACCTTTGCATGAAGTGCAACTCTTCCCATCGATCATAGTGAAAACCACTTATTTTTATATTTATAGTTCCTGAGTATCAGCCGGTTAAAAAAAAGGTTTGCCCTGGGGCTTTGAGGGTTAAGGAGTGGTTGCGGTCATCCGACGACATGGAACTGTGTTAGGTTATTCCGAGTTTTTTTTCTTTACATACAAGAAGAAGTTGAGGTAACTTCGCCAATGCGTTTTCATGAGGGCTCCTGAAGTCTGTAATATTTGCAAAATAATCTTGTAGCTCTGGTGCAGGCCTAATTTTTTTTTATCTTTATTAACGAGATTTCTAGCCCTAGGCTAGTTCCTCTCGGGACCCACGCTTTACTTTCCTTCCGAAGGAAGAACTCACATTTTGCGAGTTTGTCGGGAGTGGGATTCGATCCCAAGTCCTCGGCGTGATAGTCAAGTGCTCTAACCATCACACCAGGTCCGCTCCACAAAGGCCTAATATTGGAGCGATAAAAATGGTAGAAGAAAGTGATTGCAGCTCACAACAATCATTGAGCAAATTTAAAATAATTGGCTTAATTACCTCAACGGCTGTCGATCATAGGTAACACATGAGACTACTCTTAGTAAAATACATAATTCGAAAATAGCTATCTAAGCTTGAAAATTTATTCTCCGTATACTCTAACTTCAATACTGTGGGAAACGCGCGACTATTTCCGTGAGTCGATCGGTTTTCTTGGTAGGGAGATGGGGACGCGAATATTGAAGGCGAAATCAGAAGCGTGCATTCCTCCCCTTTCCCGATGGCCGTAAGGACGTGGCCGGCGCCGTTATTGGCTTTCACATATTGAACTCTCGAATTGTGCACTTTGAAAGTATGTAGCTATTCCCAAGCACCATTCATTGGATCTCTATGCAACTTCGATTGTTCTGGTCAATCACGGAGTAGCAACTACGATGTGTACGGTTATCTTTGCTTTGCTTTGCTTTACGCTGTCACTCTTAGTTGATCTTTTTCAAACTATTTTAATCCGGTGAGACCACCAAAGTGTCTGGTTTTAATTTTCGGTCGTTCAAGGATTGTTTTTGGAAGGAGGGATTCCGTGTAAAACGCTGCTTTTCATCAAGCAAACTTTGAAAAATTCAGAATGAAATCCTTGAGAAATCATTATATGAATCTCAGAATGATTTCCTGACAGTATTTTGGGAGAAATCCCTAAAGGAAAATCCAGGAAGAATCAGTCAAGGAATCGGTAATGAAATCTATGAGAAATCTTCGAAGGAATTCAATGAGGAATCCCTGGAGAAATCCTTGATGGAAACTCAGAATATGTTACAGTCATTAAATGAAACCCATTAAATGAAAGTCACAGAAGGAATCTCTAAAGTCTAAATGAATCCTGGGAAGAATCTTTGAAGGAATCACTGCATGACTCTTGGAAGAAATTCCTGGAGGAAAACCGGTAATATCAATTAAGAAATCCCAGAAAAATAAAGAAATCCTGAAGAGAGTTCTTAAAGGATTCATGGAGAAATTCCGGAACAAATCCGTGAGAGATCACGGAAATAGTCCTGGGAGAAATTATCATAATAATTCCGGGATCTTTTTGATAGGCGACACAAATCAATTATCGTACAACACCATCTAGTGAGAAAATTTCCTAATATAGAGGACGCTGAGCGAATTTCGGTTTATAAACTAAACATTCATGTGCTTTTGGGCGATGCTGGTTCTCAACCTTTCAGGACACGCGCCTTTGTAAAAAGTACAACACTTTCAAAAAACCTCACTCGTCGTATACAGCGAGAGCGCGGTACAGTTTCAGCTGCTGAAGGATGTATTATGATGTTAGAATTGCACGCCCTGTATTACCATGTACCCCCAGTCAATCGTTAAGAGAGCACAAGTACAGGGCTGCATAAATCAAAACACGAAATTCTCATGGGAAGATTATGAATTGTTTACCGGCAGAGTAAATGTCCTCATAGGATCAATTTACACTAAAGGCCATAGGCAAACGTACGTTAATTACAAAGGGATAACATCTTTAATCTGGCCGCTCAAGATATGTACTAGCGTGGGTCATCGGAACCGTTTTCTCAAATCAAAGCTTTTTTGGTTCCGTTTCTGGTCCTGAGTATCTGTGCAAAATTTGAGCACGATCGGTTGCGTCTACACTTTGCGCATTGCAATTGAAATTTGTATTGGATTTTGTATGGGAAAACCTACTTTTTTGCATTTTTGTCATAAGTTGAAAAAGTTTGTCTGAAACTTTTTAACCGATACTGTAAAATGATAGCCTAGCATGTTCTGAAAAACTTTGTTGAAGACCGCAAAACGATTCGATGCTTGTAAAAATAGTTATAACCAACGAACCGCATGCAGGTGTTTATGTTTTAACGTGTAAAGGAATAACAATAGCAACAAAATCATGCTGTTTCGGCAAGCAATGCCTACGCTATAATTTTTTTCATAAGCATCAGATCACTTCGCGGTCTTCGACAAAGTTTTTCAGGACACCCTAGGCTATGTTTTCACTTTATCGGTTACACGGTTTTAGAAAAATTCGAGCTTGTTATGAGAGAAATGCAAAAAAAGTGTGTTTTCCCATGTAAAACCCCATACAAACTTCAAACGCGATGCGCAAAACGTAGACATAACCGATCGTGGCCAAATTTTGCACACTTATTTGGGTCCTGAAATGAGATCAAAAAAGCTTTGATCTGAAGGGATACCATTGAATTTTTCAATTTTCCATATAAACGATGACCCACTCTAATATGTACCGTTGCACAACCTGACTCATCATCTGTGCACAGGTATTTAATTTCAAAGTGGAATGGAGTGTTACCAACAATGAATACGAAACAGACAATTCTCCCATGACTCCAGTATCATCTAATTTCAACGACCCTGTAGAGATAGATATTATTGTATGTAAATGTATTTCAAACTTTAATAAATAAAAAAAGAAGATAATTGATTTTAAACTATCATATCATTATACCATTTATTGATTAGGACCAATTCAATAATCCAACTCGATTTGGTTACTTACTTAGAAACTAGTACCCACTGATGTTATGAAGTTTGTGTAGACATTCCCGATCGAATAATCAACTGTCACTTATCGGAGAAGAGAGTGAGAGAATGAGAGAGAATATGTACACTCAGCCAAATAACCTTAAGTCTACCATAAGGCCCAACTTATGAAACGGCCTTTAAATAATTCATAATGACTCGGATGAATTTCATAAGGTCACTCTATAACGTAAAATCGTCTCACCGCTTGGCTTTTATCCATGTTTAGCAACATGGCATTCTCAAGCGTCGGTAGCCGTGTGGATAAAACACGGGCTCGGCGATCCCGACGTTCATGGATCGAATCCAGTCTGCATCATTTTAGGATTTTCTTGTTCTTTTCATAAGTCTATCTAATGAAATTTGTCATAGCAAGCATGATCAATTTTTATAAGGTTTTCTTATGTCATCCATAAGAATTAGTTTTAGCAAATTTTCATAAGGTATTTCGATGAATTTCGCTAGTTTTTTCGCTGAGTGTAGAAGTGATCCGACACGAAACCAGTCAGCGCATTCAGAATATGACTGCGGATTGATCGTAACAAGAAACTTTAGTCAGTCGATCGATTATTACTATTCAGCAACGGTAGTATTGCTGAATTCGGTTGAAAACGCTTCTCATTTTCAACCAATCACGACAGACCCCTATCCAGAAGTACACATTTTTGAATGGATAGGAGGTCCTGGTGCTTTTCTCGTTTCTGATACAACGATCTGCCAAGACTCTTGAAAAAAAAACTAATGAAGTTATCTTTGAAATTTGTGATACAATTTCTGAGTCTTTTACTTCATCCTTTTTGCAGTTTATTCTGTGAAATCATTTAGGAGTGTGAATCCGATATCAGAATCACGCAACAGTGTTCATGGGTCAGTCAGTTTCTACGGTTAAGTAAACGATTTATGCGCTGAGTCGTTTGATATTAAATGACCATTGGCGTATGTGTATTTTTGCGACCAAATTATCAACCAACCTATAAGTAGTGGATCTTATCACCTACCAGAGGTGGCTCCTAGGTCCACACCTTACCCCACCCTATTAACAAATACTCCTTCCCGTGACAACTGTGAGGATGCCGTGGATTCCACGGTTTCTAGTAGCAACGGTTGTCGAACTAACATTCCTTCCCTTTCCCGATAACCGTAAAAGCGTGGCCGGCGACGTTATTGACTTAGAAATGTTGAACTCTCGAATTGTGCAGTTAAGAAGCTTTCACATTCATTGGATCTCTGTGCAAGTTCGATTGTTCTGGTTAATCACAGAGTAGCAACTACGATGTGTACGGTTCAGTCCTGCAAAATATCAGTTTCAGTGCCTGTTTTTCAGCCGAAAATGAATGACTGCGGCGGTCGTTTTCAGTTCCTCGATGTGAGAACTGACAGAGTCCGAGAGCTCCATTCGTGAGCGACCCAACAAGATCAATTCCCAATCATCCACACACTACTCATGCTGAAAGGCCATTCGTCTCAAGCGGTGCCTTGTGAGAGTGAGTGCCCTATACGTTAGCACGGGTGAAAACACTCAACTACAGAAAATTGAACGGAAATTTAGCCCTGTCAGCTCTCGCCTTCAGCACGCTGCGTGCGAGTGTGAGTACCTATTTCATTTCGCTCCCGTGTTGCTGATCGGAAAGCAACTTTGACAGGAAAACCAAAACGGAGAAAATGAAAAAAGCAAAATATCGCTATCATAAAGGCCTGTCGAAAAATTGCAGCACTGGTACGGTTATCTCTGCTTTGCTTTTTCTATTTCTGTGAAATCATTTAGAATTCTCTTATTTAGGGTAAGGGGCCATCCATGAAGTACGTCACGGTCCCATGGGAGGGGGGGGTGTGTGAAAGTGTGACATGCAATGTATCAGATATAGGAAAAACCCGTACGAAGGGGGAGGGGGGGGGGGGGGGGTCAGAAGTTCCCAATTTTAGCGTGACGTACTTAATGAATGCTTCCTAATGAAACATATTTTTTAATATGAATTATTGGCATCTTTCAATTTAGGTTGTCCATAAACAACCTTCAATGGAACAGATTCTATGTACATATCATTATTTGCACTTTATTTTGTGTTGTTGTTTCGTTTTCCAAAACATATCCCAATAAACACACATGTTCTCAAGCCCAAACAATCCAATCAATATTTGTATCTACAGCAAACACGCACACGGCATTGCGCTTATCAGAACGGCGCCAAACGGGTCACATTTCGAAATCCACTTAACCAATTTACATTTCCCAGCCATTGCCGGTTCACATTAAGGTGAACCGTCATTCAATTTAATGTTCAAACTTGCGTTTCGTCCATCGCCGTTTCGTCGTCGTTGTCGGTCTCCGGTTCCGATTGGGGGCCGAACAATGTGCCAATTCAACGACTACCAATCTACCGAACCGATGCCCTGGACGACGATGACGATGACGACGACGCATGGGGCATCAAAGTCTATTCTCCCGTTGAATAGGGGATAAATTAGGAACGCACCACGTTGCTGGACGACCGCCATGGGGGCCTTATTTGTCAACTCAGTCGGGCCGTGTGTTCGGTCCATCCCGTTTCATCCGTCATCATGTTGCGCTCTGGTGTTGCCGTTGTTGTTGTTGTTGTTGGTGTAGCACAGAAGTGGCTCATGTTCATGACTGCTTTGCACTGGATTCGCTTGATTGGATCTGGTCCCGCATTGTCCGGTTCCATCCTTCTGGTCCAGTTACTCTTCCGGTCAGTGCACAGTGATTCCTTTGGCGAAAACTGCGAATATTGTCGTGGAATTCAGTGGTTCAAATATGTTCGATACGCAGAGGGTTTTTTTTTTGCTCGGCTAGGTCTTAATGCTCACTGTGGATGTTCAAAAATAAAAATTAGAAAAGTCAAAAACTGAAAGTCATGAAATCGAGAATTAAAAAGAATCATCTTCCAAAACGTGTTTAAATCGATTTTAGATGACGAAAAATGATATTTAGATGATAATCAAAAATTTGGGTATTAGAGGGTTAACAGTTTTCTCTGCCAATAACCATTTGATATTTGTATGTTATATGACAAGTAGAAAGATATCCTTTGGGCTAGAAAGTCAAAGAAATTTCTATCACGAAAAGATCCTTGGCCGGCCGGGAATCGAATCCAGACCTCTGAACGATCTATATGTAAACTCCCATTTGCAAACCCCTTACCTATATGGTTTAGTACCGCTTTCGACCACTGTGCACCACAGTCGGGATAAATCAACGTATGAGAATCCGATTCAATTGTGGCATCGGCGGCCCGTTTCGATGCATGGGCGATATTCACGGAATGAGTTCCATTGTCGTTCATCTGGTCATCTGTGTGTAATCAGATGAGCAGGCGTGTGTATGGATTTATTGGACCAACTAGACTCCCCAAACCAGCAGCTCGGCTCGTCTTTCTGCCAGTACCGTCTGGTCTTTGACGTAAACTTACACCACACTCAGGATGGAGCCATTGCTGGCTGCCGATGAGAGGAGGGATTCACCCCCCTGAAACCAAGAGGTACATATGTCATGTCGACGCGCACACAACAACAAGAACAACAACAACGGGAGACCCCAAGCAGTTCAAACAACGGAACAGTACACACCATCAGATAACCATTGTTCTGCTTCTTGGAAACCCACTATTAACTGCAGTGGTTCTCAATGTTGTACACTCAAAACATGTTTTAGTATTTACTATGACATTGCAACCCTAAATTGGTCGGCGTTAAGTCAGACCGGACCATCTGTTTTTCAATGATTTCGAGAAAATGTCCTGCAAGCACTTGAAATTTCAAATCTGTAGCATTATTTTCAGAAATATTATTATTCTTTTGGGTAATGACACATCTGCATCAAAATAACGTCGAAAAATTCAGGTTTAACGAATTCCTCCGCTTTTTTTTACCTGGCAGGATAATCGCTTATTCCACTCTGACTGAACTCCAACCAATTACCAATTATCAATACAGTTAAAACCCGGAATTTAGCGCGTTGTTTAGCGGACCTGATGATTTACACAACGCACCACTTCAGAAGTTAAGTTCGACGGTGTCCGGCTATTTGGCCGAATGCCGTTTGGTCGAATGTCATTTGGCCGAATGGCATTCGGCCAAACGACCCTTTCGGCCAAATGGCATTCAGCCAAACGGATTCGGCCAAACGGCGTTCGGCCAAATGACCCGGAGCCTTCCACGAAGCTAATTGTTTTGGGGCACGTTACGTCAATAATTTGTGCCAGTGTGATTATAAGTCGTTCTCCAGGTCAGCATAATATTTGGCAATAAAATTAGGTCAACGTCGTATTTATCTCATAATCAAAATAATCTCAAGGCAGGTTCGTCCGTGATGTACCATATCCAATATTTTCTCTAAAGGAGCTCCTTGAAAAATTCCAGAAGAAATACTTGGAGGAATTTCAGAAGTTTTAAAAGAATTCCTGAAGATACTGAAAAGCTTGTAATTAGAAGGTACAGAACGTTGTTAATTGACAAATTGAGAGATAAAATTTGTGAAAAAAAACTGTTCTGGTGGGACTCGAACCAATGACTTCGTATTCACTAGCCCAGTGCTTTAACCAACTAAACCACAGAACAAGTTACGAGTCTACGGAATGTAAAGCTATACTGACTCCAACGCCACACCATGAACACTCCTTTTTTCACAAATTCATCTCTCGCTCGGCTTGGCCACAACACACTCGCGTTTGTTCCCACTAACTACAAGTGAGAGCGAAATTGTTTTTATGAAGCCAAGGCTTACTCTTGCACTCCGCATACATAGCCATCAAGCGCAGTCAGTTTGTTGGTGTCTAATATAGTATGTATCGAGAGCTGGATTAGTGAAAATGGAGTGCTCATGGTGTGGCTTCGGAGTCCGTTTGACTTCCTTTTCCGTAGAATCGTACTTGTTCTGTGGGTCAGTTGGTTAAAGCACCGGTCCAGTGAATATGGAGTCGTGGGTTCGAATCCCACCAGAACGAGATTTACTTCACTAATTCATCTCAACATTCATCAATTAGCAATATTCTGTGCCTTCTAATAACAAGTTATCCAGCACCTTCAGGATCACTTTTGGAATTTCTAAACTAGTTATTTCTGCGATTTTTTTCTGGAATTCTTTCTGCGATTTCTGCAGGTATTTCTTCTGAAATTCTTTCTCAGATTCGTCAAGAATTTTTCTACTTTACTGTGCAAGTTTCCAATATGTTTCCATTGATTGTTTTTACAGAACTTAAAAACGATTGTGTTCTAAAATTATTAAAAAAAAAATACAAAATAACTTATCATGGTAATTTTAAAAATGACATTTTGCTATTCTTACTGGAGTTTCCCCTGAGATTTGGTAAGGAACTCAATGAAACATTTCTTCAGGAACTCGCCAAAAAGTTCTTTTCAAATTCTGCTAGATTCTGGGAATGAAAATATGAGTTCTGGAGGAGTTTCTTAAGTGATATGTAAAAAAACAGTAGGATCTTTATTTGGAATACCAGAAGAAAGTCCAGAATAAATTCCAGAAACAAAACTTCAAGAATCTCAAAAGGATCTTCCAGAGGAATCGATGAAGAAATTTCGGAATAAATTACAGAAGGAATCCCTGAAAAAATCTCGATAGGATCCGCAGGGATTTGTCCTGGGAGTCATCCTGAAATTCCATCTTTAGGGTCTTTGTAGGATTTGTTTGGGAATTGCCTCTGGCACTCGTCCAGATTTATACTGGGTCTTTCTGAGACTTTTCTGAACTATTCTTCAGAGAATGCTTTTGAGATATTTTCAGGAACTCGTTCTAGAATTCAGAGATTCCCTCAAAAATATTCTAGGGGATTCTTCAAGAAGTTCCTCCTCGTATTTTTAATGTTACGTGTGCTCTGTTTTTGATGTGTTACAACAGACTTGATACTGATTTGCAAATAAAATTATATGGAGTTTCAGTGAAAAGAGACTCTTCAAAAGGCCTATCTAAATACGGATTGGAATCGCGTTCTTCTCGCAGAAGGCTAGCGATAAGGAAGCACTATGATGATTTTGACCTATTTTCAGCACATACAGTATTTCCAACAGAATCCCTCGAAAAAAAAGCGAGCAGTTCAGGTTTCTTTAAAAATCTTACGAATATTTTTTGAAGGAATCTATGGAGGAATTTCTGATGGAATCCCTGGAAGATTTTCTAAAGGAATCTTTGCTGAAATTTCTCTAGAATTCTGTTAGGAAATTTCTGGTCGAAATTTTGAAGAAACTTTTTAAGACCCATAGAAGTTTTTATGAGAGAATTCCATGAAATTTTTTTAAAGGAATCCATCGTAAATATTGCTACAAGTCCTTTCCGAAGAAAAGTTTCGAATGGATCTTCAGAAGAAATTTTGCAAACAAAAATGTGAAGGAATTCCTGATGACATTTCCGGACAAAACTTTGAAAACACTTCTGAATGAATCTCGACAGAAATTTCTAAAGGAATTTATAGAAAATTTTCGTTAATGAACCGGAAGTGTTTTTAAAGGAATATATTTGAAGATTTTTTTAAAATGATTTCTAAGGATTTATCATAATAATTATCTAGAAAGACACCCTGGACAGTTTCTTAAAGAATCCCTGAAGGTATCTCATGTTATGCGATATTTAAAAAACCTGATAAATTTCTAGAGGACTTGCTGGATTAATTTCTTGAAAAATACCAGGAGGAAAGTCTTATTCAATCCCAGCAGAAAATCTCAAAATGAAACTTTGAAAGATTTTCGAAACGACCAGCTTAAAATTTCATGTGGAAATTGTTTGAAGATTTTTTTTTATTTTTTTAAGACAATACACCGTCTTCAACCATAGGTTGTACAGACTGAACTAGCACTAACATATGACATTGCCGGTTGTTCGGGTCCATATGAAGTTAACCATCAATGTTAACTTCTTTTCCCGATCAGCCTAGATAGCTGTGTAGTGTCGGTAGCGGTTGTCTCAATTGGCTAAGAATAACACTACGGACCACCTGTTCCGGGGGTAAAAATCCACTAAACAGGGAACCCCAATCCAAGGTGTCAGGCGACCCGTGCTGATGGATGAATGGTTGAGGGGGTTTACAATATGCTCGATCTTTAACGGAGCCCGTAACGTAGGTAGATCGCCTTTATGTGTTGCGTCACGGTTCAAGATCTACCAAACCGAACCCTAGTGACATCCGGTTTGTCAAGTTGGGGTAATGTGTTTTGGTAATAAGGATTCACGGTATAAAGTCCTTGTTACTGGTGACAGTTTCTAAAATTGCATTTATTCTGCCTTGGTGATAGTTAAAGAATCGGACTTTGCCCACCCGAGACTACACTTGATGTTAGGAAAACAAACATGCTTTACGTATCCAATTGCGTACTAACCTATGAAGGACTGTTAAGTTCTGGTAATTCAAGGACTCACGTGCATTCTTATTGCAGGACACATTCTCTAATTTGACAGAGTTTTGCAACTAGCCTAAAGTCCCGGGTTTTTCTTTGTTGTCCTGGGACTAAAGTAGAAGCAAGACTTGGATGGGGCTAGAGTTCCGATGCATGGATAAATATCAGTACCACCGTTTTGTTTTTCTCAGAATTCGAATGGATAGTGTTTGATTAGGGGTGCTCTTTCACTGGGATTAAAATCTCTATGATAACGGGACCTTTTCATCGTAATCGATTTCTTCTCTGGGATTACAAAACAGGAACTGTACAGAAATCGATGCTTCATTGCCTCTCAATGACAATGACGACATGCACTAAATACTAAGGATACGGGTAATGCCACAAAAGATCTAAATACTGGTCGCAGTGGCTCACCCGAACAGAAAAAAAAATATGACAACGGACCACACACATAACACCCAGTGGCCCAGTGGAGAATATTCCGTTTGACGAAAAGTTTTCCCCTACTGAAGCGGGGGGCTTACGAAACGCCTAGATGACTGACGCCTCCAGCCGCATGGCCACGAAGCCCCAAAATATACAAAAAAATCTTAGGAAAATTTTAAAGCAATTTTCAGACAATAAAAACTCTTGCAAGAATTTCTGAAAATTTTCTGAATATTGTAGAGCAATCATTAGTCAAATTTTTGAAGAAATTTCAAGAGAAATGTTTAAAACAATCCATAAAGAAAAAAAAACGGAATGAAACCTTTGACATTCTGTTGAAAGAATTCTTGTAAGAGTTCCATGAGATTTTCTGGAAGAATATTCGAAGATATTTCAAATGAAGTTCTTGCAGAAATTGATAGAATTTTTAAGAGTTTTCCTAGGAAATTCCTGGAGATTAGGCTGGTTCAACAAGGTGGATTTTTCTAAACAAAACTTTTACGATTCCTTTTAGTGTCCAAAACAACTGTATAACATACGGCTTCGATTGGTTGCGTCCTTATATTTTGTTTTGCGATAAAAATTTGTTTGAGATTCAGTATGAACAAACGTACTGAATTGGGTTCTTTAGGGGTATCCAAATTATTGCATAATCGAATCTCCGTCCCAAAAATTAGTCGAAATCCAAAATTTCATATTTTTAGGTGCCTGGGAACAATTTTTAAAACGCATTTAAAGTTTGTATGGGGAAAATTTTTTTTTTTGGGGCGAACTGTCACTTTATTGATTGTACTGTCATTCTATCCACGGAAATTAAAAATGTTTTGTTTATTTAACCATCAAAACAAAGAAATTGGAACACAATAAAATCACCTTATACTCAGAAAAATGAGTTCTCTCGATTAGGCTAAAGAAAATGGCAATATTTTATTTACTAAACAACCCAATTGCATTGTTCTTATGAGCTGGAAAAATATGTCTCCTATCTTGTAACTAATGACATTTAAGTAGAGGCTAGTTTGAAAACTTTATCGAAGTCCGCAAAGTGATGCGACGCTTGTGAAAAAAAGTTTGGCCTGGAACACATAGCGTCCGTTTGGCCGAGGTTTGCGTTTTTTGACAGTCTTCCTATAGGAAATAAAATGAACTGAGGGGGTTAGAAGCAAAGGGGTGTAAGTGACAAAAACCCACTTTCGAGAAAATGAGGATTCAAGTTTTTTACCAATTTTCCATCCCATTTGGAGCTTCATTTTGGAGCTTCAAAATCAACCCAATCCAATTTTCTCTGAGGTCTTTCTATCTAGTATCATCATTGCCAAAATTTATTTTGGCACTGAAACTGCTGATGTTCAAATTATATTTTTTTCCTTCTTTCAAACATAGAATATTCTTTCTAGTTTCATTGTTGAAATAGATTTTGGCAGTAAGTGTTGAAAAAGATAAAAAAAAAACAGATCTGTGTCCAGTTTCATAACTGCTGAATTACAATTCATCCTGATGATCATATGGTCTAATGACCTTCGACCTAATTACCTTCGGCCTAATTGCCTTCGCCTAATAACCGTTCCCAAGTAACATTTTCAGTTTTGTTCGGCTTTACAAGAGATCTTCATGACCAATTTTATAAAACTTGCAATAAAACTGAATCATACATCAAAACCTCTTGATAACCTCTTTAAGAGCATCTTCCGGCTAAGTGGACCACTCTCAAAGAGGTTTTGCAAACCGCATTAAGAGTAGCAATAAACTCGTTTTAAAACCTAGTTGAAATATTTCCCATTTTCGATTGTTGTTGTTTTTTTTTTCAATGAAAACTATGACAGCTTAAGATGCAGAGAAGCTTCTTCGATGGCACGCAAAGTTCAGGAAGATACATCATTCGTAAATAGAAAGCGATTATTTCAAAGTAGTATTTTAGTAGTTATTGTGCTGGTAGGCTTATGCGCATTCGAATTTACCGTGAATATTGGGGTTGCAGAATCATAAAATTAATGCGCTTCGAAAATAGTGAATATTATCATCCTGGAATGAAATAAATCAATTTGTGAATTTAGTAAAACTATCTCGAATCACAAGAAAACTCAGCAGAGAGAGTTTATTCATGTGAGCATGTTATAAAAATGGTTGCAAACTACCAATTCATTGCTAATTTAAGCAAAATTAACAATTTTCCATTCACGTAAGCTAATTCTTCAATATGGCGACGACCACAATTAGCGAAAATAAAACGAAAGCTTACTTTTATGATGACCGCAATAAACCTAGCAGTGTCGTAGTTTCTGCTTTTCCACCAATAGATGTCGTTATAAATCGAACGGATCGCCATCTGTTGAGAGTTTTAACAGTTTTATTGCGGTAATACTGATTGCCAGAAGAATTACTGCCTATGATCGCATATCAGTCCCATATTTGCTGAGTTTCCTATTCATATGGGACAATTATGCTATCAAAGGCAGTTTACATATCGGAAAGTTTTGTTTACTCTTAAAATCTGTCTTTATGGATATCTGCAAGTATACTATAAAACATTTTATTATTGGTTTCCATAAAAGCAGTCATAAAACTGTGAGTTTTAATTATTGCTGTAATGAAACCTTAATAAAAATCAAACAAAACCAATCAGCAATGGAATTGTTACATGAGTTGGCCTGCATCGTAAGTATATAAATAAATTAATCGTTTGCCACATTGACCTTATTATTGGGGAGAGGTAGGAGGAAGTTCATTCTAATATCCGCCCACTCGTGAACCTGTATGATGCCCCCGGGGTTCCTCTCTGGAGCCACCATCATGATCGACAAGTTCATCGCTCTCTATAATGTCCCATACAGCAAGCTTCTGATGCTGTGCGTACTCATGCTTGACGTACTCGTTCGCCTCTCCAGGAAATAACCTTTTCAACACGTCCGTGAACCCACTGATCACGCACCGTACCTTCAACAACAAGAACCAGATCACTAATTTTCGGGTCCTGCGTTTCCGCCTACATGGTCCGGCAAGTGATGATCGATGCGTCCTCCTTAATTCACCTATGCAGAGCAATGGCCTCTTGGCTTTCACCAACATTGTTTCCAGGGTTTCATAGTCAGGTCTTCGTGGAGCCTTCGCTACCGCTCCAATTGCATTTCCGAGCGGACAAGACACTTCCAGGCTATACCCTCCCATGTAAGGCGTCACAGGATGAATAAACAACCATTTTGCTTTGGAACTTGTAACAGACGACGCCAGCGCTTCAAAGTCTTGCGTTGATTCTCTATGTCAACGCAATGCTGCTATCACCTTTGAAGCACGTTCCGTGGTCGCTGTAGATTTCAACTGGTGGACCTCGCCGTGCATTGCACCACCGGATAGATTGTTCGCCTCTTCTGTATCAAGCAGGTAAGTACTACGAACATTGGCATCTTCCAACTCTGACAAAACTGGGGTGATATAAGTGGGAGTAGAAACATTGGTGGAGATTGCAGACCATTTTTTTTTTCACGCGACAAAAAGGCACAGCTCCTTTAACTCTTCTCGATAAGACTTCGCAGTTTTGTGACTTCATTCCGTTACCGAACTTGGTTATCGAAGGTTTTCCTAACAGTTTCAGTGGTTTCACTAACTCGAACCAAATTTGTAGCTCTATCTTCAATGATATGTGTATCAATCAATCACTATTTATTTCTTCCTTAATTTTGTCTCCGTTCAATGCGATCTTCTTTAAGGAAGATGACAACTGTCTGAGGACTTCTGAAAGCATCTGATATGCTCCAGGGGCTTCTTAAAACGACTAAAATCCACTGAAGCCCCATAAAACCCCTTGAAACGCTTCTGAAAACCTTCTGAAATCCTCTCAACATCCTCGAGTACCCGTGAAACGCTTCTAAAATCTCCCTGAATTCTTTTAAAACACCCCAAGATTCCTCTGAAACTCTTAATATTTCAATTCTCTAAACCACCCCTGAAACCACTCTGAAACCTCCTCCTGATACTCCCCTAAGAACTCGTGAAAGCCTCAGGACTCCCCAATACATTCACTGAAAATCCCCTGAAACCTTTGAAGATCACTGAAACGCATTTCAAATGCCCCTGAGACCTCCTGAAACTCCTTAGGAACTCTTATTCAACCCTTAGAAATCCTTGAAACTCCCGAAACCCTCTAAAATCCACTGTATTTCTCCCAGGAAAGAATTCAAATCCTCTTAGAGACCCACTATTATTCCTTCTACTCACGTTGTACGACCTCCCGTGACACATATTTCCTAAATGAAGAAGAACGTGCCTCTAGAGCTGACCCACTGCTGATACAACCTCTCAATTAGATCATTTATCTGTCTCTCTCTTAGATGTTCTTAAAACCAAATCACGGCGTGTGTATGGGAAAGGTTTATAACAAAAAAATGGGCATCGCCAAATTTTTCGCTATTCAAAAATAAAGGCTTCCAGCTTTCATTTGCACGGTCCCTCAAAAAATCCACCGAGGGATCTCGAACAACTTTTTCAGAAAACTGTTTTTCCCCATACAAAATGAACAATTCCAAATTAATCCCTATTTCTACTTAACAAACATACCCAATTTTTGTATGAAAAAGTTCCCCCGATGGAATATTTCGATGTTGGGCTTGAATGAAAGCTAGTAGCGTCAACTTTCACGTAACGTAAAAATTAGCGATGCTAATTTTTTTGTAATAAATTTCTTCTACCAGACACACCGTGAAATATAATACATAAATTAAGAATATGACCCACTCTGGCGCTGAACTGGCGAACGCATTTTACGTGTCGCTACGCTTGACTCGCGGTCGAACTAATTTACTGCCGCAAACCGACGGGTGACTATGATTGAAAAAGAAAAGGATAAACAAAGAAAATTTTGAACGAGCTTTAGACGTCATTTTCTTGGTGCTCCGCAGTGCTACGTCCAAATACATGAATGCATTTTTTTGTGGAAGTTTGTCACGTTGGGTTACATTGGGTCATTAAACCTAGAAAGTATATTGGGTAACGTTGGGTCGCTTACTTAACATTAACATTGTTTTAACAGAAAAAAGCTCTTCCAGCCCATGTTCCACAAGAGTTTTTCCCTTGAGACAACTTAATCGAGGGATATTCCATCAACATTAACTTGCGACCAGATTGAAATGTGTTACTCTCCGATTAGTTTTATGTAAATGCTTACACCAAGCTTTGGCGTGACCAGAACTCTTCTGGCATAGCAAAAACTCACATCCCAACCGAGATCAGTAGAGTCCCTACTCAGAGCCTGTCCATAAACTACGTAGACTCTGTTGGGGAAGGAAGGGTTTGGCCTAAGTCTACAGCGCCTCATTAAATTTTGTTGATATAACGAGAATAACCAGCATCAACAATAGCACGGTAGGGTTTAATGTTAATCTTGTCGTTAGAACGCAGATCGAAAATTATCACGGCACTTCTAATTCAGTGAGTGTTCTGATGATCACCACAGTGTTGTCCGGACCTCACCCCGTGCATCAACCAACATAACGGTTTATAAAAAAGCTTAAGATAATTCCCATACAAGAAACAAAACGAGTTTTATGGTCTGTTTCAAAGGACTTTGACTTTTTGCAACGTCAACCTCCGACTCTCTCAAATGACGTCTACTACGTAGCAAAAAAACCATAGCTAACTCGATTATTTTCGTTCAAATGGTTCGATTTCCCGCTGCATGTGGCGTTGTCGTCGAACGAATCTGTTCGCCAACCGATAGTATGAGAAATGCCAGAGTGGGTTATCTTGTACTTAAAAATCTTTGTTAATAGTAGTTTACGCAACAAGGTGCAGAATAACGATTTTTACAGCACGAGTCGTACATTTATTCAACGAGGCTTGCCGAGTTGGATAATTACGACGAGTGCTGGAAAAATCGAGTTCTGCACCGAGTTGCGTACAACGTTTTTTGCAATTTCATAAATTACCCTTGAGGATAGTTTTAAACAAAACTTTTTCATCAATCTGCACACTGATGTTCATAGCCATGTTCAAGAAAATCTGATCATAACAGGTTATACTGTGCAGTTGTCACAAATTTTCAAAACTACGTTCAGAAAGCATCAAGAAGTTGACCAAAACTGAAAACAGTGCTGTAATGGTTCATTACGCAACGCAAATCAGTGCTGTAATGAACCATTACAGCACTGTTAATTTGGTGTGGGAAAGTAGGCCTTTTCCTGTCAGATTTGCGTGAGGTAAAACAGCCTATTACGATGAGAAATTGCAAAAAACCTATTTCTGCTCTCCTTTTCAAACGCCCCACCTGCGCTGGAACTACTACGTTTCTTAACACTGAATTCCTCTCGTAGCAGTTGTATAAGAATGCCGCTCTTCTGGCAGTATGAAATGTGAAAGAAGGAGTGTTAAAAATTATGCAGGAAGACCTACAGGAACAGAGACTGAGGTACTATTAAGGAGGATTTTGGGGGAGTTCAAGAGAGTCCCAAATGAACTTTGAAAGGTTTGCAATAATAAGATTCAGGTGAATAGCCAAGAGAGTTTCAATGCAGACTAAGAGAGGGGCAATGAGGATTTAGGAAAAGGGTTTAAGGAGAGGCCATGAGAAATTTCAGGGATGAGTCTTGTCAGATTTCCGATGGGTTCAATGAAAACTCTTTAGAGGGGTGGAGTTTGGGAGAGTTCGGGTTCAAAAATATTTTAAGAGATTTTTGAGTAAATTCAGGGTATGTATAAGGGGGTTCCCAGAGAAGTTTCTGTGGCGGGGAAAGGCGATTAAGGGAGATATCAAGGGCATGCAAGAGCCATAGGCAGATTCAGACAGGTTTTAGATGGTTCCAGGATAATTTAGAAGCATGCACTTTGTCTTTGATCCATTCACCACTATTCCGACCTTTGATGCTTCGTTTTTCAGTCGGGTGTACACTGTACAGCTCTGCTACCATTCCAAATATGTTGGCAATAAATTTCATGTCGTCGATGTTAAAGAGTACCTATGCATGAAACTCTGTCACCTTCTCGCAGTCCCCGGTGAGATCCGTTTGAACTGGATAGTTCACCCGAAACTCTCATGAAGTTTTGCATACCAGTCCACCACTGTATTCCAGTCCTGGCTAGCTTTCCAAGAGACCTGCCTTTGTCCATGATTTCCCATAGCTCTGTGTGGTCGATACTGTCGTAAGTATGCCGCCTTAAGGACGATGAATACGTAATGCATTGGGGCCTGGTATACATGGCATTTGTGGAACATTTGCCGTACGGTAAAAACCTGTTCCGTTGTTGATCGGCCGTCAATGAAGCCTGCTTGATAACTTCCCTGGAACTCATTAGTTTTGGGTGATACACGATGAAAGATGATCTAGTATTGTACTTTGTAGGCGGCATTCATAATGATGATGGCTCAGAAGTTTTTACACTGCAAATACCCATTCCTTCCACTGCTCCGGAAGCTGTTTGGATTCCCAGATCCTGACTGAATAGTATTCTAACCTTCTCTAAGCGCAAGATCCTTTCCAGCTACTTTGCTAGTTTTGAAGTGATATGCCATTCATCAACTTTCCTACACATGGGAGTTGAATGATATCCTTCCTCTGCTGCACTGAAGAGGTCGTTTCCTCCGTACCATGGTCTCCCGTGCATATTTGTATTTCTATACCATTCAGGGGCAGCAGGGACGGATGTCCTGGGGCCTGACGCACCCCCCCCCGCTTGCGAGTCAGCCGCGTAGTCCCCGGATAAGAATAGGACTACTAACCCCAATTCAAGGTGTCAAGCGACCCGTGCTGAGGAATGAGTGATCGAGGGGGTGAAAAAGATGCTCGATCTTTAACGGAGCCTGTGGGGTACCTGGGCACCCCTCACAGTAAGCTGTCCCTTACCGCGTTAATGCAGAGCTCTGGCGTGGTGGACATTCTTTCTCGTGCAACTCGTGGGAATACATTATCAGCAAAAATTCTAAAAATATCAACATAGGTGGAAGTAGTGGTGCGATCAACCCCTTCGCAAGAAGCGGGTTGATGAGGTCTCCGACAAGGAGAAGTGAGAAGTCAGGTGCTGGAAGCTGCTTACGTAGCTCAAGCGTGGGAGCTCCTGTCCACTCCACGGCAAGCCAGCCGGCGGAGGTCATGGACGGAGCGTGGTGTCTGAGGGCCATCATCCAAGAAGTAGGAAAAGGACGGCCCGCATTAGAGGTTGCTGAGCACCAGCTTGGCAAAATCATCGACTTTGCGACAACTAAGTCGAATATAAGCAAGGACCTGAAAACGGCCTTGCTTAGACTTAGAGTGTCTGTCGATGAGGCAAAGCAGGAGCACGCGGTCGCGTTGCTGGCTGCTGCAGCGGCGGAACCCACAAAGGAGAAGGCGTCGAAGTTTACACAAACGGAGGCCTTCTCCTTTGCAGGTAGTCCGAAGAGTGTGGAAGCGAATGCTCGTGACAAACGTGACAAGCATTCGCGGAAGCGGGCGAGGCAGCCGTCAGGTGAGGAGCTGTCTGGCGGCGCCCGCAAGGCCAGGCGTATAATAACCCCGAAAGCCGGTGGTAATGCCGGAAAGTCGGACCCCAGCCAGGGTTCCCGGAAAGCTGGGAAGGGTGGGCCTGAAAAGGCTGGCCCGTCCCGGAACGATGGGAACAAGGGGTTGCGACCATTGGTGGGCCCTCAGCAGCCACAGAGCAGGGCGATCCAAGGAGAGGACCCTCCTTGGACAAAGGTAGAGCGGAAAAGGAAGAAGAAGGTGAATCCGCAGGTAGAAGTGCAGGACGCCAAGCCAAGGCGTAGGAGGGCAGGTGCCAGGCGCGAGAAAGGCGACGCTATCGTCATCAAGACGGAACAGTCTAAGTACTCGGACGTCTTGAAGACGATGCGAAGCGACGCCAAGCTTGAGGGTCTTGGAGCCGACGTGCGCAGTATTAGACGTACTCGTACGGGCGAGATGATCCTGGAGCTGAAGCGCCAGAAGGAACACAAGGGCGCCACCTACAAGAGGCTGGCAGAAGAGGTCCTTGGTGAGGGTGTGCAGGTGAGGGCTATGACACATGAGGCGACTCTGAAGGTCAAGGACATTGACGAGATCACCGAAGTGGAAGAGCTCGTCACGGCACTGCGGCAGCCGTTAAGCTACGGAGAGGGCCAGCAGGGACACAGATAGCTTTGGTTCAGCTACCTGTGGCGGATGTTAAAAAGTCCGTTAAAGTAGGGAGTATGAAGGTGGGCTGGTGTGTATGTCACCTGACATTCCACGAGCCACCAGAGGTTTGCTTCAGGTGTCTGGAACCAGGACACAAGTCGTGGGACTGCAAAGGACCTGATAGGCGCAAACTGTGCAGGCGATGCAGCGCTGAAGGTCATAAGGCCCAAAGCTGCACGAGTCTGCCCATCTGCATGATCTGTACCGGGAAAACCTCGAAAACAGACATCCGATGGGTGGTCCAGGGTGCCCGGCCTTTAAGAAAGCCGCAGTGAACAACAAATCACAGTGCAGGTAACGCAGCTGAACCTGAACCACTGTGATGCGGCTCAGCAACTGCTTTGTCAGGCGGTTTCTGAGTGGGAGACGGATATCGCCATCATTTCGGACCCATACCGAGTACCCGCCGGCAACGGCAACTGGGTCTCAGATGGGACCAGAAAAATGGCGGCGATATGGACGACGGGTAAATACCCCGTTCAGGAGTTGGTGTCTACTACCTATGAGGGCTTCGTGGTCGCCAAAGTAAACGGGGTCTTCTTCTGTAGCTGTTATGCGCCTCCGCGGTGGCCGATCGAGCAGTTCACGCAAATGCTGGACCGCTTAACGACCGTGCTAACAGGGCGAAGGCCGGTGGTAATAGCGGGCGACTTTAATGCCTGGGTCGTGGAATGGGGAAGCCGTTTCACGAACCAGCAGGGTCAGATCCTGCTAGAAACACTGGCCATCTTAGATGTCGACTTGGCTAATGTCGGTACCAAGAGTACCTATAGTCGAAACGGAGCGGAGTCAATTATTGCCGTGACCTTTTGTAGTCCTGGCCTAACAAGTAGTTCGAACTGGAGAGTAGATGATGGCTACACTCACAGCGACCACCAGGCGGTTCGCTACAGTATCGACTACAATAACAGCAGACAGCGGATAGAAGAAGAGGCGGCTAGGCCAAGGCCAAGCCCTCGCAGGTGGAAGACATCATACTTCGATGAAGGGGTATTTAGGGAGGCGCTCCGCCGTGAGCGAAACTTAATCGGTTTAGACGGCGACGAGCTGGTAGCGGTGCTCTCACGTGCGTGTGATGCGACCATGCCTAGGCGAGTCCACCCTAGAAATGGGAGGCCACCGGCTTTTTTTTTTTTTTTTTTACTTAATCATTTATTTGAGGCTCATGCGCCAACAGGCATAACGGAGCCGAATTCAATTAGTTTTTTACAATTTTATGTTTTTGACTTATATACTATGTTAGTTTTGGGGAACCGTAAAACTCGCGGTTTGGTCGAGGTTAGGTGTAACAATAATATTTGAGGAAAGGATAGGGTGATAAGGGCTTTTCGTTGACACATGACGGCATGATGTGGCTTATTGCTGCTGGTCAAACGTGGAGTGGACAAACAACCTGTAATGATACAAACAGACGATTTTCGAAGGGACACGAGGTGGACAAGCGAAACAACAAGACTGGGTATCATTCAAAGTCACGAGGTGGACAAGTGGAAAAACAGGACGGGGGTATCAAACGAAGACTTCAGCTTGTGTACGATGAGCTCAGGAAAAAGCGATTCTGTGCTCAATTCACTATTCACCACTTCGCACAACGGGGGCACGATCTCTTCACAGGTAAGTGTAAAAGTTCTCAGTATCTTCTTCTTCTTCTTTCAGGTTCGTAATTGTCTATACACAGCGCAGGTAAGTTTATAATAGTCCAAACACTTTATTTAGCACTAATTTTTATACTAACTATACTTTATTACGCACTAATCTTCCAACTTATCACTACTTCTAATTTCAACTATTTCACCTTCAGTGGGTGGTGGGATGGAAATTCGCACTTTGTTTTTATTTCACGTTCGTTCGCTGATGATGGTGTCGATGACGTCGAGTTGTCGCAAAACCAAAAAAGAGACCGAGCACGCAGTTCATTCGGCCTTTTATAATGGGTTGATCCATTCTGTCACGGTTGACCGGATAGAGCGAGATCGATGAAAACGCAAATTCCCACAGGGCGCCATGATCGAATTCGCAAACGGTTATTGCTATCGGTCGAGATCTACCCACGTACAGATGGCGCGCGGATACACTTTCGCAGATGCGAACATGCTGGCCCCTTCGGAAATCGTATTTCTGACAGTCGCTTGTCGATGAATCGATGACGTCGGTGCTCGGTGTTCGCTTGGCTGTCACTGCATGTTTTCCTTCTTCGTCTTGGTTGTTCTCGATGATCGACGACGATGACGATGAAGTTCATCAGCGGTTGCAGAATGTAAACATGGAAAAGAAGACCCGGTAGAGGGTTTCGAAAATTTTGAGAAATTTGGACAGGTTCTTACCTTGTCCCTTAATTCAAAGGGCCTTGTATTTATTTTTAGGTGATTCAACACTGGAACCATCAGTAGGATGACGACGATTGCCAGGATCTTCTGCAGTACGACGAAAATGATTTGAGATGGAAATCGGCTGCTGTTGTTGTTTACTTTTGGTCACGACGACGACGATTTTTTCATCGATGTGGTTGCTGATGGCGATTCGTTTGCTGCTGCTGCTTGGTTGCCGAATGTTTCTTGCGTGGGTGGAATTGGCAGCAGACAAATTTTGGAAACCGGACGAATGAAGCGACCAGTAGGAGTTTGCACGGATACTACCCGTACGATGCCATCGGTTCCAGGATGGATTTCGACGACTCTGGCCGTCGGCCAAGCCATAGGAGGAGTGTTTTCGTCCTTGATGAGGACTAATTGGTTCAATTTGATGGCAATTGGTGGATTGCACCATTTAGTGCGAGGCTGGAGTGACGACAAATACTCGGAGTGCCATCGTTTCCAGATCAGTTGCAGCATTTTTTGAACTTGTTCCCACTGCCGCAGTCTATTTGATGGGAGAGTTGCGAAGTCGGTATCCGGAATTGCCTTCAATGCAGAACCAACCAGAAAGTGCCCAGGTGTCAGTGTTTCAAAATCGGTCGGATCGTCGCTGAGTGCAATTAGAGGACGGGAATTGAGGCAGCACTCGATTTGTGCCAGCAATGTCTCCATATCGTCTTCCGCTAGGGTGTGGGTGCCCAGTACCCTAACGAAATGCTTTTGGGCGGAATGAATCGCGGCTTCCCAAAGCCCACCGAAATGTGATGCCTTCGGGGGATTGAAATGCCAGCGGATCCTGTGGCTGGCGCATTCTTCTGCAACAGCTTGCTGATGTTCCTTACTGCGAACCAGTTTTCGCAGTTCGTTGGCTGCTCCGATGAAGTTGCGACCGTTGTCGCTATAGATATCGCTGCATAAACCTCGGCGAGAAACAAAGCGACGTAGGGCTTGAAGAAACTTGACGGTACTCAAGTCGATGACCAATTCGAGATGTACGGCGCGGGTAACGAAGCAAACGAAAACGGCCACGTATGCCTTGCGTGGTGCTGCTCGTCGGTGAATGCGCTGTAGAGAAATCGGTCCCCAATAATCCACACCGGTTACGGAGAAAGGGCGCGCAGCCGTGACTCGCGAAGCGGGGAGTTCAGCCATGAATTGCTCTAGAAGTTGTGGCCGAGCTTTCACACATTCGATGCAGTTACGAACAGTTGTTCTGGCCAAGTTCCTGGCCCCTGTGATCCAGTACCGTAAGCGCAAAATGGATACCAGTAGCTGGGGAGCCGCGTGAAGATGCTTCTTGTGTTGTGATCGTACCAGGAGTTTGGATAGCGAATGAGAAGCGGGGAGGATGATCTGATGTTTGCTGTCATACGGTTGCGGTGCTTGATTGAGCCGGCCCCCAATGCGAATCAGCTGATCATCGGAGATGAATGGGTGAAACCAACGTAAGCGAGACTTTGGTGTAACATGCTGGGATTTTTGGAGTTGTTTCCATTCTTCTGCGAATTCTTGTTGCTGCACCAGGCGAATTAGAGTTGCTTCAGCTGCGTTCTTTTCCTTCGTTGTTATGTACGTTGATGGTGAATTGGTTGGGTTCCGCCGACAATTTTCGATGAACCGACGACAGTAGGCAGTTACTCTGAGCATTCGGTCGTAGTCAGAGAATCTTTCCGTGAAAAGGTCGATGAAAGCTGGGTCCGACGATGCTGTACATACTGCTGTTTTTCGTTTCTCTGCTTCTAATAATATTTCAGTGCTAGAAGTGATGTCGATATTTCCAGTTGGCCATGACGTTTGCGGTAGTTGTAGCCATTCAGGTCCTTGCCACCAAAGTTGATTTTCGAGGATGTTTTCCGCAGAGATTCCGCGGGAAAGTAGGTCCGCTGGATTGTCATGACCGGCAACGTGTTTCCAGGAGCAGTTCTGTGTTGATTGTTGTATTTTGGACACACGGTTTGCAACAAATGTGGTCCAGGTAGATGGTGTAGCATTCAGCCAGTTCAGTACCGTTGTTGAGTCTACCCAGAAGAACGTCGGCCCTTGAAGTTCGAGAGATTGCGAGACCTTCTGATAGAGTTCAGCTGAGAGAAGTGCACCACAAAGTTCTAGCCGAGGGATGCTTTGTTGTTTGAGGGGAGCCACTTTAGACCTTGCAGTCAGAAGGGCCACCTTGAAGTCTCCAGAGGAATCTGCCGTTCGAATGTAACAGCATGCGCCGTACGCGTGTTGTGAGGCATCCGAAAAGAAATGGTACTGAACGAACGCAGGTTTCGCAGTCAATAGATAACGATCAATACGCAAACTGTTGAGAAGTGGTAGCTCTGCCATATAGTTGCTCCAACGCTCCTTCATCGGTGTTGGAAGTTCTTCGTCCCAGCTCCAGGTTTTGCCATTTTCATCCTTCAGAGTCCAGAGCGCCTGCATGAAGATTTTAGCGGATATCACAACAGGAACCAGCAGTCCCAGGGGGTCGAAGAGACGCGCTATTTGTGACAGGGCGATCCGCTTGGTCAGAGGAGCCGCAGACGATTCCGGTGGAAATTCGATTTTGTATTTTAGCAGATCCGAAGCCGGCTCCCAATGCAACCCAAGAGATTTTATGCTTTGGTTGCGATCGAGGTCGAAAGAGGTTTGTACCCGAGCAGGAGAAAATAACTGAAGAATACCAAACTCAGGTATGGAAAACCGAATACCTACAACCTAAATGAGGTATTAAGAAGCCCTGCATAAGAGGTAAAATACCTAAAATAATAACTGGTGTGTATTCTGTGCATAACACGTGAATAATGACATCAGGTATGGCAATAACTAAATAATAATAGGCGATTTTTCCATAGAAATAATGATTTTTCCATAATTGAATAATACCTCAAGCAGTCCTCAACACCAAACCAATAACTCGTCGAGGTATTCTATAAATACCTAGAAAATACCAAAATAAGTTATTTTCTATACCTGGGTAACCGACCAATACCTCGCCTTGGTATGATACCTGATTTTGGCATGCTGCAGTTATGTGTCAGTTATTTGTTCCTGCTCGGGTAGAGCTCGGTTGTCTGGTGCAAGTCCTTCAAGGACAGCTTCCTCGTTAGATGCCCATTTGCGCAGCTCAAACCCGCCTTTGGAGAGAAGATCATCCAGTTGCCGTCGAAGTCTCGTAGCTTGTTCGATGCTGTTTGCTCCCGAAAGAAGGTCATCTACATAGACATCCTTTCGTAGAACCTCTGCTGCCTCCGGGAAGTTGTCGTGTTCGTCGTTCGCCAGCTGGAGTAGCACTCGAGTGGCAAGAAAAGGTGCACTTGCGGTACCGTAGGTAACCGTTAGTAGTTCAAACGTATCTAGTGGAAGATCCGGAGATTTTCGCCGGACGATTCGTTGAAGCGGAGTGTCACGTTCGTCAACGAGTACTTGGCGATACATTTGCTTTGCGTCTGCGATCAGCATAACTCGGCGGATTCTGGAGCGCAAAATGATGGAACGTATGTCTTGCTGTACTGTTGGACCAACCATGAGCGCGTCGTTGAGCGAAGGTCCTTCTGGAGATTTGCACGATGCATCGAACACAACTCGAACTTTTGTAGTGGTGCTGTCTTCTCGGACGACAGCGTGGTGGGGCATGTGGTAGCACAGCATCGGAGGAGATTGATGATCGTATACTTGCTTCATGTGCCCCAATGCAAGGTATTCATCCATGAAGGCGGAATATTGCTGAGAAAGTTCCGGAGTGCGACAAAGACGACTTTCTAGCATACGAAAGCGACGGACAGCTGTGCGACGGTTGTCACCTAGCTGTTTGATGACGTCATCCTTTATAGGTAAGCGAACGATGTACCTTCCCTCTGAGTTCCGTCTTACAGTGTGACGAAAATGATCCTCGCAGGCAGCTTCTTCGACGGAATAGTTGGGAGTGGAGTTGTCTTCTTCAATCGCCCAAAATTTCTCTATGAGGTCATGCAGCTCGGAAATAGTTGCGACGTTGGCGATCACTGGAGACTTCGGAGTACCGTTAGAATTCTTGCCGGAAACTATCCAGCCGAGGACAGAGTTGATCAACGTTGGAAGAGCTTCGCCGAGCTGAATCCGACCTGGGACGTTGAAGAGTTCAAAGAATACTTCCGCACCGATGATAATGTCAACCGGGTTTGCTTCGTAGAAGCCTGGATCCGCAAGCTGTACGCCGGGGGGTATGTCCCATGAGGAAGCATCGAAAGAGGCAGACGGAAGATCAATTGTGACCTTTGGAAGTACCAAGAACTCAGCCGGAGTAGAGAAGTCACACACCCTTGAGCGAACAGTGGCGGTGATTTTGTACCTTGCATAGGTTGACGACTGCCCGATCCCTGAGATCGGAATGGAGATTTTTGTTCGCTGCGCTTTGATCAATTGGGAGAACGGCTCGGTAATAAAACAACATTCACTACCCGAATCGAGTAGAGCCCTTGCTGCGTGCTCGATTCCATTCTCGTCGACGAGTTTCACGACTGCGGTGGCTAGTAGTACGCTTCTACGAGTTGGTCCAGCACTGGCATGACTTGAAGGCCCGTGGACAGTGGCTGAAGCGGATGTTCTCGGAGGTTCACGAGGGGCAGAGTGACTTGCTGATGGTGACTGGGAGGATTCTGGTGTCCTGGAGTTCACAGTGACGAAATTCTCCCCGGGGCAGAGCAGAGAGTGATGACGACCTCGACATTTTCGGCAGGAACTTGAAGAAGGGCAGTCTCGAGCTTGATGTCCTTTCCGTAGACAGTTGCGACAGAGCTGGTGGCGACGAACTTCCTTTTCCTTTGCTTCGACGTCGAGTTTAGAGAACGGCTGGCACATGTAGAGTGGATGATGATCAGAACAGATGACGCATTTCCTGGCAGGTTGGATTTGACTCGCTCCATGACTTGCAATCGGACGTTGAACAGATTTCTTGAACTGCTGAAGGGGCGCTGGAGTGTCGACAGCCTTTCCTCGAATGGTTTGGAGGACAGTTACTCTTCGCTGGATGAACGACGTGAGGTCCCTAAACGTCACAGCCTGCTGCGTGGACGAAAACTCTTCCCAATCTCTCCGTGTTGTGGGGTCAAGGCGGACGCTCAGCATGCGAATGAGGATTAGGTCCCAGTGTTCGGTTTTCTCTCCGAGTTGCTTTAGTACCTTCACGTTTGCCTCGAAGTTCTCGACCAGCGAATGCAAATCAGTTGCAGACTCGCGCTTCAGCGAAGCGAATTCAAAAAGGGCGTCCAAATAAGTCTGCTTCAAGCGTAAAGGGTTTTGATAATGCTCCACTAGCAAATTCCACGCCACAAGGTAATTATTCGCACTGATGGTAATTGATTGAATCAATTTCAGGGCTTCACCAGCGAGGGACGATCGGAGATAATAAAATTTCTGAATATTAGACAACTCGACCGAAGAGTGGACCAGCGAGACGAAAAGGTCGTGGAAATTGAGCCACGTGTCGATGTTTCCACTAAACACCGGGAGCTTCACATCGGGCAATCGCACATGCGACGATGGAACATGGATTTGCGAGCTTGAAGGAGAAGGCGATTGGACGGTGTGGGCGACAGGCGATTTATTAACAGCTAGCAGTCCACCCTTTACACGATAGTATGCGGTTTCAAATTCAGTCCGTTCCTTGATTTGCTCATCGACGGAGGCCTCGTCGATAGATTCGAGCTCAGACTGAGTCTTCTGGATGTCCGTCCAGAGTCTGTTGAGATTTTCGAGGCGCACTGGAACTTCGAAAGTGTCTCGTTCCTCATCGTACTCCTCCACAAACGTCTTTATGAGGTTGAACGAGGCCAGGAGACTCTTGATCTTGTTTCTCAACCCTTTGATTTTCCGTTCCGTGGACATTTTGGTGGGATGACGTGGTCTGCAAAGCGTAAGACCGCGTAGATCACACGGGAAGGGTTATAGATTTTAGGAAATGCAATTACCTTCGAAAAGGCAAGAAAGTGCCTTGTACAATCAAATTCAGCAACAGACTTGGATCCAGAAGGCGATAGAAGTTGCTCCGGATTGTCTCCGGACGGGATGGTCGAAAGCGTAGTAGTAGAAGTAGTTGTAGATCACGTGTAGAAGCGAGGAGCCGGGTCTGCAAATCAAAAGACCGCGTAGCTCAAACGGGAAGAGGTATGAATTGTTGGAAAGCTAATTACCTTGTTAAAGGCAATGCAATGCCTTGTATGATCAATTAATGATGGCGCAGTCCAACGACGACGTGATCCTGGCTGTGTCAACGATGGCGGATCCGACGGAGGGCGATGTGGAAGCAGCAATGGCGGTTGTTCTCACCGCGGGAAGCACCGGAACGGACGGAGTTCGACGGCCGTTAATCCGGTTCGAAGGACCAGATGTACGATGAGCTCAGGAAAAAGCGATTCTGTGCTCAATTCACTATTCACCACTTCGCACAACGGGGGCACGATCTCTTCACAGGTAAGTGTAAAAGTTCTCAGTATCTTCTTCTTCTTCTTTCAGGTTCGTAATTGTCTATACACAGCGCAGGTAAGTTTATAATAGTCCAAACACTTTATTTAGCACTAATTTTTATACTAACTATACTTTATTACGCACTAATCTTCCAACTTATCACTACTTCTAATTTCAACTATTTCACCTTCAGTGGGTGGTGGGATGGAAATTCGCACTTTGTTTTTATTTCACGTTCGTTCGCTGATGATGGTGTCGATGACGTCGAGTTGTCGCAAAACCAAAAAAGAGACCGAGCACGCAGTTCATTCGGCCTTTTATAATGGGTTGATCCATTCTGTCACGGTTGACCGGATAGAGCGAGATCGATGAAAACGCAAATTCCCACAGGGCGCCATGATCGAATTCGCAAACGGTTATTGCTATTGGTCGAGATCTACCCACGTACAGATGGCGCGCGGATACACTTTCGCAGATGCGAACAGCTTGTTTCAAGAAGTCGTACACAAGCTTCATGTACACAAGATCAAGTTTGCCCAACACATCTCTAATGTCTGCCTTTTCTGGTTTCCCTCGGGCCCTGAGGGATGCACATAAATCGGATCTGGCAATACCGTATTCGGGGCATTCCCACACAACATGGTTGATATCTTGATAGCCTGCACCACAGCTACAACGATTGCTATCTGTGAGTCCTATTCGATAGAAATGCGAGCCCAGAGAGTAGTGATTGGACATAAGTCGACACATTATCTTGATAAAATCTCGACCCATGTCCAACCCCTTGAACCACGCCGTCTTCGATACCTGTGGGAGAATTGAATGTAACCACCTGCCCAATTCCCCTGCATCCCATTTTTGTTGCCAACTGACCAAGGCATGCTGACGAGCAATCGAAAAAAAATCATTGAAGGCGATATGACGGTCATAAATATCGCCTTCCATAGCGCCCACCTTGGCGAGTGAATCCGCTTTCTCATTGCCCGGGATCGAGCAATGCGAAGGGACCCATACCAAGGTGATATGATATGCTTGATACGATAAAGCACTCAGAATTGATCGAATTTCGCTCAGGAAATACGGGGAGTGCTTCACCGGCCTCATTGAGCGAATAGCCTCAATTGAGCTGAGACTATCCGTAAAAATGAAATATTGATCAGAGGGAAGAGAGGCAATTCGCTCTAATGCGTAGTGTATAGCCGCCAATTCTGCGACATATACAGAGCAAGGACTTTGAAGTTTATGGGCGGCGCTATGAAGCTCATTAAATACACCAAATCCAGTGGAATCATTTGTTTTTGACCCGTCAGTGAAAAACCTTCTGTCGCAACTGACTTGACCAAACTTGCTTGCAAAAATTTTTGGAATGTGCTCCAATCGGAGCGGATCTGGAATTCCACGGATTTCTTGCAACATGGACAGATCAAAACCTATAGTGGAATTGGAGAAGTCTGGGAAGCAATCGCGGTTGGGAATGTTCGATGAAGGGTGAACCTCCAGAGTCATGTACGAGTAGTACACTGTCATAAATTTTGTTTGATGAATTCGTTCGATCAACTTCTCAAAGTTTTCAATTACCAATGGATTTTGCACCTCACAGCGGATGAGGAACCTTAACGACAATTCCACGAAACGATCTGATAAAGGGAGTACTGCTGCTAGTACCTCCAAGCTCATTGTGTGCGTCGAATTCATGCAGCCTAACGCGATCCGAAGACAACGATACTGGATACGCTCAAGCTTCAGGATGTGTGTTTCCGCGGCGCACTGAAAGCAAAAGCTACCGTATTCGAGAACCGACAGTATCGTTGTACGATAAAGCTTTATCAGATCTTCCGGGTGGGCTCCCCACCATGTTCCGGTGAGTGTACGCATGAAGTTGATTCGTTGTTGGCACTTCTGATACAGATAATTAATGTGCTTTCCCCAGGTGCCTTTAGAGTCGAACCAGACCCCCAGATACATATGTGAAAAACCTTGAGTGAGTTCCCTACCCAAAAATTGAAGCTCTAGCTCTGCTGGGTCACGCTTCCTAGAAAAGACAACTAACTCAGTTTTCTCCGGAGAGAATTCGATACCCAGCTTTACAGCCCAAGCAGACAAATTGTCTAAGGTATCTTGCAGTGGTCCTTGCAGATCTTCCGCCTCTGGTCCGGTGATAGAAACCACGGCGTCGTCCGCAAGCTGTCGTAGCGTGCAATTTTCCACGAGACATTCGTCGATGTCTCTAACGTAAAAATTGTAAAGAAGGGGGCTTAAGCATGAGCCCTGGGGGAGACCCATGTAACTAATTCGTGAAGTTGCCGAGGTTCCATGAGAGAAAAACATGTGCTTCTCAGACAACAAGTTGTACAAGTAGTTGTTTAAAATCGGAGAAAGCCCACACTCGTGGAGTTTGTCTGAAAGGACATCAACGCAAACTGCATCAAAAGCCCCCTTGATATCCAAAAATACTGAGCCCATTTGCTCTTTTTGAGCGTAGGCCAGTTGAATTTCTGTAGAAAGCAGCGCCAGACAATCGCTCGTTCCCTTGCCTCTGCGAAAACCGAATTGAGTATCTGAAAGAAGGCCGTTCGATTCAACCCATGTGTCGAGCCGATGGAGAATCATCTTCTCTAGCAGCTTCCGTAAGCACGACAACATCGCAATAGGACGGTACGAGTTGTGATCCGACGCGGGCTTCCCAGGCTTTTGGATGGCAATAACCCTCACTCGTCTCCAGTCATCCGGAACAGTGTTGCTCTCCAAGAATAGATTGAACAAATTCAACAAGCGCCTCTTCGCGACGTCTGGGAGGCCTTTGAGCAAGTTGAACTTTATCCTATCCATTCCTGGGGCAGAGTTGTTACATGACAGAAGCGCGAGTGAGAATTCTAGTATCGAAAAAGGTGAATCCATCGCATTCCTTTCAGGTGGATTACGACGAATATTCGCTTGTACTTGGACCGAATCCGGACAGACTTTCTTTGCGAAATCGAAAATCCATCGAGGCGAGCTTTCTCGATCCTCATTTACTGATACCGCGTTGCGCATTCTCCTTCCGACCGTCCAGAGAGTCCGCATTGACGTCTCCCGCGATAAACCGTTGACGAAATTCCTCCAATAACCACGTTTCTTCGCCTTCACGAGGTTCGTGAATTTGTTGTGAAGAGAGGAATACCACTCATAATTCTCCCGTGTACCGCGCTTCCGGTAGGTTTTAAACGCGGCGGATCTTTCGCGATAGGCTCCGGTACATTCTTCATCCCACCACAGTGTGGGGGGTCTTCGCCGTATCGAAGTTCCCGGAACCGGCCTACGCTGCGCTTGAAGAGCACTTTCGACGATTAACCCGGACAAGAAATGGTATTCTTCCTGCGGTGGAAGAACGTCAACCGACTGCTCGCCCTCTGAGACCAATTCAGCATATTTACCCCAGTCGATGTGCTTCGTGAGGTCATACGCGACGTCGATCTGACGAGCCTGACACGAATCATTGGTAACTGAAATTTTGATTGGCAGATGATCACTACCATGGGGATCCTGAATTACATTCCACGTGCAATCCAATGATAGTGAATTCGAACATATTGAGAGGTCTAACATGCTTGGAGGATCTGGAGGTTTAATTCGCGTTGCTTCCCCGGAGTTCAAAATTGTCAAATTGAAATAGTCGCAGAGGTCATATATCAGGGTTGCGCGATTGTCGTCCTTCGGAGACCCCCAGGCTGTTCCGTGTGCATTAAAATCTCCTAGGATCAACCAAGGTGCAGGCATAGCACAGCATATTTTCGCAAGATCTCTTCGAGATACCCTAGCGCTGGGCGGTATGTACATACTGGCTACACTGAAACTTTTACCCTGTATGGTAACATGACATGCAACTATTTCAGTGTCGTTCATCGGAGGGAAATCAATTCTATAAAAGAAATGGAGCTTTTTGATCCCCAAGATCACCCCTCCATATCCATCCCCTCGATCACAACGAATAATATTAAAATCGTGGAAGGAGACATCTTTATCGGAAGTTAGCCATGTTTCACTAAGAGCAAATATGTCACAGCGTGTGTTGTGGACTAAAAATTTGAACGCATCTATATTTCTAATTAGGCTTCTACAATTCCACTGTAGGATTTCAATCATATCTCCGACCTCACTGGACAAGTTAGCCATCGAAAGATATGATAGATTCAAGAATCGGCCATTTTGAAGTCAGTTGCTTCAGAAAAGGTCTCACAAAAGGAAGTGCCATGTTTATCAAACTTCTTATAGCGGGGGAGACATTAAACGTTTCGAAGATGATATCCACTATCCCAGAAAGAGTCAATTTTCCGGAAGGGTCAACTGGATTCTGTCGACGTTCCTGTTGACTAGTTTGTTGGTTTTCTGGGCGAAAAACTGGGGCAACTGGGGTTTTAGATGCTCCCGGAAGCGACGGAAAGTCTCCAGATGAAAATTTAAAGCCTGGAGGTGAAACCTTTTTGGTACTTCCGCTACTTCTTGATTTTGCCAGAGGGTTTCGCTGAGCTGGTTGAGTAACAGGAGCGTTTTGAGAAACTTGCTGTTGCATGTGCCGTTTTGCTATGCTATGCTATGCTATGCTATGCTATGCTATGCTATGCTATGCTATGCTATGCTATGCTATGCTATGCTATGCTATGCTATGCTATGCTATGCTATGCTATGCTATGCTATGCTATGCTATGCTATGCTATGCTATGCTATGCTATGCTATGCTATGCTATGCTATGCTATGCTATGCTATGCTATGCTATGCTATGCTATGCTATGCTATGCTATGCTATGCTATGCTATGCTATGCTATGCTATGCTATGCTATGCTATGCTATGCTATGCTATGCTATGCTATGCTATGCTATGCTATGCTATGCTATGCTATGCTATGCTATGCTATGCTATGCTATGCTATGCTATGCTATGCTATGCTATGCTATGCTATGCTATGCTATGCTATGCTATGCTATGCTATGCTATGCTATGCTATGCTATGCTATGCTATGCTATGCTATGCTATGCTATGCTATGCTATGCTATGCTATGCTATGCTATGCTATGCTATGCTATGCTATGCTATGCTATGCTATGCTATGCTATGCTATGCTATGCTATGCTATGCTATGCTATGCTATGCTATGCTATGCTATGCTATGCTATGCTATGCTATGCTATGCTATGCTATGCTATGCTATGCTATGCTATGCTATGCTATGCTATGCTATGCTATGCTATGCTATGCTATGCTATGCTATGCTATGCTATGCTATGCTATGCTATGCTCAGAGGAAGAGCGAAACGAACGGCGGGTGGTGTTCGCCGCTGCAAAAGCCGCGCTTAAGACCGAGATAAGAGCAAGCAAAAAGGCCTGCTTTGAGGGTCTCTGTCAGAGTGCCAATACGAACCCGTGGGGTGACGCCTACAGGATCGTTATGGCCAAGACGAGAGGTGTGATGGCTCCTACAGAGCAATCTCCAGAGATGTTGGAGGGGATCATTGGAGGACTTTTTCCGAGTCATGATCCTAGTCCTTGGCCTCCTTTCGTAGGACAGCCGGGGACTGGGGCTGGCGATGAGGAGAGGGTCACCGATGTGGAACTTGCGGGGATAGCTAAGTCCCTTAGCGTAGGTAAGGCCCCAGGTCCGGACGGAGTTCCGAACCTGGCCTTAAAAGTAGCTATTGCAGAGGCTCCCGAGATGTTCAGGTCTGCTATGCAGAAATGCCTGGACGAGGGAGTTTTCCCAGAAGCTTGGAAGAGGCAGAGCCTGGTACTATTGCCAAAGGCGGGGAAACTACCCGGAGACCCGTCGGCATATAGACCAATATGCTTGATTGACACGGCGGGGAAGGTGCTCGAAAAGATCATCCTCAATAGAATGTTGCGGTTCACCGAGGGCGAAAATGGTCTTTCGAGTAACCAGTACGGCTTCCGGAAGGGGAGGTCCACCGTAGACGCTATCTTGTCGGTTACAAAAACCGCCGAGAAAGCACTCGAGCCTAAGAGGAGGGGAATTCGCTTTTGCGCGGTAGTGACTCTGGATGTAAGGAATGCGTTTAATAGCGCCAGCTGGTCTGCTATTGCCGATGCGCTCTTGCGTCTGGGGATACCGGAGTACCTGTACAAGATTCTCGGAAGTTACTTTCAGAATCGTGTACTAGTCTACGACACGGAGGTGGGTCGGAAGTGCTTTCACATAACCTCAGGAGTCCCGCAAGGTTCCATCCTGGGTCCGGTGTTATGGAATGTCATGTACGACGAGGTGTTGAGGTTAGAGTATCCAGTGGGAGTGGTGATTGTCGGATTTGCCGACGACATTACGCTCGAAGTCTACGGTGAAACGATCGAGGAGGTAAAGTTGACTACCAACCACTCGATCAAGGTTGTGGAGGCGTGGATGCGGTCCAGGAAACTGGAGCTGGCTCACCACAAGACAGAGGTGACGGTTGTTAACAACCTGAAGTCGGAGCAGCAGACGGAGATCAGTGTAGGAGACTGTACTATCCTGTCAAAGCGCTCCGTCAAACACTTGGGCGTGATGATCGACGATAAGCTTACCTTCGGTAGCCACGTCGATTATGCCTGTAAAAGAGCCTCCACAGCTATTGCGGCACTGTCCCGGATGATGTCCAATAGCTCTGCGGTGTACGCCAGTAAGCGCAAGCTTCTGGCTAGTGTTGCTACATCCATACTTAGGTATGGCGGCCCGGCGTGGGGCACCGCGCTAAGTACTAAATGCTACCGACGGAAGCTGGAAAGTACTTACAGGCTTATGTGCCTGAGGGTTGCGAGCGCGTACCGTACCGTGTCACACGACGCTCTCTGCGTCATTACTGGTATGGTGCCTATCAGCATTCTTATCAGTGAGGACATGGAGTGCTTCGAAATGCGCGGCACAAGAGGCATACGCAGGACTGTCAGGATGGCCTCTATGGTCAAATGGCAGCGCGCGTGGGACAGTTCCACCAAAGGAAGGTGGACCTATAGGTTGATACCGAGGGTAGATAGTTGGATTAATAGGCGCCATGGGGAAGTCACATTCCACCTGACACAGGTCCTTACAGGTCATGGTTGCTTCCGACAGTATCTACACCGTTTCGGGCATGCGGATTCTCCCGAATGCCCAGTGTGCAATGGTTTAGAGGAAACGGCGGAACACGTTTTGTTCGTGTGCCCGCGTTTTCGCACAATGCGTGACCGCATGCTTGCCACATGCGGGGAGGACACAACTCCGGACAACTTGGTCCAGAGGATGTGTAGGGATGAGTTTGGCTGGAACGCCGTTTCAACGGCTATTACACACATCGTCTGGGAGCTACAGAGGAGGTGGCGCGTGGACTCGGAGAATGGCTAGTCCAGATGCAGTACAAGAGGTGGTCCAGGGGTTCGGAGTCGGCTTCGTAGGTCATACCGGTGCCCTGCGGTCGAGATCGACCCTTACAACGATTAAGTGGCCGCGGAGAGGAAGTCCCGGTAGTGGTGCTGTCGTGGCGTCGGTCTACTGGGTTGGATCCGAGCCCGCGGTTGGAAAGGGGTCCCCGGCAAGGGTCGGGGTAGGTGAGATCCTGCTGTCTGCAACCTACGGGTGCATCTGATAGGGCCTGAAGGGTAGTGATACCCTTCCTTACGGGCAGGTCAGATCGGGTTGCACGTGGGCATCAGTTCTTGATGTCCGCTCAGCAGTAGGGCGCGGGCGGGGTTGACCCTGCCCGCCTTCCGAGGGCAAAGGGAGTGGCGAGGACCACTCGGGAAACTGGATAAGCGCCAGCATGCTACCGTGATGGACTCTCCAAAGCGAGTCATCGATGTTCGTTGCTGCAGGCTACGCAGCTAACCTTGTGGGTGCGATGTGCACTAGCCCCTCTCTGAAGCAATACCTTCTTGGTGGTTCCGGAGAGACGTAGGGTTTGGCGACCATAGGAATGGTTTAGTGGGTACGAGGAGAGAGTAGTCCTGGATTTTACTTTTGTTGTAGAAGACGGCCTGTCAGACCTACACTACCCTAACCTTCTGTTAGGGTGTCTGTTGAGCAGATTATCCCCCTATGGTTTAGAAGAAAAAAAAAAAAAATGCTATGCTATGCTATGCTATGCTATGCTATGCTATGCTATGCTATGCTATGCTATGCTATGCTATGCTATGCTATGCTATGCTATGCTATGCTATGCTATGCTATGCTATGCTATGCTATGCTATGCTATGCGATGCTATGCTATGCTATGCGATGCTATGCTATGCTATGCTATGCTATGCTATGCTATGCTATGCTATGCTATGCTATGCTATGCTATGCTATGCTATGCTATGCTATGCTATGCTATGCTATGCTATGCTATGCTATGCTATGCTATGCTATGCTATGCTATGCTATGGATCATGCCTAGGCGAGTCCACCCTAGAAATGGGAGGCCACCGGCTTACCGGTGGACCGACGCGATTGCGGACCTGCGCCGCGCCTGCCTACAGGCTAGGCGGCGGATGCAGCGAGCACGATCAGAGGAAGAGCGAAACGAACGGCGGGTGGTGTTCGCCGCTGCAAAAGCCGCGCTTAAGACCGAGATAAGAGCAAGCAAAAAGGCCTGCTTTGAGGGTCTCTGTCAGATTGCCAATACGAACCCGTGGGGTGACGCCTACAGGATCGTTATGGTCAAGACGAGAGGTGTGATGGCTTCTACAGAGCAATCTCCAGAGATGTTGGAGGGGATCATTGGAGGACTTTTTCCGCGTCATGATCCTATTCCTTGGCCTCCTTTCGTAGGACAGCCGAGGACTGGAGCTGGCGATGAGGAGAGGGTCACCGATGTGGAACTTGTGGGGATAGCAAAGTCTCTTAGCGTAGATAAGGCCCCAGGTCCCGACGGAGTTCCGAACCTGGCCTTAAAAGTAGCCATTGCAGAGGCTCCCGAGATGTTTAGGTCTGCTATGCAGAAATGCCTGGACGAGGGAGTTTTCCCAGAAGCTTGGAAGAGGCAGAGCCTGGTACTATTGCCAAAGGCGGGGAAACTACCCGGAGACCCGTCGGCATATAGACCAATATGCTTGATTGACACGGCGGGGAAGGTGCTCGAAAAGATCATCCTCAATAGAATGTTGCGGTTCACCGAGGGCGAAAATGGTCTTTCGAGTAACCAGTACGGCTTCCGGAAGGGGAGGTCCACCGTAGACGCTATCTTGTCGGTTACAAAAACCGCCGAGAAAGCACTCGAGCCTAAGAGGAGGGGAATTCGCTTTTGCGCGGTAGTGACTCTGGATGTAAGGAATGCGTTTAATAGCGCCAGCTGGTCTGCTATTGCCGATGCGCTCTTGCGTCTGGGGATACCGGAGTACCTGTACAAGATTCTCGGAAGTTACTTTCAGAATCGTGTACTAGTCTACGACACGGAGGTGGGTCGGAAGTGCTTTCACATAACCTCAGGAGTCCCGCAAGGTTCCATCCTGGGTCCGGTGTTATGGAATGTCATGTACGACGAGGTGTTGAGGTTAGAGTATCCAGTGGGAGTGGTGATTGTCGGATTTGCCGACGATATTACGCTCGAAGTCTACGGTGAAACGATCGAGGAGGTAAAGTTGACTGCCAACCACTCGATCAAGGTTGTGGAGGCGTGGATGCGGTCCAGGAAACTGGAGCTGGCTCACCACAAGACAGAGGTGACGGTTGTTAACAACATGCAATCGGCGCAGCAGACGGAGATCAGTGTAGGAGAGTGCACTATCATGTCTAAGCGCTCTGTCAAACACTTGGGCGTGATGATCGACGACAAGCTTACCTTCGGTAGCCACGTCGATTATGCCTGTAAAAGAGCCTCCACAGCTATTGCGGCACTGTCTCGGATGATGTCCAATAGCTCAGCGGTGTACGCCAGTAAGCGCAAGCTTCTGGCTAGTGATGCTACGTCCATACTTAGGTATGGCGGCCCGGCGTGGGGCACCACGCTATTAAGTACTAAATGCTACCGACGGAAGCTGGAAAGTACTTTCAGGCTTATGTGCCTGAGGGTTGCGAGCGCATACCGTACCGTGTCACACGACGCTCTCTGCGTCATTACTGGTATGGTGCCTATCAGCATTCTTATCAGTGAGGACATGGAGTGCTTCGAAATGCGCGGCACAAGAGGCATACGCAGGACTGCCAGGATGGCCTCTATGGTCAAATGGCAGCGCGCGTGGGACAGCTCCGCCAAAGAAAGGTGGACCAATAGGTTGATACCGAGGGTAGATAGTTGGATTAATAGGCGCCATGGGGAAGTTACATTCCACCTGACACAGGTCCTTACAGGTCATGGTTGCTTCCGACAGTATCTACACCGTTTCGGGCATGCGGATTCTCCCGAATGCCCAGCGTGCAATGGTTTAGAGGAAACGGCGGAACACGTTTTGTTCGTGTGCCCGCGTTTTCGCACAATGCGTGACCGCATGCTTGCCACATGCGGGGAGGACACAAACCCGGACAACTTGGTCCAGAGGATGTGTAGGGATGAGTTTGGCTGGAACACCGTTTCAACGGCTATCACCCATATCGTCTGGGAACTACAGAGGAGGTGGCGCGTGGACTCGGAGAGTGGCTAGTCCAGATGCAGTACAAGAGGTGGTCCAGGGGTTCGGAGTCGGCTTCGTAGGTCATACCGGTGCCCTGCGGTCGAAATCGACCCTTACAACGATTAAGTGGCCGCGGAGAGGAAGTCCCGGTAGCGGTGCTGTCGTGGCGTCGGTCTACTGGGTTGGATCCGAGCCCGCGGTTGGAAAGGGGTCCCCGGCAAGGGTCGGGGTAGGCGAGATCCTGCTGTCTGCAACCTACGGGTGCATCTGATAGGGCCTGAAGGGTAGTGATACCCTTCCTTACGGGCAGAGAGACGTAGGGTTTGGCGACCATAGGAATGGTTTAGTGGGTACGAGGAGAGAGTAGTCCTGGATTTTACTTTTGTTGTAGAAGACGGCCTGTCAGACCTACACTACCCTAACCTTCTGTTAGGGTGTCTGTTGAGCAGATTATCCCCCTATGGTTTAGAAGGAAAAAAAATACCATTCAGGTACTCATTGAATTGCTGCTCCCACCTTTCAATGAATTCACGTTCAACCGTGGAAGGCTTCATTGAGCTTCTGGTAGAACTTCCGTATTTCTTGATAAGCTGTTCTCAGCTCAACTTCCTCGCAATTAGCTTTTTAACTATTTTTATCCCGAAAGAAGCATGTCTTATATTTCCACTTCTGTTTGTAACATTCCTCCAGTCCTCTAGAGGGACTACATCGAGCTCGTCCTCATCTAGCAAATCTCGAGGCTTCTACACGTGTGCTAAGTCGACATCCAGTAGGTCCAGTCACTATAGGTTGTTCCGAGGTAGTCGCCGGTACCGTGCAATATTTATGACGAAATGTTTTGGGCGCAGTTGTTTCATCACCAGGTAGTGCACCAGTTACGTTTGAACTACATATGTAGGTGGCTCGCTTGTAACAGTTTGAGAACCATTCCTGGACATTCAAAATTGCTACGGCAACATCTTTCCTTGAGAGCCAAACCAAACGATCAGTAAGCCAGCATCAGCAAGCTGGTTGTTGATTCGGCCGGTCGGTCGGCTACCGTCGAAATGGTGTTCATCTATCATGTATTGTCTACACATGGATGCGGCTGGCCGGTTGTTGGTTCCATTTTCCGAATACGGAATCATTTCTCTCCGCATGCAAACCAGTTCAAGGGCCATAAATAGATCATGCATTTCAAGTTTTCATTAAAGCGTCCTGGTGCTGCCTGGTTCTCCCTTTCCACTTTTGCGTAAGCTGGCTGGCTGCTGCTGCTGCTGCTACTGATTCCGACGACGAGTGTTTTGTGTCCACTAGATGGATAAATTGGAAATACACGCTCCCTCTCACTGCTGGGTATGGTCACCGGTCAGTCACCATGGTACGGAGTCAGAAATAAAAAAAAAAAAAAACGAAACGAAAGAGTTGGCCGAATGGTAAACCTACACAAAATTTCTTTACACGTTCTCATTCCCACATGGATCAAACCCGACTGACTGTGTAGAGGTGTGGGAGCAGACATGTGGAAATTTGACTCTTTTTTGGGGGCTCCAGTGGGCATCCCATTCGTTTGTTCCTGATGAAAGTTTTCACTAAACTTTAATCGAGTTTTCAAGTTGATTGATGTTTGAAGAGTAGCTACTGGGGGTTCCTATGGACTTCGGGATAAGTAACAGGGGTTTAAGGACAATCACTAGAGGTTTTTACTCAGGAGGTTACATCATAAGAAAAACAGAGAGAATATATATATAAAAAGTTGATATATTGAGTACTATTTGACAATAAATAAGTCTTTCAAAGTTTTCATACATATGTTGGAACAAAAATGGTAAATGGAAGTAACGTGTTGCGGAGGCAAGCTCCACTGCACTCACTCGGTGAAGCACAATAAAAATACCCAAAAAACGAATCCCAACTGGCGCTGCATGAGCGACCGGTCAACTGCGGTAGGATGCCATTGATGTTCGTTAATACATGAAAGAGGAATGTAATCAAAACAAAACAAACGGAGTAGAAGTAGTCTGAAAGTTGGTGGAATTAAAATTAAAGGTTTTTACCGAAAAGTGTAGAAAATAGTGAACTTTTAGTAATGAATTTAGTGTTAATGAGATAGTGCGAGTGGTAAACAATGATGAGTTTGAAATGTTATTGATAAAGTTAACAGTAACATACTTTACAGTTTAGCCAGCAGTCGTTCGAGATGAACCCAAATGGACATTGTTGTGCGAGATTTGAGGAAGAAACTATTTCGTGTATGTATAAATTTAATTATGCATGTACCATGTTACTAATATATTGAAATGAATTACAGTTTGAGTACGTCGTCTGGGACTACTACAAAAATTTAGTTCAATTACTCGAACCGATCCGAACATAACGTTTCATTCTTTACTGTTTCAAGACAGTATTTATGAGGTCTTCTTCTAATGTCTTCTACTCAGTGCTGTGTTTGTAAAATCAGAGCTGGTTAACGTTTCCAAATTTTTTCGGAAATTATTTCGGAAGGAGCAGTCTTGCAGGTATTTCTTATAATGACTGAAGCTGGAATTCTTCAAAGGATTTCTCCAAGAATACTTTCTGTCGGGGCCCGTGGCGCAATTGGTCACACGTTTGCTTCATAAGCAGATGGTCATGGGTTCGATCCCAGCCCCGACACTTTCGTCAGTTGCTCTTTCCCCCTGAGAGCAGCTGACACTGACCCTCTTCTGAGCCCATGGCTGAAACGAACCCGGATACTTGGACATCGGCGAACGGCAACCCATGATGGACCCCCAATCGGACTGGAAGTAGGAACAACAAACAGCAACACAGCAACATCCTCGTGCTCATCATTTTACCATGATAAGGTAGAAAGTGAAGGCAGCGGAACGGCAACCAGTTCGATATAGTGCAATTAGAATAGTATACATTAAGGCGCTGTACAAAGTGTAAATACAGTTTCCAATTGGAATCGTTCACGCTGTGCCCTAGTGGACAATAATAGAGCTGTAAATTAGGTTAAGTTATTGACGAATAAAAAAAAGAATACTTTCAGAATGTATTCCTTTCCATTTATTTTTTTAACCCTCTAATACCAAATCCCGCCTTTAGACGGGGTATAGTTTGAGCATTTTTGTAATTTTTGTTTCGTGGAAAATCATTTTTTTTATATTTTTGTCTGATATTTAGGACTGTTCTGTATATCTCAAAATGGTTTTTGGTGTATTTTAAAGCATATTTACATTTTTTTTAAATCCTTGAAAAATTGATGTTTTAGTCACCTTTTAGAAGTCATTGTTTATTTTGTATTGAATCGCTACAATTAACATAGTTTAAATTTTTCCCAAATCATTCTATCTTTGTTTAATAGTTTAAGGGAATCGAAAACACTCTAAAATTATTTTCCTTAAAATTACACGGAAAATAAAATTTTCTGTGAAAAAAAATTTTAAATAATAATATTTCAACAATAATCATAAAATCTCAAAATGTTTTCATCTAAAAAAATCCGTTCCCCAAATTGGTTTCCAGGAAAAAAATAAAAGTGTGAGAATGTTCAAAAATAAAAATTAGAAAAATCAAAAACTGAAATTCACGAAATCGAGAATTAAAAAAATCACCTTCCAAAACATGCTTAAATCGATTTCAGATGACGAAAAATGATATTTAGATCAAAATCAAAAACTTGGGTATTAGAGGGTTAATTGCCTCCACGATTTCCTCCAGGAACACCGCCAGAAGTTTCTTCCAAAATTCTTTTAAATGTCATATTTTTTCGGAATTTTTATCGAGAGAAGATGTTTACAGGATTTTAAAGAAGCTATTATTTCCAGAATGATTATATTTAAATTTTGGAACTTTTGCTTTCACCTTTCAAAAAAAAAACTTTCTAGGAAATCGCGAATAAAAAAATATTTAAATTCTTTTCACAATTTCGTAAATATATGAGAAATTACCTATGTTATTTCTTTCATTTATTGCGTTACCATGTTTGTAAGAATGCATATGCGCATATTTAAAAAATATGTCCATTTGAATGTTTCAAATTTTTGCGCTACTTCACGTTTAAAAAAAAAAATCTTTCATCAGGTATCAGTAGGTCGGCTCCAGAGTAGGGTGGGGCTAATTTCAAAAAATCTCTCCGATATATGATTTCCCAAGTGGAAAGTGATCCACTAGTCGAAATAAGTGAGCTGTACAAAAATGAGCGATTTCGGTTGATATTTAGGGGTGGCGCAAAGGGTTCAGTGAAATTTGTGCTAGAACAAACTTTCAAAAAACAATTAAAATTTAATTTTCAAACTTAATTTTTCAAGACTAAATCGGTGATTCTAGAACCCAATTGGGCCAAATTTGTGCTCAAAATTGCAATATCTCTACTGGTTTCTGAGATATTTGAAAAAAATGTCGTTTTTCTGTATTTTTTGAGTTGGATACCAAAATATGACTTTTTTTTTAAATATCTCGAAAACCAGTGGAGATATCGCAATTTTGAGCACAAATTTGGCCCAATTGGATTCTAGAATCACCGATTTAGTCTAGAAAAATTAAGTTTGAAAATTAAATTTGAAAAGTTTTTTGAAAGTTTGTTCTAGCAAAAATTTCACTTGAACCCTTTGCGCCACCCCTAAATATCAACCGAAATCGCTCATTTTTGTACAGCTCACTTATTTCGACTAGTAGATCACTTTCCACTTGGGAAATCATATATCGGAGAGATTTTTTGAAATTAGCCCCACCCTAGCTCCAGAGGCACGTTCTTCTCCATTGGGGTTTTATCAATGTATAAACTTTTGAAAAATAAATAAAATAAATGTGCCGGAGCCCGTGGCGCAGCGGCTACACGTTCGCTTCAAAAAAAGGACAGGGTAGAAAAGTGAAAGCAGCACAAATGCAAACCAGTTCGAATAAGAATATAATAGAATACATTTAGGCGCTGTACAAAGTTTAAATTCAGCTGCCAATTGGAATCGCTCACGTAGTGCCCTAGTGGACAAAAGAGCTGTAAAATAGGTTAAGTGATTAAGAATTAAAATAATAATAATAATAATAAATTGTTTTTTTTTTTCAAAAATTCAACCAGAAATGCCACCAGAGATTCTTTCAGAAATTCATCCAAAGAATCATTCACAAATTTATCTACATATTAAAAAAAGTCTTCAGGAATTCTTTTAGAAAATACTTCAATTTTTTTTCCTGGAATTCCTTTGGAAATTTCGCCAACAATTCCACTTGAAATTCACGCAGAAATTTCTTTATTGGGTATTACAAAAAATCTTCCATAGATTTAATCGGAAATTGTCTACAGCAATTGCTATCGAAAATCCTCAGAGTTTACGGAAATTCGTTCAGGAAGACTTTCTACTTTTTATTTGAGAAAAGCATTTAAAATGTTGGAATTGATTTCATAAGAAACTCCTGCTTAGATATTTTAAGAAACACGTACAGAGTTTTTTTTAAGAAAATTTTGGCAAAAGTTCCTTCAGAAATTCTACCAGGAATTCTTTTGGAAATTTTTCTACGGAATCCTTCAGGAAATACCATAAAATTCTATCAATCCCAGCTAGCACTAAGTATTATATAATGTTGAATAGGATGCTAAAGTGGAGGCCATATGCGTACCTGCTCCCATTTCACCGCGTGTAATGTGTACGCATATCGCCTCCACTGGCGATGTTTCTTTAACACAAAACACCTAAGATTGATTCGGAAATTTTCTTCAGGGATTACTTTAGGACTTCCTTCAGCATTAAATCATTTAACCCTTATGTGGCCGACAGGGTACCCGGGTACCCGCGCCCATTTAAAAAGCACGGTGTAGAAAAAAGCAAAAAGTTGTCGGACACATAACGGTTAAAATGTTGAAATGGATTTTATCAGAAATTCCTGCTTGGATTTTTTTTAAGAAACACGTCCAGAGTTTTTTTTAAAGAAAATCTTGGCAAAAGTTTCTTCAGAAATTGCACCAGGAATTCCTTCGAAAATTTATCTATGGATTCCTTCACGAAATACCATAAGAATTCCATTAATGTTTCTTTAAAACAAAACACCTAGGATTGATTCGGAAATTTTCTTCAGGTATTACTTCAGAAATACCTTCAGGGCTTCCAGAAATTTATCAAGAAAATCTGGGATGGATTGCATTAGATATTCCTCTCTGTATTTCTCCAGAATGATTTCTGCAAATTCCACCAAAGAATTCCTCTAGAAAATATTCCATCTTTAGAAATCCCTTCACGAATTCCTTTAGAAAATCCTACAGAGGATTTTTTTTTCAGAAAATCTTCCAGAAAGGTTTGAGGAAGTTTCATAGGGATTTCTTCAGAAATAAGTCTCATTTTTCCTCCAGAAATTTCAAAAACCTTTTTTGCATTCCTTAAAAATTTCCTACTTCGTTTTTTTGAGAAATTCTTTTAAAAACTCTTCCTTGCGTTGTTTTTGCTTTATCTAACAGAAATATCTCAACGGATTTCTACAGAAATTTTTCCAGGGATATCTTTCGAAATTTCTCTAGAGATTTCTTCATTATTTTCTTTGATATTCCTGTAGAATAATTATGCGGAATTAATCGGTAATTTCTACAAAGTTTTTTTTCCACAAGCCCCTCTAGTGGTACCTTAAAAATCAAAACATTTTGAATTTCTTCCATATTTTCTGCCCGCATTATTCCATGAATTCATCCAAATAAATCTCCATGGTTCACTTCGGCTATTCCTCATTCAACTTTTCAGCAATTTGTTAAGAACATATCACAATAATTTGCCGAAAAATTGCTCTATGGAAAACTCTAGAGAATCCTCCAGGGACTCTTTTAGAAAACCTTCCATAAATTCTTCATAAATTACTTCAGAAATTCTTTATAGGTTCAAAACATTTTCTAAGATTTTCTTCAGAAAATTCTCCAGAAGTTACTTTGGGAATTATAAGAGGGACTCTTCAAAAATCTCCTTCAAGCATTCTACCTTCAAAGATTTCCCCAAGAATTTATTAAGAATGTCTTCAATGAGTTCTTCAGACATTTTTCCAGCAATTTGTTCGGAACATCATCCAGTATTCTTTCACAAATTTCTTCAGAAATCTCTTCAAGGATTCGTTCACAAAATCTTCAAGGGATTTGTTCGAAAAACCCTCAAGAAATTTCTTCAGAATTTTATCAGAGTTGTTTTCAATGTTTCTTTTAGAATATGCTATAGCTGTTTTTTTTTAGAAGTTACATAGATTCCTTCAGGATTTCGTACATATATTCCATCACGATTTCGTGCTTTGCTAGGATTTTTAAAACGAATTCCATATATAAAGCTAAAATTTCTTCAGATTTTTTTACAAAATATTTTTTAGTAAAGCCGATGCAAATATTATTTTTCTTTTATGTCCGAGACCTCTCATTGGGCCCTCGGGGGACAAAAATAATAAGGAGCAAACGAAAAAAAAAAACCATTGAAAAATTTAAAATTATATACACTATTGAAAACATATTTTTCGACTATTTAAAAATTGTTGCTTGAAAACAATTTATCTATTGAAAATGGAGTCATTGGCCGCCATGTTTTTTTTCACCCCTTCAATATTTTCGGATTTTTGAAGGGGGGGGGGGGGTGACATAAAACAAATTAAATATTTGCATCGGCCTAATTTCTGTAGGGATTTCTCTTAAAGATTCCCAGAAACTCCATGAAAAGTTTCTTGAGTTTTCATTGATTTTATTGAGAGGTGGTTGTTGTTTTGCTTTGAGAACCCAGAATATTTGTTTTCTTGATTGTGCGAAAAAACTTAGACTGATTGTACGCCATTTCTTAAACAAAGGCTTATGAGAGAAATAAGTTTCACTCGAAGGTTTCTTTTGTATTTCCTTACTACTTAAGGATTATCTATTTTTACCATGACAGCACTGCATTTAACAAAGATAAAAAAAAAATCTCCCATAAATGTCTGTCGAGGGTTCTCCGGTTCTTCCATGCATTCGTTCAAATATTCCTACAAACATTTCATTTATTTTCGAGAAATTTGATCAATGATTCTCGAAGAATTTTTTCCAGGTTTTTTTATTGTTTATCCTAAACATTCCTTCAGGTTTTTTTTTTGTTTGGGTCAGAGATATCTGACTTCTGAGCCCATAAGAAATTGCATAAGAAATTCTTCTAAGAATTTCTCCAGATAAATCTCCAGGAATTAAAAAAAAGGAAAATCCTTTTTCAGGAGTCCCTCCGGGGATCCATCAGTAATTTATTGGGAGATTTCTAAAAGGATAGCACCAGTACCTTTATTTGCAATTTCTGCAAACTTTTTTTCCTTGAAATTACTTCTTGAAATAAGTTCTTCTACAAGATTATCATGATTTTTTTTAGGAATTTAGGAGGTATCTTAAGAAATTTCTTTAGATATCTACCAGGCATTCATCCAGAAATTCCTCCAGAAGTAACTTCAGAAATTGCTTCAGGAATTGTTGTCCAGGGATCTTTGCAGAAAATTTTCAGGAGTTTCCAAGGGTTTTCTTCAGGGATTTGTTTAGATATTCCTTCAGGTATACTTTCTAGATTTTTTTTCGGTAACGTTTTTTGCAATTTCTGGAAAAAACTTCTGAAAAAATCTTTGGAGGAATATCCTTAGCAATTCCTGCTGAAATTACTAAGGTAACTCCAGGAAACATTTGTGATTGAGTAAGTTTTGAAGAGTAAGTAAGTTTTGAAGAAAACCCTTTCTGAAATTCCGGAAGAAATCCCAAAAACTTTGAAGAATTCTCTGCTGATGTTTTTGATTAAATCCCTGAATAAATTTCCAAACAAATCCGAGCAGGATTTTTTCAAGAAATCTCCTCTGAATCCGTGAAGAAGTCTTCGAAACTACTTTGGAATTAATCTCTAGTGCATTATCTGATAAAAATCCCAAGAAAATATTGGAAACAATCCTGTAAGAAATTTTAGAAAAATTAGCTGGAGAAACCCCTGGGATAATCTTTGATGGGCTCATGGAAAACATTATTGAGGATTTTTTAGGAAATTTCCTGGAGAAACCTTTATTAATATTCTGTGGACGCATCTCTGGATGCGGAATACCTGCAGAAATGCCAAGATGAGCTTTTGTAATTCTTGAAAAAACTCTTGACATATTTCTAGAACAATTCTCGTAGAAATAAATAGGATTTTTTTTTTGAATTAATTCCTATAAGAGTTCACAAGAAATTTCAACAATTATTCTTAGAGAAAATGCCGAAGAAATTACTAAAAAAAATTTCGAGTAACATCTGGAGAAATTCCGAAAGAATCTCTAGAAGAATTTCTGAAAGTATCTATGCAAGGATCTCTGGAAACATGCCTGCAGCATTTTCTTGATAAAACTCTGTAAAAAAATGGACACATTCCTGCGGGAGTTTTCAATTTGATAAATCTCTGGTAGACTTCTTGAACGGATTCTGAAGGAAGCCATGGACGAATTAATAAAAACAAATCTTTAAAAGATTTTCTGATGGAATGCATAGAGAAATTTCTGAAGGATTTTTTAAACGAATCCGTGAAATAATGTTTAGAAGAGCAATTTCGTAAGGAATCCATAGTAGATTTCTTAAAGAAATCCTGGGACAAATTTTTGGAAGAATCTTCCGGGAAATTTTGGAAGGAATCGCACAAATCATTTCTGAAGGGATCCGTGAATGATTTCCTGAAAGAATTCTCGTAAGAATCAATGGAAGAATATCTGAGGAAACTCATAGATGCTTTTCTAGAGTAATTCTTTGAGAATTTTCTGGAGGATGCTAAAGAGGAAGTTCTGAAGGAACTGATTGGCTTTCTGCGAAGTTGTTTGTCCTGGTGAATTCCTTACAATCCTTGGTGGTGGTGGTTTTCCATACTTCTGATCACTCCACTGGCAGAAATTTTCTTTTTTTCGTATCAGTCTAAACTGGACACGGTTTCAATTTGACATACTTTTTCCCAATCTCAAATTACTGTTATTCCATCACAACAAACGTTAGTCCCAATCCTGTCATATCACTTTTCAGTCTACCCTTCTCCTAACGAATCAAATCACTACCCCAGCCTGAAAACAATGACTTTAATAATTGATTGCACACCACCCAAACCCTAACCAGGAAGGCTTGGCCTAACTCAATCACAGCTCGGCTAAACAAATTGAACTTCCTCTTTTCGGATTGGAGGAACTCGTCGTCGTCGTCGTCATCGTCGTCACCAGTGTTGGTCGTTCAATCGGATGGGTTATAAAGAGGTGGGGATAGAAGCCGCAACTCGTTTCTGTGCAACTGTAAGTAGTAGCAATACGGAACCAAGAGGAAAGAGGATACCCTCTCCGTCTCCGTACTGCTGGAACATGGAGACAGATTCGACACGGACGACTCCGCTTTGTACACACGAGCCGGTATAGTGTGTAAATTTATCATGAGGTTGCGTTTCAGTGGGTTGAGCACTACTCATTCGAAGTCCCAGTTGATGAGGTAGGTTGATGTTTGCTTTAAATTGCTATTACTCTGTTGTTCATTGCGTTCATTGGGATCATACTTGAATCTTACGCAGTTGAAACCAAATTCAAATAATGAGATTTTTCCATATTTACCTATCATCTGAAAGTTCAGACCACCATTTGAAACAGGCGCAACAACCATTGCGAAATTCTGCATCTTCCGTTCCACTTCCCAGTATTTATACAATCTCTTACCACGAACAGGCAGGGCAGATTTCTCTCTATTTGAATATGAGATAAGTCTGATAAGTCTTTATTCGCGTATTTAAATTAATTTATATTTATATACGCGAATAGAGACGAGAGAAGCTGAGACGGACAATGGCAGTTTCACCCCTTCCACATGTTGATCCAGAAGTAAGATCGAAATGTGACTAATATTGAGAAAGGAAAGGTTCAATACATGATAAAAAGCTATATTATGTCTGGGAATTTTTCCATATGGAAATGTAATGTAACTGTGATCGTAGATTTTATTAAGAATTGATAAAATATACTGGACCAACTTTTTGCAGCGTCCACTATGAAAACTTTCTCCCCAGCGGATACAAGATGTGCGTTCCCATAGTAAAAACTCGTAACTGTACACATCAACATACATAACTGTCAACCTGAAACAATAGGAAAAACGTACCATACAATATTACGAGCGACCCCCTAGTTTTATGACCCATCATCGAAATACCACAATACAAGCGAAACACTCACACAGATTTAAAGACCACGAGAACAACTCCGGAAACGGCGGCAACGAATGTGTAAAACGAAACAAATGTTTCGGTATCCTTTGCTGCTGAGCCCTGGGACACACAATAGAACCAAAAGAACCAGATGGCCCAAGCACCTCGGCAGAAGCAGCAAGAACAAGGAGCTGACAATTTTCCGAAACATTAGTTTTAGGATTAAAAAAAAATAGATTTTCCGACTATTCAATGCTCATGCTCAAGCTGGGGGGTTCGGGGTGTCCGGCCGGAGAAAGAAAGCTTGTACTTCTCTTACAATGGCGAAACGGAGAATTGTCGGTTGAGCGATCGGAGTTAGGCGCGCTTTTTGCTGAATGTTGAGATCTATGTTAAGCCAGCTCAATTTCCATAAAAATTGAAAATGTTTCAAGGTCTTCATCATGAAATGATTCGTTAGGCTAAACAAATAATCATGTTGAAATTTAAAGTTCGTATTCCGCTTTAAAAGTATTTTTTTAAAATTATATAGAAGTACAAAGACATCACAATTTATTTTAAAAAATAAAATACATCATTAACAAAATACCGATAAGTTGAGAAATCTGTACGACAAACAATGTGATCAAAACCTCGATATATTTTGTTGAAGTATGCAGTCATCTTCGGAGCGATAAACCAATCATCGAAAGCGGCTTCCTGATAGCAGCTTCAATGCTGAAATTCATTCCTTTACTCTATATACATTAACACAAATTATACTAAAGTAACTTACATGTTGGTATTTAAATTAATCGCCCTTCAGTCATTTTTTTCTACCCCATTCTCTCGAAATCATGAAGATTGATACGTCGCACGGCATGCTTTGGTTGCAAACCAGAAATGTCCCCGACAGAGATGCCAGGTTCACGGTGTGTCAAGAACCGTTATTAACAAATAAAAATGTCCACCAATTTGGCACCCGTCATTCGAAAGATATACTATCCTAGTCTCTACTCTGAAAATTTGAAAATCTTTCATCGAGGGAAATTGAAGTTTTTATCATTTGAGCATATTGCGTTATTTCTATAGGATTTTCTTATATGAATAAATATGCACATATCGTAGTTCTACGGCCATTTATAATTTCAACCCAAATAAACATTAGTTTTTCAAATACTATCCAACATATATAATATTTAGGCAAAGTTTCTGCAAATTTGACAACATTTTGATAAATTCCTTCCTTTGAGATTCCTCTAAAGTTACAGTTATTTGAATAATTTATTCTATTTCTCTAAATTTTACTTATAATCGCTATAATCCAATTATTTCCATGCGACTCTCAAACCCGTATATGTCATCAGAGCAAAAATGTTATCCTTTTCAGAAATTAGTATTTAATATGCGTGATATTTGATCCAATTTGCGATAGGTTGCAAATATTCTATTGATGGGTTTGATAATCACAATGGTATGGGAGCTTAAGACGTTTATAAAATAAATTTAAAAAGTGTATCTTTGAGTATCTTCTTACGAGCTGGATCTGAGCTATGCAACGACTGAAATTTCATCAATGATAAGAAATCCTTGCGTACGTCTAATAGATTTATTATGTGTTATTAAATTGTACTTGAAATGCTATGTCAATGCACGGTTTATCATGATCGGAAGTTTAAAAGAAGTATTATATTCCGTTTAATGAACAAAAAGATAACTTTGAATTAAATACGACAAGAAGCACAATAGCTAATCATTTTGAAGTATAAGAAAATTATATAAATTGTTTATGCAATTTTCAACCTAACTGTCAAACACAGGATTATATGTATTGTTCCATATGTATTAGTCTGGGACACGGTTATATGGGAAAAATGGTAAAACTCTCGTTCCAGCATACTTTTTGAGTGCCATTTTGCCCTCATATCAACTGTGCAAAATTTCAGCTCAATCAAAGAAACTATATTTTAGCGCCCGTCTTTTTTAAATGTTCATACTATTTAGTATTAGAAGAATTTACTTCTTCAAAGAAAATCGCCCATTGATCCCTAAAAATGAATGATGTGATCTCTGAAGAAAACTTCACGAGAATTCAGACCTCCGAAAACCGCAAAGGGGCTGTCCATAAACCACGTGGTCATTTTTTAGGACTTCTCAACCACCCCCCCCCCCCCGCGTGGTCATCAGTCCATACAATTTTTTTTATTCGTCAATACAAAATGATCATTGACCTAAACCCCCCCCCCTCATGACCACGTGGTTTATGGACAGCCCCAAAGCGATGTAATGTTCGTTAAAAAAAACATAAAGCTTTACCCGATCAATAAAATGACGATATATTATTATTTATTGTTAATCCTTACATGTTAAACGGCGTTGCCATGCTATTCGGTTTTCAGTCAATATCTTTCTCAACATGCCTTAAATTGATTTGCGGTGTTCAGAGGATTGATTCCTCGTCAAATTTCCTACAGAAATCATTCATCAATCTAATTTTTAGGGAATAAGGGGCCACCTGTGGCAATTTTTCTTTGAAAAGGTGATTCTTCCCATAGTAAATTGTATGAAAACTTAAAACGGCTGGCGCTAAAATATAGTTTCTCCGATCGTGCTGAAATTTTGCACAGTTTATATGGGGCCAAAATGGAACTCAAAAAGTGTGCAGGAGTGAAATGTCTATTTCTACCCATGCTAATATATTGTTGTTGTTACAATTTCAAACACCTCATGGCAGTTGTTTAAGGGTGTAAATATGATAATCTCATAATCTCACTTAATTTTTGATAAATTGGAGTTGATATCCAATACCATAAGCTATAACTCCAATTATCTGACGGAATATTTTTTTTTATTTAAAAAAAAGATCGGTTATCCATGTTAAAGACACGTTTTTACTCTTTTATAATAGACTAGAAAATATTTTAAACATGTGGTAGTTTTTCTTCCTAACACTTTTTCAAATTATTTTATAAATGTCTTAAACTCTTAAACCAGCGTGACTATCAAACCCAGCAATAAAATGGTTTAAAATTTATCGCATGTATGCCCAACAATCACGTATATTCAATACAAATTGCTAAAAAAAATGTTTTGATGACGTATACGGGTTTGAAACATATATGTAACTGAATTATAGGTAACATATTAGGGAAATATGTTGGGACAGCGTTTCTCAAACTATGGGTCGCGACCCACTGGTGGGTCGCGGACTGATTTTTGGTGGGTCGCGGAGGCTTGGACGATAAAGTAATAAATGTCTTTCTAAACTTATGTCAAATTATATTGTTTGCCATTTTGAATTTATAAATACTCTCTTAAATAATTTGCAGAGTTATTTCTAGAAATTTGATTCGTATTAATCTATTCAAACTTAGTCTGAAGTATTTTCAACATTTAAACTACTGTCTGCGTTTTGAAATCGATTCTATCTAAAACTATTAGTTTTCAAGATTAGATTTTGATTAAATTTTAGATTTTCTTTGCGTTCCGAAAAAAAAAGTTGAAGTTGTTGCTTGCAATTACATTTTTAGCAAGATTTTTAGTCACTTTTGGCTTGTAAAAACAGCTGAAAATCTTATCACGTTTAAGAGAAAAAAATTCAAGAAAACTTTGAAATACGAAAAATCAGCTGAAATTATCAATTTTCCTTGCAATCACCGAATATTTAATAATATCCACCAAATGTTATGTTTATTTTTTATCGAGCTTCACAAAAACTTACCTTCGGTAAAATTATGCTGAATTTCAATAATGCTAACTTTAACAGAAATAAAAACTGAATAAGTGATTCCAAAACAAACTTTTGAAGTTCCACAGAAGCATAAAATTGCCACTAAATAGGGGAACTTACGTATTTTCGGCCGTTTTGTTCTCTTCGTCATGGGAGATTTTTTGAAACCTATTGAACTCAAAATTGGCCTCAAATCTTTCCCAATCAAGCTGAATGATATGACCCAGTTTCAGATAATTTGGCCAACAAAACCCCCCATGACGAAGAGAACAAACCTGCCGATAATACCCTATGTCACCCTATATCTCCAAAACCTTTGTATAAATTTTACGTTTTCTTTATTTAAATGTGGGGTAGAATACCTGAAATCTGCAGAGTTCTATAATGTTTTGTGGAACCAGTGTGGTTAAATATGTATTCAGAAACGCCCAGGTTCATCATTATCATTTCGAAACTTATCTGAAGTTCTCAAGACAGAGAGTTTACTGAAATTGATCACTTGGCCCCTAAAACCATATTTCAACTTTTCAAAAAATAAAATGTGTGTTCATAATGTCAGTCCAAATTTACTAAAACGACTTATGATATGGAAATTCGTACTGGTGGGTCGCCAAATTCTATAACAATCAAAAGTGGGTCGCATGCTCAAAAAGTTTGAGAACCTCTGTGTTGGGATATCAGAGTAAACTATTCAAATTACTGTAACTTGTGATTCATCTAACAAAATGTTGTCAAATTTGCAGAAACTATGGATGGATATCATACATGTTGATAAGTACTTGAAAACTAATGTACATATATATGATGAAATCATAAATAGCCGTAGAACCACGATACCGTCGTGCGGGGCTACTTTGGACACTTTTGAATATGGATTTTTTGAACTCAAAATATGGTTCAAATCTGTTTGATGTCTTTGGGACTATTGTGAAGCAATAGTTTTCGCTTCATTTGGATGAAATTATTTTTCAAACAGACCGTTTATTGCTTGTCAGGGCGCGAAAAAACATCGAATAAACCAATAAAATATACATAACGTATCAGAACATTTGGTCTGTAAGCATTGTTTCTACAGTTCATAAATTTCAAAGGGTTGATCAATTCATTCAAAATGTATCAACGTAGCATATACAATCGAATATTTGTATCGTTATACATTGTAAATGACCGTTTCACCTAAATAAAGGATTGATGGTCCCTTTTTTCAGGCTATCTATATAGCAATATCACGCTGCTCATAATACCAAAGGTAGCACAGAACCTTCTTAAAACGCATATTTTTATTGATATTATGTATGATACAGCATACAACAGTATTGGTACAAAGTCGTTTTCTAAATAACCCTGGAATTTGAAATGTAGTATTGTTATAGATAACAATGTCCAAAGTAGCCCCCATCCGGTTCTATATGACATGTGTCCGATTGGTGTATGAACAACTTTTTTGTTTATTGATGGATTTAGTTCAAATTTTGCATACATCCTACATACATACTCACGATTATTATGTCTAAAAATTTTGGAAATCCATTCACTACTCTGGGAGTTATAATGTCAAAAAGTTGAAAAACCATGAAAAAGTGTATAAAGAAGCCCCGCACGACGGTATGTCCATATTTACTCATATATGAAAATTCTATAGAAATAACGCAATATGCTCAAATGGCAAAAACTTCAATTTCCCTCGATGAAAGATTTTCAAATTTTCAGAGTAGATACTAGGATAGTATATCTTTCGAATGACGGGTGCCAAATTGGTGGACATTTTTTTTTTTGATAATAACGGTTTTTGGCACACCGTGAGGTTATTTTATCAAAAATCTGTATCAGTACAGATTTTTCTGTATCGCCGGATTTGAGGATATAGCAGACACCGAGAGTCCTAGATTTCAATAGAAACTAACGAAAAAAGTACAACTTTTTGACGGTTTTAATTTTTTCACTGGTATTTATTCATCTAAAACATGTGTGAAAATGTACAAATTTTCATAAATTCTTCAAAGTTTAAGCAGCAATTTATAAAGTTTTCATTAAATTTACTAAAAGTAACTTTGAATTTTATGCTTCCTGGAGAAATCTGCATCACATTTAAAAAATCTGTATTTTTCTGTACTCTGTATCTGGTCTACATATGAGGTCAAAAATCTGTATAATACAGAAAAAAAATTATATCTGGTATCTCTGGTCCCCGATGACATCTCCGTGGAACCTGTGCTAGATGTTCTGAGGTGGCCATATTAGTTGATATAGACTTTAGTCACGGGTTCCCAACCGGAAGTCCGCGGCCCCCTGGGGGGCCGTGAAGCCAGCGGGATGTTACAAAATAAAATCACAGAGAAACAGACGTTACACTTAGAACAAATTATATTAAAAATCATCGTCACGAAACCAATCGCCCAATGTTAATCATGTTGTGTTTGGACAAGCCGCCGCTAGATGGCGGTAGTGAGCAAACGTCAAGCAGAAGCAAAAACGATGCCAGCGCCACGACAGGTCAATTGACCAACTATCGAATATTTGAATCAACCGATAAAAAGATAATCGATGGGAAGCAAGTAGAGTGTGACGTCTGTTTCTCTGTGATAAAATGTTAAATTTTCGTTCTATTCTGTGCAAATTATACTAATTTTTAATTTTTAATACCGCTACCTCCAAAAGCCACAATTTAAGGAACATATTTTCAGTATAAAACGCTTTCAGAAGAAAAAAAATTTCGGCTGCGCCGCTATTCTTCAGCTACGACTCAAATTAAATGTACATGACATCATTGTTTACGAAATGTGAGTGTCGAATAAAAAAAGTATCGCTGATCGTCGAAAATCCCTCTCACAGCAAATTTCTGGCTACGTCATTGTCAGGGCCGGATCTAAGGGGGGGCTGGGGGGGCCGGGCCCCCACATTTTAGGGGCCCCCACATAAACCTTTTTTGGTTGCTAACATAAGCTTTATTTTTCACATTGCTCAAGTACTGTTCGAAAATAACGAAAAACATTTTTGGTCATCTCTCAGAAGGGCCTCCACATCCGCTCGGGCCCCGGACCCCCACAATCCTTAATCCGGGCCTGGTCATTGTACCCAAAAAACTCGCATTCGTTCATTTAATTCATATTTTTTGTCAAGAATTTTCATTGGGCCCCAGATGTTTTGACAATTCTTAGAGAGGGTCGCCACCTGAAAAAGGTTGGGAACCCCTGGTCTATTGTTTCTCATTCGTTCGAAATCATAACGATTGATATGTCGCACGGCATGTTTAAAAAAAAAAACGATCAAATTTAACTATTTCTACATGTCAATGGTTGCTCCTCTGTGATTGATCTGAGCTGGTAGGGTAAAAGGGTATAATGCGCCCCACCGGGGCAAAACGCCCCTCTTCATTTCCTAGCGATTCAAGCGCATGCGTGATCGATAAGAAATCAAATATTGAAGAATTATTGCCATCAAGCTAGTCCGTAAGTGTATTGATACAGAAAAGCAATAAATATATCAAAAAGTCTGAAATCGAGGCTTTTGGTGTAATATTTTACCTCTTGTGAGCTGACTTCATTGTAAACGAAGCTAGTTCTGTTCGTTTGTGTTACTTTGCAACTTTTATGCAGTTAAACACTTGTTGAAAGACCCTCCTAGGAAAAGCATGTGTTGGAATTATCCCCTGGGACAGTTTTATCACGTGGCTGGACGTTTTTCTTTTGATGGGGCGTATTGCCCTGTTTGTTTTGAAAAGGCAAATTTTGGAACCACCTCTCCAATGGCAAAGTTCGCATGCAACACTTCACTAGCTCTAGTAACAACGATTTGCAGTGAACAATAGATGGAATAAGGCGCCAGTTTCAGATATATTGCCATTTCTGCTTATGGGGGCATATTATACCTGTTTACCCTACCAATTGCACTGAGATCCAAATGAATAAAGGCTGGGACACTCCACTTATTCTCAAAGTGCAATTTAAGCAGCTCATACGTTTTTCGATCAATAATTTGTTTTTGTCAATTATCTTTGAAACATGTGTAATAAATTAAATTTTTTTCTTTGGCAAAGTTGTGGCCGCTGTTTCACTCTACAATTTAATCATTGACATCAAACTTCTATCTCATATCATTTTCTTGCAATTTCGATTTAAACATCGCATTTCAGATCATGAATTTGCAACTGTCAAGGTAAGCACTTTTTTGCTGCGCACTGTGCCGCACATTTAAATTGAAATTCCAAAAATACGATAAGAGCTAGAAGTTTGGTGGCAAACAACGAATTGTAGAGTGGAACAGGAACCACAACTTTGCCAGAGAAAGAATTTTAATTTATTACACATGTTTCCAAGATAATTGACAAAAACAAATTAAAACACACTATTTTGAGATATTTGCTCTAAAAAACTTAGTTATTTAACTAAACCAATCGATTCAAAGATGCCATTTGATAGAAAATTCAATAATCTTTCGAATAAGGACAAAAAAAAACTGCGATAAATTTGACCGTTTTCAAGTTATGGCCAGTTAAGGCAATAAGAGTCAAAAATATGGGAAGTTCAATAACTACGTAACGGTTGAGATTTGACCATATGCGTAGAACAATTTTTTTCACCATTTATGGTCCTCTATCACCCTTTAAAAAGTGTGCACTCAAAAACCTAACACCCTGTATACAGAAAACGCTAACAAAAAACGAACAATATATCAAACATAGCAATTGAAGTCTGATACATGTTTATTTTCTTGTAATGATTTTTTTGATTTCTATTCATATGTATTGCATTTTATCACAGAGAACAGACGAACATGCTCGTACAAAATTGCTCGAAAATCTTGTGAAAAAAAAAGCTCAGTAGCGACATCGACGGTGACATTCCCACCTAAATACTCGTTCCGACATCATGATGGCGCTTACTGAAAAAATATTTCACGAGCGCGACTTTAATTTTTCCTACTCAGACACTGTGCTGTATTTGCCCAAATAACAAGATGTTTATGATTATTTCACTTATTTAACAACAGCATTTGAGCAACATTTTGATAATTAGTTTCATCACTTTTAATTATAAATAAGTTTTTTCTTATCTGTATTAACGAGATTTTCAGCCCTAGGCTAGTTCATCTCGGGACCCACGCTGTACTTCCCTTCCGAAGGAAGAGCTCACATTTTGCGAGTTTGTCGGGAGTGGGATTCGATCCCAGGTCCTCGGCGTGACAGTCACATGCTTTAACCCAGTAAACATTTTGGTCTATATAATTTGTGTTATACACCATCATATAAGATCCAATTCACTCGCATAAAGTGCACAAAACTGCTATATGCGTACCAAAGTGGAGGCCACCTACGTACTCGTGACAAATTTTCTCGATTCCGGGCAACAAATATTATGATGTCCCAAATCGTCGATGAAAAGAATAAAATGCGACTTGTTACGGTTCATAATACGATTCCTTTAAATTAGCTTAGCTTAGCTTAGCTTAGCTTAGTCTGACTGCACACATCTATGGTTGCTATTTCGTGATTGACCCGAACCAATGACAGTTGCACAATTAATCAACTGAATAATTGACTGGGAGTGGTCAATATTCTCACTGTGCACGCTTCAGAGACTCTCTTTAATGGTACAATAACGGCGCCGGCCACGTCCTTGCAGTTGGGTTGGAAAAGGGAAGGAATATTAGTAACAACCTTTGTTAAGTGAAGGCCCGCGTTTACCGCTGCGACTCCACCAAAGGCTGCAGGAAGGAGTGTTTGTTAGTAAGAAAGGTATCGTTGGGTCTGGATTCACTTTGATAAGTAATATGACCTTCGTGTCATGCTGGTTGCCGCGCTATTGTTAGCTTTACGCGGAAAGCAAACAATCGACCACCCGCATCAGGTGGTCGCTTAATATTTACTGCAAACGACGCGACAAAATATGCAATCTAACACGCTATTATTCGCTTCACTCGGAAAGCAAACAATCGATCACCCACGTCAGGTGGTCACTTAATATTTCGAATCGAACCGCGGAAGCTAGTCGCCAATATTTAACTGTAATGGCCCGTTTACATATTTGCTAATTCTACGCGACAGTTCATTTTCGAGCAGTATTGGCGTCAATTTAGCGCAATGTAAACACTTTTTAGCAGACAATAAAATTAGCATGACAAAATCAGAAGCTTCTGAATTCGGTGCTAAAACTAGTGGACAATTATAAGGATATTAGATTGTCCGACACAATTAGCATCATGTAAACGGTCTGTAGACGAACTGTCAGCTAATTATGCCATCACGCCAATTTTATTGGCAGATAGGGGAGTGTTTACATTACGATAGTTTGGTACCAACACAGTCGGACAATTTATTGTCCCAGATTTAGCAGCAAAATTTTTACCGGCAATGTAAACGATACTAGCGTGGAATAAATTGTCCGACAGAATATTGTCACGCATTATTATCACATATGTAAACGGGCCATAAATGACACGACCGAACATGCAAGCTGACGCACTATTGTTCACTTCATATGAGAAGCAAACAACTGATCACCCACGTCAGGTGATCGTTCAGTGTTGCTACAAAAAACGTGAAACAACGAGATGCTCATTTCCGAATAGGGAAAAAGAAAAATCGAACGACAGAAGCAAAAGCGCGCGACACCGGCACCCGGACGAAATCCCATCACACTGATGCACGCTGGGTCCGCCACCGTCCTCATAATACGATTCCTTTAAATTGTAAATAAAGAAAAAAAAAATCGATATCCAGCATCGAACACAGCACCTCCAGATCAATGATGCAATACCATACCAGTACACCAACGAAGTTATCTTGAAAATGATAAGAATTTTGGATAATATAAACTAAAAGTTCTTTGGCCGGCACATTTATCTTATCCTTTTTGCAGACTGTTTATACAGAGCAGCAATGCTGTGCTGACATGAACTATGATGTATCACATTATTATCTGTCAGCTTACACAACTTGTTGCGAGTTTGATTTGCGATAATTACAATTAGTCTTGTTTACATTCGCATCCGTGCGCGTCGTCGTCGTCGCCATCGTCGCCGAAAAAATGTCCCGCAAATTTAGATGTTTATTTATCCAGTGCTCCAATCCTTTAATGGTAGCTTAGTTTCTGGTTGTGCGGTGTGTGCAGTGCATTGGAAGCATTATACCAACCAAAGTTAACCCGAATGCAGGGCGAACGAGAGGAACGTTTTCCCGGGGAGGATCTCTGGATTCGATTCATCTTGAGCATCGGAATCCATCGCAGGCTCAGTTGCAGGAATAATTTGTGCTAAATGTTTGATACGGGGTGAGCAAGGTAAAAGAATAAATCACAGCCAAGTCCAGTTGTTCAGGCTATCTATTGTGTTTTCATGTGTATTTCCGGAAGCACTACCTTAACGGTAACGCGACGAGTATATTAACGAGATATTTTATATACTATTACAACAAAATTACGTTTATTTAACTAATTCCGAACGCGACACACGATTCCATTTTTCGCTTCAGAAAACGACTGACTGCCTGACGTACACTAAACTAAAAGTTACATTTGGTTTTGTGTAATATAAAGGAATACATACATGATACTATCGGTTGCAGTGTATGATGTGCCATAATCACTCCAATCAGCTCTGTGCGGTGCCTATCTCCGTGCAACAAATTTATGTTCAATTTTCAGTGAAGAGAGCTGTGATTGCGGTACCTGAGTGGCAAACTTTTACTGAGACGGTATGCTATGATGGAGATTGGGGAAAATCAAATGTGCAAATAAAACATCAAACCAATCTTATTGGTGAGTTACATCCGCCAGCGTCGTCGTAGTTTGCTTGGGACACAATTTTTATCAAGTAATTGCGATTGAAATCAAAACTCTTTTAACTCTATGTATGACCTGTCAGCTCATACAACTTGTGACGATTTCGATTTTCATGTTTTACGGCTTATTCACAGTTAATCGATATCAAACCGCAATGATGATTTATATGCAATTATTCTTATAATTTTTGTTATAAGTTTCATCTTTTTTAACGATTCTGATATTTGATGGCATCAAATGCGATGTTGCGTAGACATCCTACTACGATATGTGGTTTACTGGGAATTATCACACCGGGTCCGCTCCCCTATAAATAAGTTGAACAACAATACAATTATTGTTTTCCTAGTAAATCCAACACATTCTCTCGGTGGAACTAAATTGGGGTGCACACCTGGTCATATTCCCAGTTATTTCAAAACAACCGTTGCAATGCTTTACACTATCGCACTGCATGAGCTTGGACGTCTGTTCTCTGTGATTTTATGCTTGCCACACAACGCCCTCCATTTGTTCGTAATGCAACTGATTTCTGTTGAATAATGAATTACAATTCAATTGTTTGATCCACAACAGCTGTTTCCACGGCATGACTTTAGAAAAAAGTGTTGGTTATAGCACGGCTTGCTTGATTTAATATTTAAATGTATGTATGCAATAAATGTATATTTTTTGTAGTTTATACCCTCAACTCATTCCGACAGAGGTCAGGGTTGAACCTAGGGGCAAGACAATGTGCAATCCGGAGCAACTCTGAGCAATCCTGAGTAACTCTTTTTGTTCGAATCCATTCTGAAACGTCTCTACGAAGCGGGAAATCAGGCAAGACTGCTCGATTTTTCACTGGTATCAGGCAACACTTTGGGAAAACCAGAGTGATCCGAAGCTATCCAGAGGAATTCTGAGCAACACTTCGATGACAGAGTTACTATCGCTGTATCTGTCTTGCCCCTAGGGTTGAACTTAGTTTTGGAAACAGATCAGCTATATGGCTAACGTTATGTTGTATGTCTGAAAAAAACATTGCGAAACATTTTTGCATCATCTTTTGTAAGTCTTTGGGAGTCTCATATTGATTTACTTCTATAGTTTGGTTGATAAGTTTGTAGTTATGTTTCATCATCACACTGACGGAAGTTGCATTGGGTTACAGTTCCGTTCAATAATTTTACTTTTTTTTAAATATGTTTATGTTTTTTGTTCAAGACGTATTAAAGTAACGACTTATTTCCAGTTCAAGGGTTGTTTGATGAATGTCCGTCATTTTACAATTTATCTCACGTCTAGCCTAAGTCGTCACCTACTATGATTATCTAATCTAACCTTATCAACCATACGTATCTCCATGATTACCTACAACGTATTATAATTACTTTAGTGGCATTGGAAAGAAAATTTCTTAGTTTATAGTTGTTGCAGCATACATGAAGCTGAAACCAGACATTGTTCCAGTTGGAATGTAGTGTCATGAAGGGAAAGCAACAAATGTCGTGGTTAAATGAAAGGATGAACATGAAATTCTCATGTACGAATTTGCCCCAGTATGAGGTAAAGTCTTGGGTAAAGTTTGCATTGAAGATTTGTTTGAAATACTTTATTACACAGAACAACAGAACTCGAAAAAAACTAGTATCACGTTTTGAAAGAAGCATAATACGACATCTTCTAGGAAGAAAAACGATATTATTTACTTTTCGTTCAATATTATTATTTGTACAGACTGTTAGATGCGAACTTTTGCCCCGTATTACTCTACTAATGTGCAAAGTATCAGACTGATGACGATTCACTTGTTTGGAATATATGCTTGGCAATATCAATCATCATAACGTGATATAACCGAAAAAATACAGCGCTTAAATCGAGAGTGATAAAATGGAGCGTGATTAAATAGAACCGTGACAAAATCGAAAAACCACTGTAATCAATTTTAGCCATTTGGGCAACCCCTTGACTCCGGCATAATACGGAATATCCCCGGAATGGTTCCGGATATTAGATGGCCGCTTGAGTATAATAGACTAGTATCAATTCATGATCGATTGAGGGCGACTTAAAAAAAAAACCGGATGAAAGTTGACAAAATCCCATCAGATTTCTCCATAAATCCACCCTCAAACTCAAAGCCATGCACAAGGGACAGGTTTTGGAGGTTAAACCTCTCCCATTGCCGATGTTTCATACACTAGGCACTCCTCCGTTCATTGCCAAAACTAGGAAAAACTCACCCCTTGTCGCCTTTTCTGTGCACGAGCCTGCTCAAACTCCTATGATTTCTGTCGAGGTTTCTCCTAGGATTCCTGAGGGAATTTCGGCAGAGATTTTTTTCAATGGATTCTTCCATTAATTCCTACCGTAACGGTGATTTCTCCGAAGCTTCCCGACCAGAAGTATATAACAAGATCATAACAAAATTATGATAACTGTTGTTAGAAATAACAATAGTTGATATAATTCATTTATAAGAATATTTCCATGTGTTTATATCTATAACAAAATTATATTAACATTTGTTTTATTTTTTGTAACAAAATTATAAACAAAACTTGTTTCAATCATTCAAACAGATGTATAATAAGATTTATTAAATTATGAATTGTAATACAATTGCCTGTAACATAATTTCGTAACACGTTTATTGCAATCTTTGTTATATCTTTTTAACAAAATTGTTTCAGAAACTTTAAGATTTTTGAAAGATTTGTCGCGAAAAAGATGGATTATTATTGTTATTTTGGTCACTCGAGCCAAGAGATTCATAACAAAACTTGAAGAATATAACAGAACTTGTTAAGATTATATCTCAACTTGTTATATTTTTGTTTAAATCGAAACGAGTTTTGATAGAATTTTAGTTATTTTAACTACTAACGGTACATGTTTTATATCAACCGTTGTTACAAAAATCATTGTAACAAAATAACACAACCTGTAATAATTGTGTTTGTCCCATCTAGTCGGGTTACGACAGTTTTCGATAATAATTCCTCTCCCGCTCTGACATTCATGCACATTGCACAAAACAGAGACACGTAGATGTTCATCTTATTTCATGCGAAGGATATTTGGATTGAGAAAAAGAATAAACCATGTGCATTAGTGGAATCGAGTTCAGTTCTGTGCCTTCTGGAGACGGAGATCGTGCAGTGGCTCCGTAGCTTGGAGGAAAGAAGCGCCCATCTAGAGAATTGGGAGTCGTGGAATCGATTCCCGCCGGAGTATGTGGATTTTTTTTTCATAATTAAAATCTAAATTTGTTCACCAAACATGTGTTTCTGTTGTGTGCATGAATGTTAGAGCAATCAAACGTAGTAATTTCCACTTTACTTGGTTAGCCTAAGCAAAAATCGAGAAATTGACAAATGCTGATTGGATCATCCTGTTGCCTGAAATGAAACGTCAACTCAATTTTATGAAAAAGTTTCGGATGGACACAGAATTACGGAAGAAACAAGAATTTAACTATACTCGATAAAACGCTTAGTCACATATATTCAAGGCATCTCATATTTACTAATGTTTACCTCTGGCACACTGAAACTGAAGGTAGCGAAAAGCTGGACACATAAGGTGTACACTACGGGAAATATAAATACGCACTAGTACTTACTGTCAGAGGTTATATTTCCAACATTTGATAAATAGAGATGCACTTTCTTAAAACTCTCGTTTATCATGAAATCATATCTTATCGTTATGATTTGAGTAACGAATCCACCGTTCATTTTTCTACAATTGATCATTTTTACCAATTTCCCCCAACAACGCCATTCTCGGAAAAGAAAGGCTTCCACAAGCACATCACATAAATGTCCCTTTTGGAAATGTCCTAGAGCTTTGTTTGGCTACAGACCACCACCACCACCACCATCGCACCGCATTTGGTGGTTTTGTTCACCAAAGCAACTGAAATTGGGTGAATTATGACCTTCACAGTTTCTCCACCAGGCACCAACCACCACAGCACCATCGAGCGAGACCAACAACGGGTTTGTGGACATTGACGTGGGAAAAACACCGAAAGAGTCTGGCAAGTTTTTCGTGTGGTCTAAATAGGAGCTGGTGGTTGAACAAACTAGCAAAAACTGGGTGGATTTTGGGTCGACAAAGTGAATGAGTAGATTTCGAAATCGGAAGTGAAACTGTGGCATTTGTTTCTATTTGTGTGGATCCAGTGCAGTAGTGGCGGATGGGATTTTCTAGCAGGGTGATCTTAAATCTACCTAGGATCATTGGAATGCAGTTGAATGCAAAGTGGAAAGTATGGGTTGAGATTTGAGACATGGAAGTGAGAGAATTTATAAGTTTTGAATGTAAACGAGTCATCGAACTGTTAGTACATTGAATCATGTGCAACTTAATGCTTCCGAGGAAACTAAAACGACTAGTAATAACATATTTTGATATGAGGTTCATAAAGACAAACTGTTATCAGTTATATTAGATACAAAAAATCTGAAAATATCATCTGAAATGTTGTTTTGGAGTTTCATTATATCATATTTAGTTCAAGTAAACTAAATGGCAGCAAGTTCATCGTTTGATATTTAAATATCAAATTTTGATATTATCTGGACATTTTAAAAACAGTTGTTTGATTAAATGACATGATTTATTTGCAAGTTCTTCACATCTTTCCGGTTTGCTGTGCAAAGTGTCTTATTGACTTGAGACAGAATTCCATCAGTTTTCAGTTTTCCTCAAATTTAAAATGCTACCTTCCCTTAAGATTCAAATTATTGATGGTTATTTCAAGCATTACAGGTTTTGGAAAAGCGTTAGCCAAGTAGAACTTCTGGCTGAGGCAAACATGACAATCAAACACACAATTTTTCCATCAATTTATACACAGCGAAGAGTTAAAGAACACATCAACCCCTAAAAAAAAACAAAAAAGTCCCATCACCGATCCATTAAACTTCGGAAACAATCATTCCGGCCAATTACATCGAAAACAATTTTGCCAACATTAAAAAACAAATCCCCTCGTCGCCGTCGCCGGCGCCGCATCGCAACCCGATGAACATACGCGGCAGTTACTAGTGGCGACCTCTGATGTTTCGCGTGGTTGGCTGGCTACGCTGATTCCATTACGGTGCGCGGTGGGGAAGAAGTAAAAACTTTATGAAACCGTGAAAAATAAACTCCTACACTTTGTCGAGCGTGAAGTCACGGTCGACTGCCTCGCGTGAGTCTGAGTGTATAGATATGAAATTCTTCCAGGGATTCCACCATTCCTATAGCTCGCTCGCTGACTGTTTTGGATGGTGGTGAAGCTATTATCCCACAAACTCTTGCTTTTCGCTTGCCAGCAGAGGTGAAAACAATTCACATTGCAATTCCAGATACAATTCGGGACTACTTTTGACGCTTTGCTCTCTTGTGTATAATGATAGAATAGGGAGAATTGTGATACGTCCATGAGAAAATATAAATAATGAAATTGTTCTATTTCTTGGGTCGCAATATCTGTAAATCTTAAGATATTTTCATTGTAGCTAATGGTCGCGGAACATAATCTACGCTACTCCTAGAATCTCAGAGTGCAATTCTGATAACTTAGCAACATTCACTTGATGATCTGGGTCATCCAAATAACTCTGGAATTAAGACATTCAAGCTCTACAAGTTCTACTCTTGCATCACTTTACTTTATCGATGTAACTGTTTCAAGATTACCTAATACATTACATAATATTTTGAGTATTTCTTTGTGTTACTTTTGCATTCACTGACATACAAATGCTATTAATGGTATTTTGAAGTGTCGGAAATCACCCAAGAATTCCTCCAGGCGTTCCTCGGAAATTCCTCCAGGCGTTCCTCAGAAATTCATCGTGATGTTCTCCTAGAATACCACCTCGAGTTCCTAGGGAATGCCTCAGGACCAGGCTTCCCAAAAGTACCGCATCATGATAGCATTTTGATGGCTGTCGCACTCTTATTCCCATGACAGCCTTGTAAATGCATGGTTCATGACAGCCCACAGAATAAAACTCATGCGACATACAACATCACTGTCGGGAACTGCTCACATCGTCTGCTTTCGCTGTGCGTTCGTTCGCCGATGACAACCTCGGCTCTCACCCAAACCGTCTCTCGTTGGCTGTACACGAAGTGAAGAAAATCGCTGCGCTCGGCCCGAGCATTTTACTTCTGTTGAACGTGTCGAGTATCGTGGTATATCCCACGCTCAAAATTTTCGACGCATTTAATGTATTATGTAATTTTTTAAATAGAGAATATGTACTTGTAAGTCTTGTTCTAGTAGAGTATTTTGCATAGCATTATTTTTTATTAGCATGTGAAATGCACTGCCATGTTTTCAATATAAAAGACAGTTTAATCTCACATCAGTGGTATATTTTAGCCAGATTACAATTTTGAAAAAAGCTGGCACAAACTTCTTTCCGCCCCTGGGGCATTTTGTGAAAGGCATATCATGTTTGTAAAAAAATATTTATTGAGCACATATTTTGTGAATAACTTTTAGCGTTAAGCCATGTGGTCCCGTGACAGCCTATGACAGCCTTTATGCGACAACCGGCTTGGTTAGCCAAAGATTGTCATCGCCATGCGGCTAACAATACTCCCGACGTTTCCCACTCGGCTCGATACGACTCGAGTATGCAACTGTCAGACAAGCAGCCGAAGCAGCGGCTGTTTCAATACATCTTTCTCTCATGCGTGTGCGTGCTGTTGGCGATACATTTCTCACTGATGGTGTTGCACACGGTAAGTTCCTCAGGAATTCCTCCCTAAATTCTCCGAGGATTTCACGGGAGTCCCCCAAGCATTTCTCCAGGCGTTCCCTTGAAACTCCTCAAGAAAGTTTTCCCTAGAGTTCCTCCAGAAATTTCTCCTGGGATTCCTCCAGGAAGTTTTCTAAAGATTCTTTCAGGAATTTTCCTAGAAATTTCTTCAGGGATTCCTCCAGCGATTTCTCTAGAAATTCTTCCAGGGATTCCTTAAGGGATTCCATCAGGAATACCCCCAGGGATTCCTTCGCGAATTCCTCAATGAATTCCTCCATAGACTCATTCAGGAATTCATTCAGGTATTCCTCCAGGAATTCTTCCAGAGCTCTTTCAGTAATTATTCCAAGATTTCTTCCAACAACTAATCCAAAGATTTCTTTAGGTTTCAAGCAATTCCTTCAGAAATTACTCCACGGTGTCATCCAGAAATTCTTCCAGTTGTTCCTCCAGGAATACCTCCAAAAATTCCTTCACAAATTTATCCCGGAATACCTTCAGCAATTCCAACAGGGGTTCTTCCCGAAATTCCTCACAGGGATTCCTCCTGAAATTCTTCCAGGAATTTCATCAGTCCTTCTTCCAGAGATTCCTCCAGGAATTCTTCCTGGATATACTCCAGTATATATTCCAGATTTTTTTTTCCAGCAAATACTCCGGGAATTACTCTACGAATTCCTCCTGGAATTACGACCGGAAATCGTCTAGAAATTGTTCCGGGGAATACCCATGGAATTCCTACAAGAAATATTTCAGGAATTCCGCCAGAAATGACTGCAGGAATTCCTACAAGAATTTCTGTAGGAATTACTTCAGAAATTTCTCCTGAAATTCCTTCAGTTCCAGTAATTGCGGGAAATACCTTAGGAATTCCTCGCGTGAAGTCGGAATTACTCGCATGAATTACTCCATGAATTCTTCCAGGAAATACTCCAGGAATTCCTCCTTCAGAGAATTCTTGAAAAAATCCTGGAAGTATTCTTATAGAAATTCTTAGAGGAATTCCTGATTAACATCTTCAAAGAATTCCTGGAAAAAATCATAGACAGATTCTTGAAGGAATTCTTTAAAGGTTTCTTAGAGGTATTCCTGTAGATGAATTAATGGAAGGGAATTCTGGAAGGGATTGTCGAAGGAGTTCTTGGCGGATGTCTTGGAGGAAATCCTGCACGAATTCTTGGAGAATTTCCTGAAGGAATACTTGGAGGAATTCCTGAGGGTATTCATGTAGAATTTCCTGGTAGAATTCCTGAAGGTATTTATTGAAAAATCCCCAGAGGTATCCCTAGATTAATTTATAAAGGAATCCCTGCCCAAATTCCTGGAGGGATTCTTGGAGGAATTTTTGATAGAAGTATTGGAGTAAGTCTTGGAGAAACTCTTATTAGAGTTCCTGCCAGAATTCTTGAAAGAATTTCTGGAGAAATGCCTGGACGGATTCTTAGAGGAATATCTGGAGAAATTATTAAAAAAAAATTTTTGGAGGAATTTTTGTAGAAAATTTTGGAGAAATTCTTAAAGTATTTCCTTGAGAAATTCTTGGAGTATTTCCATGAGAAATTCTTGGAGTATTTCTTTGAGAAATTCTTGGAAGAAGTCTTGGAGTAGTTCCTGGAGAAATCCTTGAAGGAATTCAAGGTTTCCTGAAGAATCTAGGAGGAATTCATAAAGCAATTTTTGAAGGACTTTTTGAATGAATTCTTGAAGGAATTTCTTGAAAAAATCCCTGGAGGTAAATCTGAAGAATTTCCTGAAAGGATTCTTGGCAGAAACCTTAGAGGGTTCTCTGGTGAAATTCTCGAAGAAGGTCTTGTAGGAGTTTTTGGAATTCCTGGAGGAATTCTAGGAAGAATTCTAGGCAGATGTCTTGAAGGAATTCCTGGATTAATTCTTGGAGAAATTCGTTGAGGAATTCTTTGGAGAGTTCCTGGAGATATTATAAGAGGAATTCCTGGAGGGCTTCCCGCAGGTACTTCCGGAGAAATTTCTGGGGCAATATGACGAGGAAACTCTGGAGGAATCCTTGGAGGAAATTCTGGAAAAATCCCTTGAGGAATTCCTGAAGATTAGTCCCTGAATTGGTTGTTGGAGAAAATCATGGATGAATTCTTTAAGGAGCCCTGAAGGAATTCGTGGAGGAATACCCGAGTGAATTCCTGGATGAATCCATGGAGAAATTCGTAAAGGAATCCCTGGGAGTATTCCTGAAGGAATTTCTGAAGGAATCGCTTAAGGAAAAATTACTGTTCATAAACCACGTTGACCAAGTTTTGGCCATCTTAGCCATAAAGATCATGTGTATGTCAGTGGATGCAAAAGTAACACAAAAAATACTCAAAATATTATGAGATACAACAGAGGTAATAGTGAAAGAATTACATCGATAAAGTAAAGAGATACAAAAGTAGAGCTTGTAGAGCATGAAGGTCTTAATTTCAGAATAGTTTAGATGACCTAGATCACCAAGTGAATGTTGCTAATTATCAGAATTGCATTCTGAGGCTCTAAGAGTAGCGTAGATTATGTGCCGCGAGCATTCGCTACAATGAAAATATCCTAAGATTTACAGATATTGCGTCCCATACTTCAAAATACATTGGGTCCATTTGTATGACAGTGGACACTCAAATAGCAACAAATAGAGATACTCGTAATATAATGAGATACAATGGTAAAAGAATTATGCTGATGTAGTAAAGAAAAACAAGATTAGAGCCTGTAGACCTTGAAGGTCCTAATTCCAGAATAGTTTGGAAAGCCTGGCATATCCCATGAATGCATCAAAAGCATTATAGCTGTACACTGAGGTTCCATAAGCAGTATAGAATGCATTCCACAAACATTTTTTACAACTAAAGCATGATACAGTATGTACATATCAAAACCCAAACTTCAAAGTGTATTGGAGGCCATTTGTATTTCACGGAACGTCCAACTACCACAATATCAAGTTGCTCATAGCATTGCGAGGTCTAATGGACATCAACGTGACTAAACTTCTTGAACAGAGTGAGCACACACGTTGGTAGATGTTGTAGATCTTAAGAAAATGAATTCCAGAGTGGTTTGGATGACCTAGATCACCCAATTCATATATGTACCATGAATATTCTAGGGGTGCTCTGCGGCTTTTTGAGTACCGTAGACTATGTTCTGTGACCATTCATCGTGTATACAATTTGGTTGAAAATATTGGATTTGTGTCACAAACTTCAGAGTACTTTGGAGGCCTTAGAATAGCTCTGGGATCAAAACTTCAACAGACTATGATGGGTAATGATACATTACATGTTAAGGATCAGTGAGCACTATTGATGATTAGCAAAACGATGGAATTTGAACAAAAACGTGTAGAGTATATAAAAAATTCCAAAAAAAAGCCACGTATTTTCGGCTCACTGCAAAAGGGGGAGGGTGCAAAGGGGGGGGGGGGAGGTACCATGCATTTCTTAGCACAAAAATTCCCCTTAACTATATTCTGGATAAAATGTTTTGAAACAAAGAAGATATTGCATTTCTACCAAAAGTAGACCGTCCCGGGTGTTTACGGGTTAACATTTGTGTATCTCTTGGCAGGAACGAAGATACTCTATGCCCGAAGGAGTCAATGAAACATCTGTTTAGGGACCATGTGAAAATCAAACACAGGCTCACTTTGTACGGTTTTGATGAATACCCGGGCGTTACTGCTAGACAGAGTGAGTTCAAGTTTATTCACTTCTTAACATCCTTGAATTCATTCATTGTATTCAAAACATTGGCTTATTTTTTCATGAACTATTCACACATCCACCGCATTTCGACTGTACATTTCGAGATTCAAATTCATTTCTAACTACCATCAGCTTTACTTCCGTTTTCAACGTTCCCACTGCGTTCTACCAAGTGAGCATCGCCATCGAAAAACTTTTCATTTTAATAGTGTTGAGAAATTCTTTATCACTCTTTTAACGGAATTCAAATGTTCCTGAGCGCCATCTGTTCGCTGGTTTGAAAAAAGGAGTTCTACCGCCGTTTGTTTGAAATTTTGATGTGATTATGCATGTGAAGAAGTCATGTTTGGAAGAGTTCTTCGAGCCACTTACTTATTTTCGAAAAAAAATCCACTTTCTTAACCAATTTATGGAAGCTCGATTAGTCAAATATAACCTAAACCATCCACATCCGTGGACCGAAATTTCCAAGTGTCGTAATCATGCCGGACAATATTCGCTTGGCGTGAGTGAACGAACGGGTGGAAAAGTTTAAATTTCAAAGTAATTTAATCGTTGTCTGGATGGCAAGGTAACTAACGACGAAACGCGCACATGTGACTTGTAGACACGAAAGGGAATATGTGTGTGGGTCTTAGTTGTCGTTTTTGCACCTAATGGGTAAAAGTTAGCGTTGACTGCCGCCGGTGTGGCAGTAGTAACTAACACTGATGATGATGTTGTAATGGATGCCTTCCGGAAAAAGGTTAACCGCAATGTCAAGGAGATTGTTTCAACAGAGCAAAAAAAAAGTTTGACTTGAAGAGTTACATGGCTTCGGACGTTAGGTTTCCGGAATGTTTAGCACTATTCAGGTCGAAACGAAAATGACCGAAACGAAAATGGTGGTCTAGTGGCTACCACTTCTGATTCGTATGCAGAAGGTCATGGGTTCAATCCCTGGCCAGTCCCTTTCATCCTACTTTGTATCTTTCTATCCACTTTCTCTCTCTCTACTCATGTATATTCATATGTTCATAGCCATCGCTAGAGCCAGAAACGAATTGCAAAAATTAATTTCCCTTCCTTTCAACTTCCACAGCACAGTGTATATAACGCCTACAAGTTATGCAACCAAAGGGAACTGTGCCCCTTGATCTTCATAGTATACACCACACAATCTATTACCTTACTAACACACTATAAATATCCCCTATCCATGGATCGCAACACCGACCCAACGGTGACTCCCAGATCTCCCATCCTTTCCCGTGCTGGTTGTGGGGATGCAGAGGTGCTCTCGGTCTTTAGTAGCAACAACCAGCACACTCTAACATTCCTTTCCCTTCCCAACCGACTATAAGGACGTGGCCGGCGCCGTTATTGATCAAAAATGTATGAGCTGCTTGAATTGCACTTTGAGAATAAGTGGAGTGTCCCAGCCCTTATTCATTTGGATCCCAGTGCAATTGGTACCAACTCAGATCGATCACGGAGGAGCAACCATTGACATGTATCAAAGAAGAAGAATATCAAGAATGCCCACTCCGCTGATGCTCGGGGGATACTACCGCAGCGCTAGCTGCGGATGAAAGTTCAACCTTCATGCGGTAGTGTGCGTTACAGATTGTATGTGAACAATGTTTTGGAAGTACTTATAAGAGTTTTTGCACTAGGGTATGGTGTCGAAAAAGAAATCTAGTGAATCAAGAAATGGTAGATGATTTGCTAAAAAGGATAGAAAATGAATCCTTTGCAATTCTTACAATATTCCACAAGGAATACCTATTATGCTTATGTCGGGTGATCCTCAAAGTTTCGCCGGAAAATTTGGAAAACAGGTTTTCCGAAAGTATTTTCCAGAAGCTAGTCCGGAAATATCCCAGGTGTTTCACTGAGAATCCTGTGCAATTAACTCCAGCAATTTCAAAGTAATTTCCTCCAAAAACCGGGGAATTCTGCCAGAAGTTTGAAATTCTACCAGAAGCTCCTCTGGAAATACCGAGAAATCTTCTAACACTTTTAATTATGCTGGGAGTTCCATCCGGGACTTTGTAACCTTCACATCATCATACCGACCTTAGTTCGCGAGAGCTTGATTGTTGCTCCTAATGTCTACCGTTCAAAATAAAAGTATAGGTCATCTTACCATGTGAAAACCACTACACTACAACACACCACAACAGAACATTTCAACTCTCTGAGTATATCTCCTACGGAGCTTGGGCTTGAGAGTGCAGAGGGTCAAGTACGAAGGAGGCTATCTATCTGCACATGGATAAGGAGGAGGATGACATCGACCGTATCTCCATAATATGGTTTTGTAAACCCTAACCATAATCGATCCTCTCTTAACCTGAAATCTCACGATCTCTTCTCTATCCATTGCTCATTACCGCCACCCATGTATGATATGAATATACGACCACAAAAATCTACCTACGGCTACATATTGGCACTGCTCTGAAGTTGAAATCAGAAGTCGGTTAATTTCCAAGCAGGCAAGTCTAGCTAGCCAAAGTTTCTTTTATTCGCCTGACCGGCCATAAAATCAAAGCAAAGCAAAGTGCTAATAGTTGGTGGATGCGGTTCATTGTTGTGTGCTTTTAAATGCCTATCGGGTAATGTGCAGTGATTTTGAGTGAGAAAAATATGTAATGTGTTCCTTCTACAGCATAGATCCGCTGAGGAAATCATGTTAAGGAGCATGAGCAGTACGATGGAGTAGTGCGTTAGTGATTGCTGGAGATCGGTAAGGGATTGAGAAGTTTAAAGCCATTCCAAAACTGTGCGAACGTAGTGTCTTCGTCAGTACTAAAGCCCCACAACTCTTTCTTGCCCATTTTGTGCAGGCCTTTCGTTTCGACCCAAATTCAATGGCTCCATGAGTCATCATGGTGTGGTTCAGTGCCTTGGTGTACCACCAGGCCTGAAAGTGTTTTCTGCTGCGGAGTTACTGGTATGGAGCCGGTGTGTCCTTCTGTCCGGACGGAGTCCTGCTTTCCTGTCGCCGTGAGATACACTAGGACACTGACACCACACAACACTAGGCTTAAGTCCTAACGTAGTTTGTAAGTCAGCAAAATAGACGTAAGTACAAAAACATTTAATAAACCCATTTACTCATTTCTTGCATGTAAATTTATGCTTTTATATTGGTACGGAATTGACTCGGATAGATTGTTTCATGATGGTTCCCCATTCGAACCTTGGTCTTAGAGGGAAAGGTAAATGAGTCAAGGTCACTACTTCCTCTTCGTACCATCTTTGTCTCCGTCTCATGCGACCTTTCTTTAGGGAGGTGACAACTTCTCTAGGAGCTCCATCCAAAATTCTCTCAGGAGTTCCACCGGAAATGCCATCAAGTAATCCACCGAGAATTTCTTAGGGCTTTCCTTCAGTAGCTCCGGTGAGATTTTTGTTTAGGATCACCAGGAATTCTTACAGCAGTTTCTTATACAAAGTTCTTTTTGATGTTTTTGTGGGAGTTTCTCCACGAGTTTCGTCGTGAATTTTTCCCGTCGTCTTCTTGAAAATTCTTTCAGGATTTTCGTCCGGTAATCTTCCGGAAGTTTTGTCGGAAATTCCTCTGAGAGTTGAATCGGAAGTTTATCCGCAAGTTTTGCCAGGAAAGCCTCCTGGAATTGCAACGAGAACTCCAAGACATCTGTCGGCAATTCGACTAGAGCTTCCACTCGGGGTTTCTCTGGCAGTTCACCGTGGGTTCTGGTAAATAGTCAATTTGGAGTTCTTTTAAGAGTTTCACCAAAAAATCTCTTAGACTCCAAACCATTTCAAGTAGTTTCATCAAGAATTTATTAGGAAGTTGCACTGGCGATTCTTCTATCAGCTCCCTGTTTATGCTTCAAGGAGTTCCATTGGAAATTTCTACTCGATTTCAACCAAAAACACCTATAAAAGTTCCACCGGGTTTTTACCTTTGGGTTCCCCCGGGAGCTCTTCCTGGACCTCCTTTTAGAATTTTTCAAGGTGTCCCAATGCGAAACCCTCTAAAAGGTATTTCCGAAATTCTCCCAGCCTTTCCCACGTGGTGTCTTTGAATTTTTTTCTGAAAATTCTTCTAGATGTTTCTTTGATAACTTTTGCAGATTCGGGAATTCTTCCACGAGTTGCTTTGGGATTTCTTTCAGTAGTTATTTCACGCGAAATTCTTCCAGCATTCCATCTTTACTAGATATTCAACGATTTTCCCAAGGAGCCCATTGGTAAATCTTATACGACTTCTTGTAGGACTTTCACAGGAACTTCCTCTAGAAATTTCGCTGCGAATTCCTTTTGCAGTTTCGTTGTAATCTTTCAAAAGTTTGTCCAGGAACTCCAGCATTTCTGTCAGAAAATCCTGTAGTAGTTAAATCGGGAGTGCCGCCTGGAATGCTAGAAGTTTCAAAGGGATTTCCAAAAAATCCACCGTGAATTTCTCTAGATCTTCAACACGGGATTCCTCTAGGAGTTTACCTTAAATTTATACAAAGATTCCATCGAAAGTTCTTGTAAGAATTTAATCCGAACCACAACTGCAATTTCCATCAGAGCTGCTTCGGAAATTTCAGCAGTTTCGCCAAGAATTTCTCTGGAAGCTCCATAGGTGATTCTTCCTGGACTTACTTTCAGTCCTGAGTACCCATGGTGGTGCAGAGCTAGAGGGCCGAATTGGAAGATCTCCATAAGGTGGCCCACACTTAAATGGAAAACAAAAATTTCGAAAAATACCAAGCCTCCTGTTTTGGACTCCCAGAAGCTACGTTCAAAATTTGAGCAAAATCGGTTGAGCCTAAGGGGGTGCTTAAAACGCTTGAAGTTTGTATGGGAAAACTTGGCCAAATGTATGCAGAAATTTTAAGTTTTCGAATTTTGCAGCTAGGTGGCGCTGTAAGCGTTCAATAATCAAACCCTTTGATATTATTGCAGGTGACTATATGCTAAACAACTTTGTTGAAGACCGTAAAGTGATCCAACGTCTGTGAAAAAAGTTATACCCTACGTTAAGTGAGGATAAACTTTATTGTTGTTTTTCCAATACATGTAAAGGAATAATATCAATAATGAAATCTCAATACTTTGCCACCTAGGGTATAACTTTTTTCACAACAGTTGGATCACTTCGCGGTCTTCGACAAAGTTCTTTGGCATATAGTCACCTACACACTTAAAATAAATTACAGTATTCGGTGAAAAAAATCACCGAAACTGGTCTGTAAACAAGCAAACTACAGTATTACAGCGTAATCGATGAAATTGCAGGAGAAAATCGGTGAAATCTAAGAAATCACCGAAGAACCGGTGAAATCAGACAAATTTACAGGAGACCTGTGAATATTTTACCGAACAGATCGGTGATGTGACTATTTTACCGTACTACTGTAAAATGCGTTTGACAGCCACGCCGGCAGCTTTGAGCATCAGTTCTATTAGAATTTGCGCATCATCTCCAAGCAAGACTCTCTTGTATAGTGGCAGCAAGTGTGGTTCCTGATCAGAAGGTCATGTATTCAATCCCATCATCGAAGTTTTTTATGAAAATATTGTTTTTTTGTGCTCGCATAAAATCGCCGTAAATTTGTAAAATTTACCGTACGTTCAGTGATATTGAGAATTCATTCGTAAACAAACATACCGAACGTTCTGCGATTTTTACGGTAAATTTGTAAAAAGTACCGAACGTTCCGGTAATTTTGACAGATGCATTTTCCTGAGATTCACAATACGTTTGGTGGTTTGAAAAATCACCGAACTTTTTACCGTACGTTCAGCTGTTGAGATTAAAGTAAAATTTTACCGTAATCCGTTATTTTTTCTAAGTGTGCATATTAATTCAAAAGGGTTTATTTATTGAACGCTTACAGCGCCACCTAGCGGCAAAATTCGAAAACCTAAAATTTCTGCATACATTTGGCCAAGTTTTCCCATACAAACTTCAGGCGTTTTGAGCGCCCCCTTAGGCTCAACCGATTTTGCTCAAATTTTGAACGTAGCTTCTGGGAGTCCAAAACAACTGATTTAGGAGGTAAGACTTGGCATTTTTCGATTTTTTTGATTTTCATATAAGTGTGGGCCACCCTACTCCATCCTGGGATTGTCAGCAATCGCCTTGACCTGTGGCCAGGTCAAATTTCTGTCGACTTGCTTGATTTCGTTGTTGAGCCTGCGCCGCCATGAGGCTCTGGGTCTGCCTCTGCTGCGATGTCTAGCTGGGTTCCAATCTAACGCTTGTTTGCAGACTTTATTCCAGATCCATGTTGGAGATTCGTCGAGGAGTTACCTGTGAATTTCTCTAGGAGTTCCATGGAAGTTTCCCCCAGGAAGATCTTTCCGGGAGATTACCGTCAAGAATTTCTCCAGATGTTCCAACGAGTATTTCTCTACGAGTTCCTTACGCCCAAGTAACACATTTGCCTCAGTAAAGTCACGGCAGCGCAGATTTTAGTTGGGTAGAAGTCACTGAGATTTATTTATAACAAACGAATACCTACTTGATAGAAGTAAGTCACAGTGACTTTCTGTGCAACAAAAACCTCCGCTGCCGTTGGTGTAGGTGCGTGTGTTCGTGCGTCGGAAGAGTGTTTTTCGCGATGGTTTGACTCGCTCGCAGAGTCAAGTATACTGATGGCGGCCCGACGAAGCTGTTGTCAGTTGCTAGATGGTCGTCGTTTATAGCAAATATTGAGCAACTACCGAACGCGGGTGGTCGATTGCTCGCTTTCCGCGTGAAGCGCATTAGCGCCGCAGTCTGCGTGTCACGATTCAACTTCAAAAGGTCATATCAAAGTGAATCCAGACTCAACGATACCTTCCTGACTAATAAGCATTCCATCCTGCAGCTTTTGGTGGAGTCGCAGCGGTAAACGCGGTCTTTCACAACAAAGTTTGCAACTAACATTCCTTCCCTCTCCCAACCTGACTGCAAGGACGTGGCCGGCGCCGTTATTGTACCGTTAAAGAGAGCCTCTGAAGCGTGCACAGTGAGAATGTTGACCACTCCCAGTCAAATATTCAGTTGATTCATTGTGCAACTGTCATTGGTTCGGGTCAATCACGGAGTAGCAACCATAGATATGTGCAGTCAGTCTAAGCTAAGCTAAGCTAAGCTAAGCTAAGCCAAGCTAAGCTAAGCTAAGCTAACAAAAACCTTCGCTGCCGTAACTGTTCTATGACATGTGTGTTTCTGTGGTGGAATTATCTCAGTCTTGACAAAATTCAAATGCGGCTATTTAAGGACAAACGTCTTGAAATCCCGTATCAACAGTGCATCAGAACTTCAGACGCCCAAATTTCAAGAAACATTGAAGCTACACACTAAGAAAATCTCAATTTTCATGTTGACACAATCATCAAAGATGACAGAAAGAACCATGACTTAAATTGAAATGTATTTTATTTTTAAGTCGTAAATGCTGTAAACACCAAAAGAAATCTTGAATCGTCAGAATTCTGCCAATCACAAAAAATTAAACAGATTTTTGTTTGTAAACATTCGTTATTTTGATCCACAATCTATATATCAGGCGAAAGTAATTGAATTTTGCACGAATGATGATTTAATTGTTTTCCGGCATCTCCAACCCGGAGAAACGTCAACAAACAGTCGAGAAAAAATACAAAAAAAGTCGCAGTCAGTTCTAAGAGCAAAGTTTGAAAAATGTTCAAGAGATTGGTGATCATTTATAAGGATGATGCTGAACATACATAAGAATTGCTACGGATGCTGTTATGTGCAAAAGTGCTATGTGGCTGGTATTCAACAAGCGGAAGAGGAATTGGGAGGACTAAAGAAGTCTCCGCAGCCGACAGGAATAATGTGAGAATGGTTTGTGAAAATGTGAATTGCGTTTGATTTGGCATTAAGGAAATAAAAAAAATGATTCAGGATTGAATTCTGTTTAATTATTTACATAATTCGAAAATTAATGACTGGGGGGAATGGTGATTGATAAATGACTTCTTCTTTGAGGTTATGTGAATGGGAATGCGTCTAGTAAAATTACATGACTCATTTCTTTTAGAAATCTTGTAAAATTAAAATCAAACCTAATTTTGTGTCCTTTTGCTCGCTGCTATATGTCGGCGTTAAATGACATAATATTACACGGTTTTTTGGAAGTGTGTACAGCACATTTTAATATTCTGTTCTTGCTCACTTGTAATAAGCTTCAAATAAAAATATCAGGTGCGCTGGTTTTGTTAACGAAGAGATTTGTGCGCTCGAAATCGTGAGTGTGAGTAGGTGCCAAAGTCGGCCATTGTGGCGGTCATTTCAGGATTCTAACAAGTCTGTTCTTAATCTTGGCCAAAGGTCACATTTGGGATCTTTCTCAGGAACACAATTATTGTGTGTTTTGTTGAACAAAGGTTGTCCAGCAGATTGGATTTCCCTCACAGCAGTATACAGATGGGATTCGGTAACTGTGGAAAATCCCTTCCAGAATGAAGCAATGGTGATCGATCAAGCGCAAGAAAACAAATTCTAAAGCGTTAAAATTCTGGAAGGGCTTTACCGAATCCCAACCGTTAACTGCTGTGAGGAAAAATCCAATCCGCTGGACAACCTCTTTTCAACGGAACACACTGGACAAACAATCTGTGAAAATTGAGTCCCTAGGGAAGGTCTTAAATGTGACCGAAATGTGGACAAAATTAAATAGCAGTATTTGAATTTTTCCAAGACTAGAAGGGACATTTTCAAGTTGAATTTCTGAAATTCTTCCAGAAGCTCCGTCGTGATGTATTCCATCAGTTCCTTCAAGAGATCTTGCAAAAAATCCTCAGGTTCCCTCCGGAAATTTTTCCAGTGAAATAATCAAGAAGTTCTCTGAATATTTGTTCTTAAAGATCTGCTGAATACTCTTCCACAAGCTAATCTTGGATTTTTTTCATAAATCCTTCTCAGGGTTCTTACAGAAGCTTTTTCAGAAATTCCTTCAATAGTATCTCCAGGAACAATTTCAAAAACTTCTCCGAGAATTCTTCGTATATATTTTTTTTTTATATATATTTCCACAAGTTCCTTCGTAATCTCATTTGGGAATTCTATAGTATTCGATTATCGGTTCCAAAGCAACGAAAATCAATCGGCAATCATCAATAATCAAAGAGTTACATATAGAGTTTCTCAAAGAATTCCATCTAGGATTCCTCAAGAGTTGCCACTGGGGATTTCTCTTAAGATTTCTACTGAGAATGCTGGGCAAGTTTTCCGGAAATTCTCCGAAATTTTTTAGGAGAATTCCGTCAGAAGCTCCTGTTGGAAATTTTTAAAGAGCGGAGTTTTGAGAATTCCTGTACGTGTATTTTAGTGCTATCTATGGGTATTCCTGCAAGTTTTTTAGGAGATCTCTCGAGAATTTCTCGTTTAGTTTCTACATTTTTACAGTAACTTCTTTGAAATTTATTTGAGAATTCGCCAAAAAGAGCTTTTTGAAATACCTTCTGGAACTCCTCCAAGAACTCCGGCACGTGCTCCTCTGGGAATTCCTTCAGAAGTTCCCTAGAAAGTTTCTCCAAGAATTCTTTTTTTTTTGTTTCAAATTTTTCCAAGAGTACTGCCTACGATCGCAAAATTATCCCATATTAATAGGAAACCCAGCAAGTATGGGACTGATATGCAATCATAGGCAGAGCATCTATTGGGAATCATCTGGGAGCTACAACGAAGGCCTAGACAACTGCTACAAATCTTGTTTAAAATGTATTGAAAAATTCTTTCAAAAAAAATTTCTCGACTTCCCTGCCAATCATTGAGGACCAAAGCAACGCACATATAGGGTAACTCGCCAATTTTTGCACATCTTAAAAGTTCGCCAATTGTTGCACACCTCATAAGAAAAGCATGGAGTGTGCAACAATTGGCGAGATTTTAAGGTTTGCAATAACAGGCGATTTACTCTAGTGCTTGAAGTTCTGTAACTCATGCTGCGAAAAAAAAATCTCGCTAAAATCCATATAATAATCTTGGATAAACTCTTGAGGGAACTTCTAGAGCAATTCCCGGGTAACTATTTGAAAGACATCTCGTTGTAGCTTCTTAAAGTATTATTAGAAAAGCTCTAGGAACATTCTTTTTAATCTCTCCTGGTGGCATTTTTGGTGAAATGCCTTACAAAATTATTAGTAGAACACAACTTAAGTAATTTTTGAAAGAATTCCTGGCGCACTTTCAAGAGGAACTCCTACAGGTATGATCGCAGAAAGTCCTTATAGCGTTTTTGAGAAGCACGCAAAGAATCTCCAGCAAAAGTTATCTATGATGTTTTTTAAAGATTGCTTAAACTCCTTTGAGGATGTAGGGAGATACTCCTAGCGGTAGTTTTGGAAGAACTCTTGAACAAGTCTCCTGAACAGTTCCTGGAGGAATTCATGGAAGAACTACTGGAGAAATTCTCAGGAAGACTATATGGATAGATTCCATTCCAAGTAGCTCTAGTAAGGATATTCGGAGGAGCTATTTACGAGATTCTTATCGGTGTAACACAGGAAAATAAGTCCGGTTCTATATGAATACCCTGAAAAACTCTCTAAAAAATTCCTAGAGAAACTCCTGAAGGAATTCTTGAAGAAACTTCTAAAATAATTTTTCGAGGATTTACTGAAATAACTCCCTGAGGAACTCACATAGAAACTCTCCAAGACGTTTTCGCAGAAACTCTTGCAAGCATTCCAAGAAGATCTCTTAAAGTTTCTCCAAGAAATCTCTTAAGCTTTTCCAAGAGAAACGCTCAAAGGAACACTTTGAAGTGTTTCAGAAGAATTCCCAAATTTCTGAAAAAAAAAATCATCGGAAGAAAGGACTTTCTGCTCGGCGCGTGTTCTGCTCATGGTTGATCAACAAGGAGTAACTCATTCGTTTTTGTAATCAGTGCCAAAATGTTATTCAACTTTGACCATGTTCAAAATAGACTGAGTTACAGCAGAAAAGGGCCCAAAGTAGAACCCCTCCTGAGATGGCTCCATTTCCCTACAATATTTTTTGGATTTATTTTGAAGCGATTTCTTGTACATAGCAGGTAGGGTAGGGTTATTCAATTGTGTAGTGTAAACTTTTGAAGAAAATCCCGGAGATATACCTAGGAGATAAACCCGGGTACGTTCTTGCGTAGATTTCCGGGGGAACTCTTGAATTTCGTGAAAGAAATACTGCAGAATTCTTAAAAGTGCTTAAGTAGAAATTTTCTGAATAACTATTTAAAGAAATCCCGCAGGAGTTTCTAAAAGATTTAATTTCTTAAAACTCCAAAAAGTGAACTCTGTTCATCTAATTCAAAGGTGGAGGAATTACGGAAGTTATTCTCAATGAAAATCGTCGAAAGAATATATAAAAAAACGGGATCCCCAACAAATTTCCAAGGAGAAATTTCCGAAAAAGAAGTTTTTAATAAAGCAGTGATGTAAGAAAACATATGGAAACGTCCTTATGTATCTCATGATCCGATTAATCGATTAACTGATTAAGTTTTTGACTGTAACTTTCTGATATCTTATATTTCAAATGTACGTGAGAAATAATATTTTTTGATTCTTTGTAGTGAATGTAGTGCAAGATCTTAGAATTACAGTGAATTCCGATTTATTTTAAATAGCATTAGACTTAAAGTTCAAGAAAATTTACTCAAAAACTATTTTTTTTGTGTACGACTTACTTGATAATGCATGAATAAATTTGATTGTTGATGGAAGTTCATGTTTGCGGTATGATAATCCAAGCAAGAGGCACTACAAGTTGTGGTCTACAACACTTACATGTGGAGTAAAATTCGATTCAGTTATTGTTGACGGTTATCCATCTTAACCCTTCAGGACGCGCGCCGTTGTTAACCGTTATGTTCCGACAAACTTTTTGCTTTTTTCTACACCATGCTTTTTAAATGAGCGCTGGGAACCCGGATTTCCTGTCGGCCACATAAGAGTTAAAAGTACAGCACTACAACAAGCCTCACTCGTCGTACACAGCGCGAGGGCGGTGCAGTTTTGAGTTCAAACAATCGCGAGTTTGAAAGGTTAAAAACGTGATGAAAATTAATATTCGTAATTTGTTGGTCTGGTTCGGCTATCCAGCTATTTCAGATTATTGCATTACCTTATAATTTTGGTCTTATGCACCATGTTCGATAATCATTTTACAATCCGAGTAAACTTCTGAGCAAGTACCTGTAAAGAGAAAAAAATTATAAAAAATTAATACAATAAATACAGTTGAGATAACTTGCTAGCTTATCTTAGCAGATATTAATCACTTTATGTTATTTTGATATAAATATTCTTTAAATAAAAATATGCATGGAACGAGCTCACCTATATACTTTCTGCATACATCCATCTCTCGATTGCTGGTTTAGCGTCTTCATTGTTGTGAATTTATCCTTCAATCTACAAGAAGTGTTCTCGAAATTATTTTTTACCGTAAATAAAATCGGACATCTTCAAAAACTCAGTTGGTTATCCTGAAGGGAAGGTCACGCCCCAGCTCGGTGATTTATTCAGGATCCTTCGCTTAATTTAACTCACAGTCCTAACCCGTTCACAAGAAAGGAATAAAACATAAAACTCTTCACCCATTCCTTTTCGCGGAATGCCAGCGAAGGAAAAATTTAATTACTAAATGCAGTGCTCCGTTGCGGCGCGCTTTTCTGCTTCAAAACCGCTCTGGCCAGTCCAGACGGACTTCCACGAAGCAATTCGAAAGCGTCTTCTTGCAAAATCATCCAACCACGAACATGAACTCCGGTCGGTCCGGACTCTGGGCATATAATTCAACCATCAAATTAGCAGAAAGCATTTTTGTGTTACGGCTACGACTACGACGACAGTGCAATTCATTTCTCCACGTATAATTTTGGATTTCTTCTTATGTCTGTGAGGCTGGAACTGAACCGGCCGGCCATCGCATCCGAGCAAAATTAACTCAATTTGGGTCAGCTTGCAATGAATATGAATAACAATTATGTTCTGGGAAGGGGTAGCCGAGCTAGTGGACATGGCGACGACGACGACGTTCAATTTGAATTCCATCAAAAATTCATCTCGGTGGAAAATCTCTAAACCGCAAGTTTTCCCGAAGACACTCATTCCAAGGTTGTGAGGGACACTATGGGGTGGAAGTGGAAATTTCGTGGACAAAATTCATGAGAATATCACAGAGTTGAACTAGTAGAAATGGTGAGTGAAAACTAGGCCAACGTTTAGCACGTGTAAGTATGACCCTCCGCCTCCATTGTTTGCAAAACAATGAAGATGAAAGTAAACCATAACAGGTTTTTAAAAAACGAAATGATTTTTTTTTAAGCACTACAATGATTTTTTTGAAGGTAGAATAAGTATACACCACGAGAAACATTTCTCGAAAATTCTGATTCAGATATTCGTCGCAATACTTCGCTTCTGACCCACAGTGCTGCATCCAACCCGGTGACCATCCTCCACGGTGGTGCCACTAATTATAAGTGATTCCAGCTATCGTAGAGAGACCACCACACCGGGAAGCCGAAGAAACTTTTTCCATCGCCTAATAAGTTTATAATTCACTGACAACGACGACTAACGGCCTGGCTTGGCTTGGCTTGGCTTGCTTGAGGAAGCAGAGTGGTCTTCTTTTCTGTTGTTGGTGAGTGGCAAATGGATTTGCGGCGGAAACAGTCCAAGTGAGGTAAGTGAACCACGCGGTTTCCCTATCAACAAGCCAAAGCTGAAGCAACCGTAGCTGAGTGGTAACCAGCCAGCCAGAGCCGGGTGCTTTCGTCAACTTTTGCAGCTTGAATTGGGGATGCACTCAAGCTCTCTGGACAGCCGACTTGGAAAAGTAATTTTCTTTGCGGGGAAGTTATTCGAGCTTAAGATTAAGAATACTTTATATAAACAAGCGGACTTTTGAATAGTTTTGCTTATAAAGTTGGGCAAACTGGACCACGATGCATTTGATTAGTCAATGAAGTAACACTTTATTACTCAAAATGCATAAGGGAATATGAATACATAAATGAATAATAATAATCTGTATCATCGCGATTGGAAGTTCAATTGCTAAAAAACCAAGGAAAGGCGTGAGTTAGTAATTGATGTTGACTGTAAACAGCAATCCATAATTATTTTTAAGGCTGTAAATTATCATAAAACCAAAATAAAAATTGCCTTTTGATCCGCCAAAGATAACCTCACAAATTCTTCCAGGAATTTCTAAAGGAATTCCTGGAGGAATCCCTGGGGAAATTTCTGGAAGAATCCCTGGAGGAATTCCTGGGGGAATTCCTGGAGGAATTCCTGGAGGAATCCCTGGAGGAATCCCTGGAGGAATTCCTGGAGGAGTTCCTGGAGGGATCCCTGGATGAATTCCTTGCGAAATTCCTGGAGGAATTCCTGGAAAAATTTTTGGAGGAATTCCTGGAGAAATCCCTGGAGGAATTCCTGGAGGAATTTTTGGAAGAATTCCTGGAGGAATTCCTGGAGGAATCCCTGAAGGAATACCTGGAGGAATCCTAGGAGGAATCCCTGGAGGAATCCCTGGAAGTATTCCTGGAGCAATCCCTGGAGGAAGCCCTGGAGGAATTCCTGGAGGAATCCCTAGAGTAATGCCTGGAGGAATTTCTGGAGGAATTCCTAGAGGAGTCCCTGGAGGAATTCCTGGAGGAATCCCTGGAAGAATTCCTGGAGCAATCCCTGGAGGAATCCCTGGAGGAATTCCAGGAGGAATCCTTGGAGGAATTCCAGGAGGAATCCCTGGAAGAATTCCAAGAGGAATCCCTGGAGAATTCCAGGAGGAATCCCTGGGGAAATCCCTGGAGGAACCTCTGCAGGAATTCCTGGAGGAATCCCTGAAGGAATTCCTGGAGGAATCCCTGGAGAAATTCCTGGAAGAATTCCTGGAGGAATTCCTGGAGGAATTTCTGGAAGAATTTCTGGAAGAATTCCTGGAGGAATTCCTGAAGGAATTCCTGGAATAATCACTGGAGGAATTCCTGGAGGAATCCCTGTAGGAAATGCTGGAGGAATTCCTGGAGGAATTCCTGGAGGAATTCCTGGAGAAATCCCTGGAGGAATTCCTGAAGTAATCACTAGAGTAATTCATGGAGGAATCCCTGGAAGAATTCCTGGAGGAATTCCTGGAGCAATCCCTGGAGGAATCCCTGGAGGAATCCCTGGAGGAATCCTTGGAGGAATCACTGGAGGAATTCCTGGATGAATGCCTGGAAGAATTCCTGGAGGAATTCCTGGAGAAATCACTGGAGGAATTCCTGGAGGAATCCTTGTAGGAATTCCTGGAGGAATCCCTGGAAGAATTTCTTGAGAAATCCCTGGAGGAATTCCTGGAGGAATCCCTGGAAAAATTCCTGGAGCAGTCCCTGGAGCAATCCCTGGAGGAATCCCTGGAGGAATTCCAGGAGGAATCCCTGAAGAAATTCCTGAACGAATCACTGGAGGAATTTCAGGAGGAATTCCTGGAGGAATTCCTGAGGAATTCCTGGAGGAATCCGTGGAGAAATTCCTGAACGAATCACTGGAGGAATATCTGGAGGAATCCCTGGAGGAATTCCTGGATGAATTCGTGGAGGATTTCTTGAAGAAATTTCTGGAGGAATCCCTGGAAGAATTCCTGAAGGAATCCCTGGAAGAATCCCTGGAGGAATCCCAGAAGGAACTCCTGGAGGAATTCTTGGAGGAATCCCTGGAGGAATCCCTGGAGGAATTCCTGGAGGAATCCCTGGAGGAATTCCTGAAGGAATCCCTGAAAAAATCCCTGGAAAAATCCCTGGAGGAATCCATGGAGGAATCCCTGGAGGAATTCCTGGATGAATTCCTAAAGGAATTCCTGGATGAATTCCTAAAGGAATTCCTGGATGAATTCCTAGAGGAATTCCTGGAGGAATTCCTGGAGGAATCTCTGGAAGAATTCCTGGAGGAATCCCTGGAGGAATTCCTAGAGGAATCCCTGGAGGAATTCCTGGAGGAATCCCTGGAGGAATTCCTGGAGAAATCCCTGAAAGAGTTCCTGGAGGAATCCCTGGAAGAATCGCTGGAGGAATCCCTGGAAGAATCCCTGGAGGAATCCCTGGAGGAATCCCTGGAGGAATCCCTGGAGGAATCCCTGGAGGAATCCCTGGAGGAATCCCTGGAGGAATCCCTGGATGAATCCCTGGAGGAATCCCTGGAGGAATCCCTGGAGGAATCCGTGGAGGAATCCGTGGAGGAATCCCTGGAGGAATCCCTGGAGGGAGGAATTCCTGGAGGAATCCCTGGAGAAATTTCTGGAGGAATCCCTGGAGGAATTCCTGGAGAAATCTCTGAAGGAATTCCTGGAGGAATCCCTGGAGGAATCTCTGGAGAAATCCCTGGAGGAATTCCTGGAGAAATCCCTGGAGGTATTCCTGAAGGAATCCCTGAAGGAATCCCTGGAGGAATTCCTGGAGGAATTGCTGGAGGAATTCCTGGAGGAATCCCTGGAGGATTTCCTGGAGGAATCCCTGGAGGAATTCCAGGAGGAATCCCTGGAGGAATTCCTGGTGGAATCCCTGGAGGAATTCCTGGTGGAATCCCAGGAGGAATTCCTGGAGGAATCCCTGGAGGAATTCCTGGAGGAATCCCTGGAGGAATTCCTGGAGGAATCCCTGGAAGAATTCCTGGAGGAATCCCTGGAAGAATTCCTGGAGGAATCCTTGGAAGAATTCCTGGAGGAATCCCTGGAAGAATTCATGGAGGAATCCCTGGAAGAATTCCTGGAGGAATCCCTGGAAGAATTCCTGGAGGAATCCCTGGAAGAATTCCTGGAGGAATCCCTGGAAGAATTCCTGGAGTAATCCCTGGAGGAATTCCTAGTGGAATACCTGGAGGAATTCCTAGAGGAATCCCTGGAAGAATCCATGGAGGAATTCCTAGAAGAATCCCTGGAAGAATTCCTAGAGGAATCCCTGGATGAATTCTAGGAGGAATCCCTTGAGGAATCCCTGGAGGAATCCATGGAGAAATTCCTGGAGGAATCCCTGGAGGAATTCCTAGAGGGATTTCAGGACGAGTTCCTGGAGGAATTCCTGAAGGAATCCCTGGAGGGATCCCTGGAGGAATCCCTGGAGGAATCCCTGGAGGAATTCCTAGGATAATCCCTGGAGGAATTCCTAGGAGAATCCTTGGAGGAATTCCTAGAGGGATTGCAGGGATTCTCGAAAGAAACTTTGGAGAAATTCCTAGAGGAAATCCTGGAGGAATCCCTGGAGGAATTCCTGGAGCAATTCCTAGAGGAATTCTTGAAGGAATCCCTAGAGAAATTCCTAGAGGAATTCCTGGAGGAATCCCAGGAAGAATTTCTGGAGAAATCCCTGGAGGAATTCCTGGAGGAATCCCTGGAGAAATCCCTGGAGGACTTCCTGCAGGAATTCCTGGAGAAATTCATGGAGAAATCCCTGGAGAAATTCATGGAGAAATCCCTGGGGGAGTTCCTGGAGAAATCTCTGGAGGAATGCCTGGAGGAATCCCTGGACGAATCCCTGGAGGACTTCCTGCAGGAATTCCTGGAGAAATTCATGGAGAAATCCCTGGAGAAATTCATGGAGAAATCCCTGGGGGAGTTCCTGGAGAAATCTCTGGAGGAATGCCTGGAGGAATCCCTGGACGAATCCCTGGAGGAATCCCTAGAGGAATCCTTAAAGGAATCCTTGGACGAATCCCTGGAGGAATTTCTGGAGGAATCCCTGGAGGAATTCCTAGAGGGATTCTAGGACGAATCCCTGGAGGAATTCCTGAAGGAATCCCTGGAGGAATTCCTAGAGGGATTCCAGGTCGAATCCCTGAAGGAATCCCTAAAGAAATTCCAAGAGGAATTCCTGGAGGAATCCCTGGAAGAATTCCTGGAGTAATCCCTGGAGGACTTCCTGGAGGAATCCCTGGAGGAATCCCTGGAGGACTTCCTGCAGGAATCTCTGGAGAAATTCATGGAGAAATCCCTGAAGGAATTCCTGGAGAAATCCCATGAGGATTTCCTGCAGGAATCCCTGGAGGACTTCCTGCAGGAATCCCTGGAGGAATTCCCGGAGAAATCCCTGGAGGAATTCCTGGAGAAATCCCTGGAGGATTTTGTGCAGGAATCCCTGGAGGAATCCCTGGAGGAATTCCTGAAAGAATTCCTGAAGAAGTTCCTAGAGGAATTCCTAGAGGAATCCCTTGAGGAATCCCTTGAGGAATTCCTGGACGAATTCCTGGAGGAATCCCTGGAGGCATTCCTAGAGGAATCCATGGAGGAATTCCTGGAGGAATCCCTGGAGGAATCCCTGGAGGAATTCCTAGAGAGATTCCAGGACGAATCCCTGGAGGAATTCCTGAAGGAATCCCTGGAGAAACTCCTAGAGGAATTCCTGGAGGAATCCCTGGAGAAATTCCTAGAGAAATCCCTGGAGAAATTCCCGAAGGAATCCCTGAAGAATCCCTGGAGGAATTCCTGGAGGAATCCCTGGAGGAATTCCTGGAGAAATCTCTGCAGGTATTCCTAGCGGAATCCCTGGAGGAATTCCTAGAGGAATTCCTGGAAAAATTCCTGGAGGAACCCCAAGAGAAATTCCTGGAGGAATCCCTCGAGAAATTCCTGGAGGAAACCCTCGAGCAATTTCTGAAGAAATCCCTGGAGGAAATCCTGGAGGAATACCTGCAGGAATCCCCAAAGGAATCCTTGGAGGAATCCCTGGAGAAAACCCTGGAGGAATTTCTAGAGGAATCCCTGGAGGAATCCCTGGAGGAATCCCTGGAGTCCCTGGAGGAATCCTTGGCGGAATCCCTGCATGAATCCCTGGAGGAATCCATGGAGGAATTCCTAGAAATATTCCTAGAAATATTCCTGGAGGAATCCATAGAGGAATTCCTGGAGGAATTCCTGGAGGAATCCCTGGGGGAATTCCTGGAGGAATCCTTGGAGGCATTCCTAGAGAAATCCTCGGAGGAATTCCTAGAGGAGTCCCTGGAGGTTTTCCTAGAGGAATTCCTGGAAAAATTCCTGAAGGAATATCTGGAGGAATACTTGGAGGAATCCCTGAAGGAATCCCTAGAGGAATCCCTGGAGAAAAACCCTAGAGGAATCCCTGGAGGAATTCCTGGAGGTATTCCTGGAGGAATCCCTGGAGGAATCCCTGGAGGAATTCCTGGAGGAATCCCTGGAGGAATCCCAGGAGGAATACCTGGAGGAATACCTGGAGGAATACCTGGAAGAATCCCTGGAGGAATTTCTCGGGGAATCCCTGAAGGAATTCCTCGAGGAATCCCTGGAGGAATTCCTGGAGGAATCCCTGGAGGCATTCCTAGAGGAATTCGCGGAGGAATCCGTGGAGGAACCCGTGGAGGAACCCGTGGAGGAATTCCTGGAGGAATTCCTTGGGGAATTCCTGAAAGAATCCCTGGAGGAATTCCTGGAGGAATTCCTGGAGGAATTCCTGGAGGAATTACCCAAGCAACACACATGTTTTATATTAGCTACGACAGCGCAAGTTTTGGTTGTATTGTAGTTTATTTGACGTTATTTTAACACAATGTTAGAATTACGTAAAATTAACTTCTATACAACCAAAACTTGCGCTGTCGTAACTAATATATAACATGTGTGTTACTTGGGTACTGAAGGAATTCTTAAAGAAATCCCTGAAGGAATATCTGTAATTTTTGGAATTCCTGATGGAATAATTTTAGGAATTCCTGGTGGAATCCCTGGAAGAATTCGTAAAGAAATCCTTGTCATTCCTGGATTACATGGAGAACTCACTGGAGGAATCCTTGGAGAAATCCCTGCAGGAATTCTTTGATAAATATCTGAAAGAATTCCTGGAGAAATTCCTTGAGGAGTTACTGGAGGAATTCCTGGAGTAATCCCTGAAGGAATTCTTGTAAAGACTCCTGTAGAAATTTCAGGAGGAATTCGTGTAGGAATTCCAAATGGAATTCCAGGAGAAATTCCAGGAAGAATTCCAGGAGAAATCCCAGGAGGAATTCTAGGAGAAATTCGAGGAGGTCTTCCAGGAGAAATTCCAGGAGGAATTCCAAGAGAAATTCCAGGAGGAATTCCTGTAGAAGTTCCATCAAGAATTTCTGTAGGAATTTCTGGAAGAACCCATATAGGAATTCCGGGAGAAATTCATATAGGAATTCTAGGAGGAATCCCTTCACCGAGAAAAATTTCTACTCAATGACTGAGTTGGCCTTACTCAGAAATCGAAAAATCCTTTGTTTTCTTACTCAGTTTCGGCTAAAAGTGGGACAACCCATTGGCAATGGGTTGTCCCACTTTTAACGGAAACTGAGTAAGAAAACAAAGGATTTTTCGATTTCTGAGTAAGACCAACTCAGCCACTGAGTAGAAATTTTTCTCTGTGTTGTGGAAATGCAGGAGAAATTCCTGGACGAAGTCCAGGTTGAATTCCTGTTGGAGTTCCAGGAGAAGTTTCTGAAACAATTCCAGGAGGAATTTTTGAAAGAATCCCTGGAGAAATTCCTGCAGAAATTCTTGGGAGAATTCCTGAAGGAATCCATGGGGGAATTTCTGGAGGAAACACTGAATTCCTAAAGGAATCCCGCTTGGAATTCCTCGATGGATTATTCCAGGGATTGGATGGATGGAGAAATTCTTGGAGGAATGCCTGTAGAAATCCTGTAAATCTTTGCAGAAATTCTTGTATAAATTCCAGGAGATATTCCTGGAGAATTTTTTATAGGAATTCCTGGAGGAATTCCAGGAGGATTCCTACAAAAATTCATCCAGAACTTCGTCCAGGGTTTCTTCCTGCAATTCCTTACCCTAGGCACTGTGCAAAATGTAAGTGCAGCAGTCAATTGCAATCGCACGCGTAGTACGCTAGTGGACAATAGAGCTTTAAATTATTTAGGCTCAGCGATTAGGAATAACAAATAAGCTGAAATGGTCACAAATTTTTTCCGGTCGTCATGGTTTAATGCTATGAAACAATATGTTGAATATCGTAGAAGCAGCCGTAAATATTCCATACTATCTATTTAGTAAATTTCCTACCATTCCCATCATGTTTTACGTCCTGTCCGATGACACCCCATGTACCCGCTAAATTGTGCAATATGCACCAATCTTTGAACCGCCCACACCTAACTGGGCGTTGAACGCCCCGAACCCCGTCATCAGGTCACAGAGAACCAGCAGCAGGATAATCACACCAGGCAGGGCGAGCAAACGGTCAACAATTACCCTAATTGACTATTGTGTCGAATAACACGTGTATTTTTCCCAAAGCGCACCCACGAGGGCCCGGGGAACGAAACGGTCGGTCAGTTTTAGCAAACCACACAAGCCAATCGTCGTCGTCGTCGTTGTCGATGACGCACAACCAGGCTACCCCAATGGGTCCGATAACCGACTGACCGACCAACCATCCGACCGAATACATGACAGTGATTTTGCAATTAAATTTTGATTACATCAAACTGGAGCTGGTTTTCATGTTGGCGACGGGGACGGAAACCGGGGAGGGTTGCTTGATTGGCGTTGGTTCTACAAGCTGACGGCTGACCGGAGTCCTGATCCAGAAGTCCGGAACGACCCGGAACTGGGAACCGGTTGTCGGTTCGTTGGTACATCATGTTGCATGGTAATTACATGGGTTGAATTTATGATAGAATAATTTGATACATTTTTAATAATGGGTAAGCCATACTACCGGCACGGTGCGGCTGTGGGTACTGACAGAGTCAGCGGCCGTTATGATGGAGTGGGTGTCGATCGGTGTGACGAATGTGGTTTTTAGGGTGAATCCTTCCGTATAAGTTGGGCCGGGCTGCATGGTAGGGATGCTCAATTTGTTTTACAGTATGCGGCAGGAAAAAATGCGAAAGTGGTTTTCAACTTCAAACCTCATTTTCGTCCATTTGACATTAACCAATCTATGTTTCAACGTTCCATGATCTATAATAGGCTAGTTTTCTGCAAAGTTAATTAAAAAATTTTCCATTTTGGTCACTAACCTTTACAGGGCGGCGCCTGAAGATTAAGACAACCAGAATTTTCAAACCGCAGAAAATCGCACAGGTCGCTAAATTTCGCATCTGATAAAACAAATTTTTTGATTTTCTCTACAATACCATCAAATATATGTACTTATTTCATCTGGTATGTGAAACTACATGGCTCTGGATCAGTGTGGTCTGGTTGTTCATCGAATTTGAGCTAATTTTGTTACTGTTATAGTCATTTTGTTTAATGACCATTGGGCGCGCAGTTTATTGATATCCGCTTATTAGGCCTACATTATCACATGTTAAACATCAAATATGTTCATTTTTATTTTTCAGTGCTAGAATATATACATTGACTGATACACTGACATGAAAAAAATACACATATATATCCTATATTTAGCGTGTAATAGCGCCTTGAACTTTCCGCATTTTTTCCTGCCGCACCCTGTATAGCGAATAGTGTATACAATTTTATTTCAAAAAGCTCAAAAGATTCAATCCTACCTCATGCTCCCAGGGATCAAACGATGACAAAGACCGCCAGCTAAGAGTTGTGTGCTTAGCTGGTAGTGCAGCCTGGGCACTGTTGTCCTTCTGTCTTCAACTAGATTGAGGAGGTACGTCTCGAGCGGCTGTTCACCAAGGAGGTGCGGCTCAAACAGCGTCTGTTCTGGCATCCAGCGGCTGAGTATGAAATGCTCCTCCACCGGAAGCTATACCTAAGGTGGCAGCCCCACCACGGTGGATAGGGGACCTTAGGCCAACAACCTACTGTTTCCGAAACCCAAAAAACTGTTACTGAAACCGAAAATGAAAGATTACGTACTGCTTCAACGGCAACGACTTTTAGCGCGAAACAACGGACAAGAATTGGAACTTGGAATGTATTAATCCTAGCCCAGCAAGGTAAAGTGGCACAACTAGCCAATGAGGCATGCCGTACGAAGTTTGAGATCCTAGGACTGAGCGAAGTCCGTTGGTCGTACTTTGGAGAACACAGATTGACGTCGGGTTAAATTCTGCTATACTGTCGTGGTCAAGATTCCGAAAGGTGATATGTATCAAGATCCTCATGGGCGACTTCAACGTGGAGGGTTGGTTCCGACAACTCGGACTATGCACGTCATGGGACGATATGGTCTCGGAGAAATGAGCGAGAACGGTGAGCTATTAGCAGAGTTTTTGCAATCGACCAGTGCACAAAGTCACATGGGTTTCCCGTGCTAGCGTCACGCAAAATCAAATCGACCACATCTGCATCAGCCGAAAATGGAAACGGAGTCTTCTTGATGTGCGGAACAAACGTAGCGCCGACATTGTGTCTGACCATCATCTTCTAATCGGAGAAATCCAATTGCGCATTGCTAGGATCCATCGATAGGAGGAGAAAATCGGGCGCCGGTTCAACACACGCTGACTGGAAGACGCTGCGGTGAAAAGGTCCTTCGTCGAGGAGCTAGAGAACCGTGCTGCGAATATCCCAGAAGGTGGAAGCGTAGAAGATCACTGGAGCGCCGTCAAGAACGCCTTCATCGCCACCGGCGAGAATAATTTGGGTGAGCTAGGCACCCGAAGAAAGCAGTGGATCACAGATGATACCACAGAGGAGCAAAGGAGCGCCAAAGCCGCGATAGAGCGAGCGAAAACACGAGAAGCCAAAGCCGTATCCCGTCAGCGCTTTTCGGCTCTCGAGAAGGAAGTGAAACGCTCACGTAGACGAGACAAAAAAACGTGGGCGGACTCCCAAGCCGACGAAGGCGAGAAAGTCGTTAGCAACGGGCAATATCCGTCTTCTCTTCTACGATGTTTCACGTCGCCTTAGTGGGACTAAGATAAATGCTACGATGCCCGCGAAAGACGCATCCGAACAGCTATTGACCGACCCGCCTGACCAGCCGAAACGCTGTTTCGAGCACTTCCCGAGCAGAAGGGAATAACAACAGCACAAGGAGCTGTGTTATTTGGGTAAAATAACTGAATCATGGGATCGATTATTTTTAAGTTATTAACATAACATATTATGTTACAAACTTGTCTGTCATAAGCGGCAAAATAACAAATAACATAACAAAAAAAAGTTCTTGGAAAACCATTTTAATAACTTGTTTTGTGAGTTTCGATAACAACTTAGTAACAGTGAATTTTGAAAATATTTCAATAACAAATTTTGATATTAATATGTTATTGAAAATAATCGTAAAGCAAAATTTGAACTTCCCCTGATAATTTGTCCGAATTTCATGTTAAGATTTCTCTGTTTTTTTTTTTTTGAGAATTTCACCAGGAGTTTTTTTCCGAAAAATTCTCGAGGAGTTTTTTAAGAGATTTTGTCTAGAATTCTAATAATTGCTCAGAAGAATTACTTTTGGAATCTCTAAGAAGATTGCGTCAGGAGCAGCGATGCCAGATGGTTTTCTGTATCACTCGTTCAAAAATCTGTATCCCATACAAAATTTATGTGAAAAATCTGTATTCCATACAAATGAAAAATCTGTATAATACAGATAAATCTGTATATATGCCTGGTCAGGAGTTCTTTTGAATACTTCTCCAGGGTAGGCCTCCTCCAGAACTTCGAAGTGTTTTTCCGAATATTATTTGAGGAATTTTCAAAGGATTAGATCAGAAATTTCCGTACTAACTGAATATAAAAATGGAACAAAACAAATGGACAGGTCATTATTATCGAATTGTTGCTTTGATTTCAAAACTTGTTACTGTTGTGCTATTGTTGATAAGTTGATCAACAGTATAACAATAACAAAATTTGTACTTCAACAAAACATGTTATTGGAATGAAATTGAGTGAATGTATATCAATAGCTTGATTATAACAAAATGAGATTGTCCAACAAAATGTGTTATGGAAAAGCTATGCCTTGATAAATGAATAATAACAAAACAAGATATAAAAACAGGTTTTGCGATTTCGTAGTTAATAATTTGATATTCTCCTCTGCTCGGGTTTGGAAACCTTTTCCAAGTGTCGAAGTATTACCCGTGTCAACACCGAAGCTCTTTTAATGCAGGAGATAAGCCATCCGTGGCATAAAAATCTAGTATCTGCACAATTGCTGCATCAATTATTATTTATTATATTGTCCCGTCTCGTATTGAATTTCAAGAGTCTCTCTACCTGGTGGTCATTGATTACGAAAAAGCTTTCGACCGTCTCAATCACGAAAACATGTGGGGAACCTTCAAGCGCAAGTATGTCCCTGAAAAAATCGTCAGCCTCGCCTCATTAAAGCACAGTACGGGGCATTTTCGTGTAGAATGCTGCACACCGGTGTTTTATCCGATCCCATCCGGATCATTGCTGGAGTGAGGCAAGGATGTATACTATGACCGCTACTGTTCCCCATCATAATCGACGAGATCCTGGTAGGTGCGATGGATCGTTAACAAAATCTGGGCCCCTCATTTAAAATTTCTGAATCAGTCAGAAACGGTTTTCTTTGGAAATACAGATTTTTTTCAGGAATTTTTGTTGGAATTTCTCCAGAGCTTCCCTCAGGTCTTATTCCATATATTTAAAGATTATCTTAGGCATTTATTTAATTTTTTTTGCAGAAAATTCTCAAGAGATTCTAATAGTTCTTCCAGGTCCAGGTGGAGATGTTTCAGAAATTTCTCCAAAGATTCTCTCAGCGATGCTAAAATTACTGCAGAATCTATTCCTTGACATTTTTATAGAATTTATGCAATCCTGCTATGAATACCTGTAGAGGGTTCTCCGGTTTATCCAGGTATTCTTTCAGAGATTATTATTTCAAAAATATTGTATGTTCAGAAATTCATTCTGAAGTTTTCTGAAACAAATTTCCAGGGATTCCAGGGATTTTTATGTTATTATTCCTAAAGAAATTGTATAAGTAATTCATCCATGAATTACTCTAGTGATGTCTCCAGAAGTTCTTCAAAGGATTCTGTTCACGCACATAGAAGCGTCTCGGATGTTCACGTACGCGGTGATATCGGTCACTGAGAAACACTATTTCGCGGTATAAACAAACTGCACTTTATTTCCGTTCGAAAGTACAACACGGTATCTTTATTCACAAAAACCAGTACCGATCGCGGTGGAGGAATATTTATTACTAACTCACTCAGTGTTTATCTTCTGCTGCTTCTATCCTGCAGAGGTGGACAGAGAGCCTACCGATCGTGAAGCGATCGTACCTACAAAGCATATTCTATTAACCGTACGCACGCAATAGTGTGCGGCGGTCAGCTGTTGCAGCAAATAGTGGACTGTAGTTATGTATAAACACTGAGAGTGAGTGACCACGCACTAGGGTGGCACTCGCAACATAATACAAAATTTTTAAACTAATTATTGACGCAGACAGATTCCTTCAGAAATTTCTCCAGAAATCCCTCAGAAATTTATTGATGGATTTATACAAGTATTTCATCAGTGTCTTTATCTGCAATTTGTGCAGGATTTTTTTAGACATTTTCATGATTCTTTCTCTACTATGACGATGATGGGTATTATCAGCACGTTTATTCTCTTCGTCATAGGGGGTTTTTGCCGGCCAAATTTCCTGAAACTTAATCGTATAATTCAGCTTGGTTGGGAAGGATTTGAGGTCAACTCTGAGTTCAACAGCTTTACCAAAAAAAAAACACTATGGCGAAAAGAACAAAACTACAGAGAATACACAATTTCCCCTATGTAATTCTATTTTTTTTCTTGAAATTACTTTCAGAGTTCCTCAAGAAGTTTCTCATGATTTTGTTTTTTTAGGAATTAAGGAGGTATCTGCAGGACTTTCTGCAGGTATTTCCCCACACTGAGGATACTGCAACTCCGAAAATCATACGAATCAACTATGTTTTTTTGCCACAAGAATTTCTTGTGAAAATCATAGTTACGAACTATGATTTTGGATTCAAAGCGCCAACTATTATTGTCATACTGTTACTGTATAAATTTCATAACACTCACGTATGAAAACCATACCGATAACGTATAAAATCTGAAAGTATGTCGTATGACTATCATACATATTTTTATGAAATGTTTTACACAAATTAAAAAAAATCGCAACCTGGAATCGAACCAGGAACGTCAAGGTTGGCGAGTGCGTGCTTTACTCATACGCCCATCGACGCTTCGGAAGTTGAAGTGGTTAGATGCAAATAAAAGGTTTTGTTGTTTTTTAGCAATGGTGTTTCATAACACATCTTATGATTTTCATACGATGCCTCTAATGAGATTTTTCATACCACAAGTCTTATGGATTTCGTTTTTCAATGTATGAAAAGCATACGAGAACTATGAAATGATGAAAAAAATAAAAATTACTGATTCATAAGATGCAAACTATGAAAAGCATACGAACAGTATCCTCAGTGCAGGAATGGCTCCAGCAAAATCAAGAAATTATTCTAGTAAATCTCCAAAGTTTTAACAAGGATTTTTTTTAAAGAGATTCCTTCAGACCATCATCCAGAAATTTCTTTACAGATTTTTTTAGAGACTCTTTCAAGAATTCTTCCAGGCATTTTTTGCATATTTTCCGGAACAACTTCTAAGAAAATCCTTGTGGGAATATGGAACATTTCCTACATGAATCTTTGGAAGAATCTCAGGAGATATTTCCTACAGAGCCACAGGAGCACACATGCCTTTCCCAGACAACCAGTCATCGTATAAGATGTTGCATAAGATGATCAAGTGGAGGCCATATGCATGCATGCCTCCATTTAGGCGCATGTAAAATGTACAGGCAAAACAAGACAAGCTACCAAAAATTGAGATATGCCTTTTCTACCAATTTATGTATTAAAAACGTACAGAAAATGTGATAAATCATAATCCATTCGTTGTATTAAGATGCGCTACACGGTTCCATAGCTTCCATACAACTACACACAAACACCTCCATTCAAACCCGAGAAGTTGAACCGGGTTGCGTCTAAAAATAACTTTCGCTTCGCTGCTGAGCTTCGCGTCCTATTGTCTACATGGAATTTTCCACTTGCAAACAGCAACCTGCTGGATGCGGGCTTTTCAGTGCACAATGGGTCTAGAGTCGTATTTACGAAGACAAAAATGTTTCTGCCAAGTTCTGTCATTTCTTTTTTTTTTCATTATTGTGAAATGATTACGGTCAATCGAGTGTGGCTTATCCAAAAATCTGCTGATTAATTATTCTCTATACAATATCAGAATGTTTTACAAAGTTATAGCAAATTAACAAAAATAAAACATTCGATTGATTTGATTGATTTGTCTTTATTCAAGAGACTTTCAGCCCTTGGATAAAACATTCGAATCATTAGAACTTTTCGAAAAGTTTTCAATAAATTGCAACTTTTTTGCCTTTGGTCATATTTTAGTCGAGTCCAACGATACATGAAGACCAATACATTAGTCACAAACTTTCAAAATTTAATTTAATTCGGTTCGCTTAGTCCTAAGGTAAAGTAATTTGATAAACGGAAGTCAAAAACTAGATATAGATAGAAGGGCTCTAATTTCGTGTAAAGTTGAATAATCAATAAAGCCCAAATTTGCACCAATTAAATCAAACTCGTTGTGGAACAAGTAATCAAAATTTGAATAGTTTTGGTGGACTTTATAAAAGGATACAACTTGCTAAAAATGTTTAAGGCAATTTTTAAAACTTAGCATGCTTTTGTATATACCACTAGGCGGTTCTAGAGGTCAAGCAAATTTTAAATTTAATATATCTCAGCATTCTGGTCACTTACAAAGTTGGTGTCTTTGACAATGTTGTTCGGTAGGTCAAGGGCTTACAGATAATGGTCCACTTGTTTCGAAATTTTGCCACAAGGAAGCGCAAGTTACACATTTGCAAAATTATGGAAATGAATGTTTTTTTTTCGTAAAGCAATCAAAAAGCTGTAATTTAGTTTTCTTTGAACATATTTAAGTCAAGTCAAAGGTTTTTCAAAGAGCTATATATTAGTCATAAATGTGCAAAATTTCATTTCATTCGGTTCATTTAATCCAGAGATATAGCAGTTTAACGAAGAACACTCAAATATGAAACATTTTACTAGAGTCGCTCCAACTTCATGTAAAACTATCCAATCAAGCTCAAATTTGTACCATTTATAGCTAATTAGTTGTGCAACTAGCAGATAAAATTTGAGAATATTCCCTACACATTATAGAAAGTTACAGGTTGCTTAATATATTCGAGATAATACGTAAAAGATACATGCTTCTACTAATTTGCAACTAACGCCGTCTACTGACAGAATCCTGAACCAATCAGCTAATCAACTGAAACGCCTTAATAAACCAAACAACATTGCCGAAGAAACCAACTTTCTAAGTAATCAGAGTTCTGAGATATATGGAATATAATAATTAATTTATCGTCAGCGCTACCTAGTGGTGGAATTTTGAATCAAACGGCCCATCACCAGTAAAACCTTGGCTGGCCTAACAACTTTGCCAAGTATACCGAATATTTAAGTAATCATGGTGCTAGATGTACGGTATGGAAATTTCGCCAGTGCTACGTCTTGCTGTCTGAGATATCTGTCATACCAGAGACAAACAGACGTAACACTGATGAAATGTTTATACCAAATATCTCATCATCCTGGTTACTTAGAGAGTTGGTGTCTTCGGCAATATTATTTGGCTGGTCAAGAACTAACAAATGATGAGCCGTTTGATTCAAAATTCCACCACAAGGCAGCGCTAGTGAGCAAACAAATATTATATTACATATATCTCAGGACTCAGATCACTTAGAAAGTTGATGTCTTCGGCGATGTTGTTAGGTTGATTACGGCCGCTCAGTTGATTAGCTGATTGGTTCAAGGTTGTGTCAGTAGGCGGCGCTAGTTACGAATTAATTGAAGCATGCAACTTTTATTTATTATTTCAAATATATTCAGCAAGCTGTAACTTTTTCAAAAATGCACCAAAGATTCTCAAATTTTTCCTGCCAGTTGCACAACTAGTAAGCTATAAGCGGTACAAATTTGGGCTCGATTGGATAACTTTACATAAAAATGGAGCAACTCTAATAAAGTAGTTCATATTTGAGTGTTCTTCGTTTAATTGCTTTATCTCTGGATCAAGTGAGCCGAATGAAATGCGACATTGCACAATTATGACTAATACATAGCTCTTTGAAAAACCTTTGACTTGACTTAGACACGTTCAAAGAAAACAAACTTACAGCTTGTTGATTACTTCACGAAAAAATATCAATCATTTGAATGATTTTGCAAATGTGTAACTAGCGCCGCCTAATGGAACATTAACTGTAAGCCCTTGACTCACTTAACAACGTTGTCGAAGACACCAACATTCTAAGTGGTGAGAGTCCTGAGATATATGAAATTTAGAATTTGCCGTTTATTGGTGGAATTTCTAATTAACCGATCCATCACCATCCATCATGGCATGGCAAATAAAATTATTAGAAAGCATATTTTTGAATCAGTTTAACCAGACGAACCACCCTAACATAACAATAATAGGGAATAGGGTCAACAATTGAAAATAAACTTTCTAAAACACAATATGTGTCTAAAAACTTAAAGCTGAAGTTTAAACAGTTTTGTCTTCGCAAATACGGCTCTGGACCCATTGTGCAGTGTGGCGGCTGTATCACTTCCATCACCAAGCCACGTTTGTGTTGATGATGATGGCTTTCAGCCTCTTGTCTGTTCATGTGCAGTTATAGCCGTGCTGGTGAGAGAGCAGGATACTGTGTATCACCATGATAGTATCTCGGTTCGATTCCCGCCGCCGCCCGTATTTCTTTTTAAACATGTATTGGTATTTGATGCCGCCGCTGCTGCTGCTGCAATGATCATTCTAAAAATAGAACAAATAATGAGAAACCAGTGCGACAGAGCACACGCACACATGCAAAATTTTCCTTTTCCAGATTCTAGGAAGCCAATACAATTTTTGGTATACCGGCATACCTCGATAGTACGTACACCACCGCTTCGTTTAGTGTACGTACTATCGAAACGTACGTACTATCGAATCACAAATTTTTATTTCAAATTTCATTTTCAAATCAAAGAATGTTATTTCTAGAAGGTCAGGATTACCAAAAAATGACATGTGGTCAAAGGGTCCGTTTATTAATTACGTAATTTTGCTTGTTTAGGATCCTATCTTTATTGGAAAAATCGTCTTGTGCTCTGGGGATGCTTCGTAGAGGCATCTCGTCTCTGGGAACTTATATAGATTTTATTTGAATTATCTTTTATAACCATCCAAACTGGTCTAGATATAATTAAATCGATCTAGATCAGTTATATCTTGTTATAGAAACATTATAGAATTATTTTCTCCTGCAATATTTATTGCCGTGATATTTTCAAAACCTTCTGAACATTGCTCCTTCTAGGACACCTCCAAGAGTTTAATTTTTTTACGAGAAGGGATTCCTAGAGGTACCCCGCAGCTCTTGGAGGAATCCCAGAATTCTTGGAGGAATTCAAGGAAAAATTATTTGATGAATCTTAGAAAGAATTCCTGTAGGAATCTCGGAACGAATTTCTGGAGGAATCTTGGAATGAATTCTTGGAGAAATCCCGGAACGAAATTCCTGGAGGTATTCAGGAAGAAATTCCTGAAGAAATCCTGGAAGTCCCGAAAGTATTACAGAAAAAAATCTTGGTAAAGGTAAGGAATCTCTGGAGAAATCTCTGAAAGAGACCCTGGAATCTCAACAGGAATCGCAGAAGAAACTCTGGAAGAATCCCTAAGGAATCCCAGAAAGAATTCCTGGAGAAATCTCGAAACCAACACTTAGAGGAATTTCGGAACTGAAAGAAGCTTGAAACTTGAAGAAATCCCTAAAGCAAGCGAGAAAGCGAAATGTCTCTCCCCGAATCCCACATTTCGGGCTCACCCAGAAACAATTGAATTAGTACAGCCTATAGGACAATGCAAGCCGCGGTTGCCAAAGATTTTTTTTTTCTAAGTTTTTGATGTTTTGTGACCTTTTTGTTTACGTTCGGACTTCAAGAGATTTATTCGAAAATTTCTCAAAAAGTCCCCGGAATCCTCCAGGAATTTCATCCGAGATTCTCCGAACAGTTTCTTTCGGGATGTCTCCGGATTTATATTTTTTGGACTTCCAGATGGTATTCCATCCATCCAGAACTTCACCCAGAATTTCTCTAGGAGTTCTTTCGGAAATTGTATCAGAAATTCTTACCGAGATTCCTTCAAAAACTCCTTGCAACAATCCGTAAGGATTTATTCCTGGAATTTCATACGAGATTTTTTCCGGAGTATCTTCTGGGAATTCTTCAGGAATTTCTTCTAAAACCCTTCCAGAAATCGTACAAGATCCCTGACAAGAACTTCATTCAGTATGCCTCTGAAAGCTTCTCCGAACTTCTCCTGGTTTTTTTTTCGGGAGCTACTTCTGATTTAAGTATTCCTTCCGGGATTTCTACAATAATTTTACCAGGTAAACTTTCTGAGATTTTTTCCAGGATTCTTTCGGAAATTCCTTCTGGGATTCCTCCGTGAATTTCTTCTGGGTGACTGTCAGGAATTACTTTTCAGGAACTTCTTCCGGGATTCCTTTTAGAGCTTCTTCTAGGAATTCATTCAGAAGCTGATTCCGGGATTTCTTCGAGAACTTTTTCCAGGAATCATCTAGGGACTCTTTTTTGGTTTCTACCAAGAGCTCCGTCAGGAATTCTTGCAGACGCTTCTGGAATTCTTTCAGATGTTTGTAATGGAAATCCTCCTGGAATTCATTATGAATTTTTCAGAGTATTTTGTTTTTGGAAATCCTGTAGGATTTTCTTGAATAAGCAAAAAGTAACTTAGTTATAGCTCCCTCCTAGAGGAATTCTAGAATAAGTTTGTGGAGAAACCACGGAAGGAATACCTGGAAGAGTTTCAGGAAAAATTACTAAGGTAATCCTAGAAGAAGTAATCCTGAAGGAATCTCGAAATTAATTCCTACAGAAATCCAGGAATCTCTGGAAGAATCGCGGCGAACTTCCTGGAACAATCCTGGCAAGAGTTTTTGACGGAACCACAGGCGGAACCTCTTGAGGAATCTCAGAAAAAAAAAACTCCTGGGAAAACTCCAGAGGGAACTTCTGAAGGAATCCTAAATAAACTTCCGGAAGAATTTTATTAAGAGCTTACGGAATCCCAGAAGAACGCTCTGGAACAAATTTGTGGACAAACCACGAGGGGAGTCCCGGATGGAATTCTTGTGGAATCCCAGAACCCGAGCAGAAGAAAATAACAAGGGAATAACATACCAAGGTATTTATCTTAAATACTACAATACCTTGGAATGCCCTTCATTAGGTGGTAATAAGAGGCAAAATAACAAAAACGAATACCAAAATTTTGTATAAATAACACCTAGAAAATAACAAGTCTTGTTATTTCAATAATGAATGCACACCTAAAATGTCAAGTGCTGTATTTGTTATCCCATAGTTATTGAATAGCAAACTAATAACAATTCTTGTTATTAAATGTTTCATTTGTTCGTTGACTTCATGATGTAATAGCAAGTCTTGTTCTTCGGTTATTTTCACTGCTAAACCAACAAATACTTCATCAATACAAAACTCTGCTCAAATACCTCCAACTGTTATTGTGATGTTCTCATAACATTTCGCAGAATAACGCAGCAATAACAATTTTAGGTATTAGAGCAGATGTTGCTCTTCGCATGGTATTTGTAAGGTATGCACCTCTGCTCGGGAAGGAACTCCATGAGGTGAGCCACCAATCCACCATCAAGTTATAAAACAGCACACGCACGCATACCCCCATTTTGAATTAAATTCAACCACTCATGATAAGCTGGCGAGTTTTTTTTAATGCGACAGCTGACGATTCCTAATCGTTAACAACAAAGCCACGAAACGTCAAAAACTATGAACATTTTCCTTAGCAACCGCGGCTTGCAGTGCAGTGCCCTACGGCACTCAAAGTTGTTTAAATTTCCGAACTTATGGAAAACTGTCAAATATTGTATACGTATTGCAAAAAAAAAAACATTAATTGTTGAAAAATAATAACAAGTAAGTTGACTGAAATTAATGGTTTGGATAAGTAATTTGATGGGTTTGATTCATGTTTTGGAGAGCAATCTTCGCCGAGAAATTCAGATTTTTTTATTACCACACAAAATAGAACAATCATGTGCCTTTTTATTCTGTTACAACGTTCTATTGGTAAACAAAGCGTTTAGTTAATGACTGTGCAAGTGCTTATACACCACTAAGCTGAGAAGCAGTCCTCCCCAGCTGGGATGTAACGCCAGAATGATGATGCCAGATATTATGACTGGCAGAAAATATCTCTGTAAAGCGAAGAATACTGCAATCATTACATCAAACGTATTCGTTCATGTCTTCCATTTCGCTACATTTTAAAACTGCTTATAGGTTCCCAAACTATTTAGGTGCGCGACCCCCTTTTGTCAGTTGACGTGCTTTCGGCGACCCACCATAGACATCCCCTCATTTGTTGTCTGTTACAGTCAGGCCCGGATTAAGCATTGTGAGAGCCCAGGGCCCGAGCGGATGTGGAGGACACTCGGAGAGATGACCGTTTTCCTCATTTTCGAACAGTACTTGAGAAATATGAAAAATAAAGCTTATGTTAGCAATTAAAAAAGGTTTTTGTGGGGGGCCCTAAAATGTGGGGGCCCGGGGCCCGGGTCTCCCCGCCCCCCCTTAGATCCGGCCCTGGATGCAGTAAATTATTCAACTGACTCTCGCGACCCGCTGGATGAAGGCCGGCGACCCCCCTGGGGGGTCGTGACCCACAGTTTGGGAAACTATGACTGAAATTCGTGTTATAGGAGTCTGCATAAGGGGTCATCTATTAAGTACGTCACGGTCCTAGGGGGGAGGGGGGATTTGTGAAAGTGTGACAAGCAATGTATTAAGTATAGGAAAAACCCGTACGAAGGGGGGAGGAGGGGTCGAAAATTCCCAATTTTAGCGTGACGTATTTAATGGATGCTCCCTAACACAAATTCATAGTATCGCAGTCTCTGCTATACGTCTACTAATGATTTGAACCCATTTTTGTAGATTAAAAATTAAATAAATTTTGGTGTACGTACTATCGAGGCAAAATGTACGTACTATCGAGGGTACGTACTATCGAGGGTACGCACTAACGAGGGTACGTACTATCGAGGTACGCCTGTACTGTCACCTACCAATTTTTGTATTTGCAAGGCCCTAATACAATATTTGTATATGTTTCATACCCAATTGTATTAGAATCTGCCAATCTCAGGTTGCGTGTACGCATATCGTCTTCAATTCAACATCTCATACAACATCTTATACGATGACTAGTTGACTGGGTTGTTGCCATTTAAAGGAACAATTTCCAAAAAAAAAAATCGTGTAGGAATTTCTTCAAGAATCCCATAAGGCATTTCTCATGGAATTCTTAAAGCAACGTTTAGAATAATTACCGAAAGAATGTCTGTAGGACTTTTTTCGATGAATTTCTATAAAACTCCATAAAGTAATTGTTAAAGAAATCCGCACTGGAATTGCTGAAGAAATCCCTTAAACTCTGGTGAAGTCAGCAATTACCGCGGAATAACCTCCCTATCAGCCTGTTCCAAGGTATTCGAAATCATAGTAAATGATGCACTTTTTACCTGTTGCCAGCATTATATTTCAAGTGATCAACATGGTTTCTTCCCGAGACGATCTGTCACCACCAATCTGTCTCAGTTCACTTCAACGTATTTGCAAGCAATGGATGCTGGGAAGCAGGTAGATGCTATCTATTTGGACATAAAAGCCGCCTTTGACAGAGTTGACCACGCCATACTTCTGAAGAAACTAGAGAAAATTGGAGTGTCTGGCCATTTTGTCGAGTGGTTCAGATCCTATTTGACTGGCCGATCGCTTAGTGTTTAAATCGGATCCCTTCAATCTACGCCCTTCAATAACGTGTCCGGTGTACCTCAAGTCAGTAATCTAAGCCCTTTACTGTTTTTGCTGTTCATTAACGATGCGACGTTGATATTACCGCCAGGAGTAAGGCTCTTCTATGCGGATGATGCTAAGCTGTACGTCGTCGTTACGTGAATCAACGACTGCATTGAGCTTCAAATGATTTTATCCCGGTTTGAGAAATGGTGCACGGATAACAGACTTACTCTCAGTGTGGAAAAATGCCAGGTTATCACATTCAGTCGGAAGCAGAAGCCAATAACGTTTGATTATTCGCTTGCGGGTATATCTCTTGACCGAGTACAGCAAGTTCGTGACTTAGGTGTTATCCTCGATCATGGTCTAACGTTCCGTTCTCATTACGACGAGATTATCTCTAGAGCGAACCGACAACTCGGATTTATAATGAAGATTGCCAACGAATTCGAAGATCCTCACTGCTTGAAATCACTCTACTGTTCATTGGTGCGCTCTATACTGGAGTTTTCCGTCGTTGTTTGGTGTCCCTTCCAGAACACCTGGACAGCGCGCATTGAAAATGTTCAAAAGAAGTTCGTGCGTTTTGCCCTGCGGAATCTACCTTGGCGCGAGGATCAACGTTTGACTCCCTATGTCGACCGCTGCCAGCTTCTTGTGATTGACGACACGCCATACCGCACAGGCCATGTATATCGCAAAGATCCTGAAGGGTAGCATCGACTCATCGGCACTCCTATCACAGTTTAATTTGTACGCTCCTGCAAGATCGCTTCGAAGACGGGACATTTTGCGGCTGGATCGGCGAAACAGTCGATACGGACAACACGATTCTGTACGGTTCATGTCGTCTACTTTCAACGAAGTTGCTTATCTGTTTGATTTCAATGTTTCCTTGACTTCCATGCAGCAACGCTTCACAATGCACTTTCGAAATTTTGACGATTGTTGTTTTTCCTCTTTTGTTTTGTAATTTGGTTTCATCTATTTGTGTGTGTTTTTTTTTTACTTCATTAAGACATAGTCAGATGAAGACTGGTATTAAATAAATATGACCCAGACAGGAACGTACACTACGATATCTTGGTGCGAAAATGCAAACATCTTAGAAGGTTTGAGAAACTTCCTGTAGAAATACCTGGAAAGATCGCTCGGAAATGCCTTGATGGAATTTCTACAAAATTTTATTAAGTAAGCTTTAAATTTTTTTTTTGTATCTGTATTAACGAGATTCTTAGCCCTAGGCTTATTCACCTCGGGACCCACGCTTTACTTCCCTTCCGAAGGAAGAACTCACATTTTGTGAGTTTGTCGGGAGTGGGCTTCCTCGGCATGATAGTCTTTAAGAAAATCACTGAAGAATTCCTTTATTAAAATTCCTACAGGAATCTGTGAAAGATTTTCTAAAGAAACCGTGAAGAAATATCTGGAGTAGTACTGAACTTTTCTCCGAAATTTATAGGGATATAGGGTATGTGTGCCATCAGTAATCGCATGTTCCCATATTCATCCTATTCGAAAACTAGCGATTACGGCACCGATTGATTCCGTTCTTTTTGTTTTCGTAGGTGCTCACTTCTAACAAAAAAATACAAAAATAAGAAACAAAACAAAGAACGCTTCAATCCTTTGTTTTCTCGTAAACTGAAAATGGGTGTCACATGATTAATAAGGGAACCAATACCCTACATGGTGAAATATCTGGAAGAAATCCTGCAAGATTTTCTGAATGAATCCCTGTAGAAGTTCCTGGACAAATTTTGGTGAAAATTTCCAAATTTTCAATGGAATACTTAGAGTCCATATAGCCGATGCGGTAAACGCACGGGTATTCAGCATGACCATGCTGAGGGTGACGGGTTTGATTCCCGGTCGGTCCAGACTCCAGGATCTTTTCGTAATGAAAATTTCCTTGACTTCCTTGGGCATAGAGTATCTTCGTGCCTGCCACACGATATACGCATGCAAAATGGTCATTGGCAGAGGAAGCTCTCAGTTAATAACTGTGGAAGTGCTCATAGAACACTGAGCTGAGAAGCAGGCTTTGTCCCAATGAGGACGTTATGCCAAGAAGAGAGAGAGAGACTTAGAGCAACTACTGAACAAATCTCTGGTGGACTTCCTGAAGAAATTTCTGTACTACGTTTGATAGCTCTAACATTCACGCACACAACAGAAACACATATTTGATGAACAGATTGAGATTTGAATTATGGAAAGAAATCCACGTGCTCCGGTGGGAATCGAACCCATGACTCCCAATCCGCTAGGCGGGCGCTTTTTTCCTTCAAGCTACGAAGCCACTTGACCATGTACGTCCCGTGAAGTCACAAAACTGAATTCGATTTCACTAATGTTCCTTTTCACAATCCAAATCTCCTTCGGATGGATTAGATGAATATCCACACGCCTTCTTCTTCTTCTTCTTCTTCTTCTTCTTCTTCTTCTTCTTCTTCTTCTTCTTCTTCTTCTTCTTCTTCTTCTTCTTCTTCTTCTTCTTCTTCTTCTTCTTCTTCTTTTTTGTGGCGAACGTGGAGCACTGGAATTTGGCCTGCCTCTCTTCAACTTAATGTTCTTTGAGCAATTCCACAGTTATTAATTGAAGGGCTTCGTTGGCCTGCCATTGCATAAATTTGTATATTGTGAGGCAAGGACAATGATACATTATGCCCTGAGAGTCGAGAAAATTTTCCCGACTGGAACGAGAATCGAACCCGCCGTCTCTGGATTGGCGATCCATAGCCTTAACTACTAGGCTCACTGGGGACTATCTACACAACTGTTGTGTGAATGTCAGAGCAATCAAACGTCATCATTACCACTTAACTTGGCTTGGTTAACCCAATCAAAAATCGAGAAATTGACATTTACCTGTACTTATCTATGGAAGAATCTCTGGGAGAATTTATGAAAGAATCTTTGAAAAAAAGTTCTAAGGAAATTCCTGTTGAAATTTGTGAAGCAACACTAGGAGAAAATTTTCGAAGGGTTTTCTAAGCGAACTCCTTGAAGAATTTTTGAAGTAACCCCTGGAGTTTCAGGAGGAATTGATGGAAATCTATATAAAATAGCTCTAGATAAGTTTCTGGAGAAATTTTCTGAACGAAACCATCTGAATAAAAAATCCGTGGAACAATTTTGAAAGCAATCCATAGAAGATTTCTTGATGAATTTTTTGGACAATTTTATGAAGGTATGACATAAAGAATTTATGAAGATATCTCCAGGGAAATTTCTTAAGGAATCCCTGGAAGAATTTCTAAAGAAAATTGTGGAAGATTTTTTTTAAAAACCCTAGGAATGACTGTAGGAATTCTGAAATTTTCATTTTCTATGGGAATCGCCGAAAGAATTTCTGAACATATCCGAGGATGATTTCCTTAAACAATTGCCGTATGGAATTTTGAAAACATGGGAATTTCTGAGGAATCCGAAGGAAGATTTTCTACTGGAGTTCTTGAGCTTTAGAAATTCTAGAGCATTTCTAAAGAAATCCATGGCGGATGTTCTAATTAAACTTTCTATAGGATTTTTTTTAAGATTTTCTAAAAAAATCCATGGATTCCGTCCCTTTTCTCATACTTTGCTTCTTTCTATATACTTTCTTCCATCTCTCCTACATATGCAACTCATGTACATTCACGTAGGCATCGCTAGAAAAGAAACGGGTTGGAAAAGCCGTTTTTCTTCCAACTTTCACAGCACAGTGTAAATATATCATATAACGCCTCCCACCAATATTTTACCTTACGCCTCTGGTATCCCCGCACCAATGTGTGAACCCTTTGCCAAGTATATCCCACCAAAACTTCGACATTCGCATGAACAGGCGCAGAGGTATAATCGATCTGCTGTTGATACTAACGATTGTAATCATCACTTCTTGCCCCTTCCCACATTGACGAGCAACCTGACGTGGCAGGCGCCATTGTCGTCTAAAAAATAGAAGATCACCAATACTCACACACTGAATATGGCTGTTTAGTCCCCGGCAGAAATCTCATTGATTCCTTGAGTGAGTGTAGCTGCCCAAGTAACAATAAATGCTGAATAGTAAGAGTATTAGCTGAACAATAGCTGATTAATGGTGTCAATGGCTGAACACAATGTCAGCTGAATATTCGTCTGAAATATGGCTTGTTCAACCTCTTTAATCGGCAAAACATGGATGGCTGTATATCAAGTTGAATAGAATATTATTCATCTGGGTATCCAGCTTTGAAACATACACCAACATGCGGAATTAATAATCTGTTGTTCAACCTTTAATCAAATAATTTTTGACAGCTGACCCAAGCCTGGTTCTTCTGAAGTCCACATCGCTTTTCAGCCACCTCAATACAGACTTAGTTTAACTTATGTTCTTGACTATTCAGACACAACAAGTAACGCTTTTGTTTTCGGGGATATGTATGCAATTGTGTGTGGTGTACGTGCTAAGGTAAGTGACTATAAATCAGGAGGTCCGAGTTCAATTCCCGGTTTTCCCACAGATTAATTTACACATTCCCAAACATCTCTTTTGGAAATAGATGCATCTAATGGTAAAAATAGGCTCACGAAAGTGTTTTCATTTGATTTTACACAATTAAAAAAAATAATTGATTACTGATTAAGCGCATATTAAGCCTTAAATCAGCCTTCCAATGAACCTCAAATCAGCTAAAAGTTGAACAAAATCACTAAAATTAGATGTTTAGGAGCTGAATAAAGGATTGTACCTCTTGTGCTCATCTTTTGTTCAAATGAAGGCTGACAATAGTTGGAGAAACGTTTGAACAGCACCAATTTGTTATCTGGGTGGTCTGGCGATACTGGAGTAGCATCCACGGGCGGTCAATCAAGCTCAAGCTCAATTGTGCTGATTGTTTTAAGCATCCCTATATGCAACGCATGTCAATTCGTTGAAATCACACGCTAAATAAGCTCATGCTCAGATTGCTGATGTGTGGTGCTCTTTTGTGTCGTGTGGTGGTTTGTTTCATACGGATTCATACGGGTTGCACTGCAAAGGCATAACAAATTTGATTCCGTGAATAGGAAATTACTCTTTTGTGGCTGTTTTATTCATCAGGTTGGTTTTGATAGTGTGCTGCATTTACGGGAGGGTTAGTATGAGGGCAGGTATTGATAAATAATAAAATAAATAGGATCAAAATAAATCGACAAGGGATGATGATAATATTCCAAACTAAGCTCAACGAAACAAGTTTATGAAGAAAATTTTGATTTTAATCAAACGCGTGATATAGATTTCTTTATGTCAATTGATTCCCAAAGTAGTATCAACTGACCTACATATGGTCAGTTGCAATCGTTGAGTTGTGGTCTTAAATGTTGCTTTCAACGGAATCGATAGCAATGAAAGAATAACGACCAGACCATTGATCGAATCCAAGAAGCAAGCTAAAAGATTTGGCAGTTTGCCCGCAAGTGGCAAATTGCAATAGGTACCATAAAGGAAAACGATTGCTGGTTGGAGATTGTGGTAGACGAGGGGTTGTAGGAAAATCGTCGATTTCGATACCCTCCGCACAATCCCGACATAACGGGAAAAGGAAAGCTATGACATGGGAAGGAATTTAACGATAGGTGGACGTGTCGATTTGGCTCTTACACCACGGGATATTAACCCTTGTCTGTCAGTGAGTGGGCTCTAGCTCTGATCCTTTTCCAGTTGAGTTTTCCTGTGCGGTAAGGTAGACGTCCGTTCCAACCCAAACTCGGAGAAAAGTCTGCCCACGGGAAAAATAAGACGGAAAGCAACAACACTTTTGGTCGCAGACGACGCGTGAAAAAATAGAACGTCTTGTTAGCAGCGAAGTGATTTTATTTCCGGTGAAGCAATCCGACAGATGAATTGGATTGGGGCGGTGCGGTTGAGGGAATTACAATGATGGGAAATGACGGTAGCGAAAGAAAGGGCAGCGCCCTGCATGGGTTTTCAGATCAGGTAGGTCATTTACAGCTGAGCTATAATTGAGATGCCGGAATGATAAACAATAATTGATATCCACAAGGTGTTTTGTATACACTTACTTAGAGATACTTGATTGTTTAGGTATGCACTCAATTAGATGATTTGATTTGATTGAAAAGGTGTTTTAACCCTTCTTACACCCAGAAGAAGGGTATAAATACCGCTCGAAAAACCGACTTCCGACCCGAGGCCCTCAGGGCCGAGTCTCATATACCAATCAACTCAGCTCGACGAACTGAGCAAATGTTTTTTTTTTTTTTCCTTCTAAACCATAGGGGGATAATCTGCTCAACAGACACCCTAACAGAAGGTTAGGGTAGTGTAGGTCTGACAGGCCGTCTTCTACAACAAAAGTAAAATCCAGGACTACTCTCTCCTCGTACCCACTAAACCATTCCTATGGTCGCCAAACCCTACGTCTCTCCGGAACCACCAAGAAGGTATTGCTTCAGAGAGGGGCTAGTGCACATCGCACCCACAAGGTTAGCTGCGTAGCCTGCAGCAACGAACATCGATGACTCGCTTTGGAGAGTCCATCACGGTAGCATGCTGGCGCTTAGCCAGTTTCCCGAGTGGTCCTCGCCACTCCCTTTGTCCTCGGAAGGCGGGCAGGGTCAACCCCGCCCGCGCCCTACTGCTGAGCGGACATCAAGAACTGATGCCCACGTGCAACCCGATCTGACCTGCCCGCAAAGGAAGGGTATCACTACCCTTCAGGCCCTATCAGATGCACCCGTAGGTTGCAGACAGCAGGATCTCACCTACCCCGACCCTTGCCGGGGACCCCTTTCCAACCGCGGGCTCGGATCCAACCCAGTAGACCGACGCCACGACAGCACCGCTACCAGGACTTCCTCTCCGCGGCCACTTAATCGTTGTAAGGGTCGATTTCGACCGCAGGGCACCGGTATGACCTACGAAGCCGACTCCGAACCCCTGGACCACCTCTTGTACTGCATCTGGACTAGCCATTCTCCGAGTCCACGCGCCACCTCCTCTGTAGCTCCCAGACGATGTGGGTAATAGCCGTTGAAACGGCGTTCCAACCAAACTCATCCCTACACATCCTCTGGACCAAGTTGTCCGGAGTTGTGTCCTCCCCGCATGTGGCAAGCATGCGGTCACGCATTGTGCGAAAACGCGGGCACATGAACAAAACGTGTTCCGCCGTTTCCTCTAAATCATTGCACACTGGGCATTCGGGAGAATCCGCATGCCCGAAACGGTGTAGATACTGTCGGAAGCAACCATGACCTGTAAGGACCTGTGTCAGGTGGAATGTGACTTCCCCATGGCGCCTATTAATCCAACTATCTACCCTCGGTATCAACCTATAGGTCCACCTTCCTTTGGTGGAACTGTCCCACGCGCGCTGCCATTTGACCATAGAGGCCATCCTGACAGTCCTGCGTATGCCTCTTGTGCCGCGCATTTCGAAGCACTCCATGTTCTCACTGATAAGAATGCTGATAGGCACCATACCAGTAATGACGCAGAGAGCGTCGTGTGACACGGTACGGTACGCGCTCGCAACCCTCAGGCACATAAGCCTGTAAGTACTTTCCAGCTTCCGTCGGTAGCATTTAGTACTTAGCGCGGTGCCCCACGCCGGGCCGCCATACCTAAGTATGGATGTAGCAACACTAGCCAGAAGCTTGCGCTTACTGGCGTACACCGCAGAGCTATTGGACATCATCCGGGACAGTGCCGCAATAGCTGTGGAGGCTCTTTTACAGGCATAATCGACGTGGCTACCGAAGGTAAGCTTATCGTCGATCATCACGCCCAAGTGTTTGACGGAGCGCTTTGACAGGATAGTACAGTCTCCTACATTGATCTCCGTATGCTGCTCCGACTTCAGGTTGTTAACAACCGTCACCTCTGTCTTGTGGTGAGCCAGCTCCAGTTTCCTGGACCGCATCCACGCCTCCACAACCTTGATCGAGTGGTTGGTAGTCAACTTTACCTCCTCGATCGTTTCACCGTAGACTTCGAGCGTAATGTCGTCGGCAAATCCGACAATCACCACTCCCACTGGATACTCCAACCTCAACACCTCGTCGTACATGACATTCCATAACACCGGACCCAGGATGGAACCTTGCGGGACTCCTGAGGTTATGTGAAAGCACTTCCGACCCACCTCCGTGTCGTAGACTAGTACACGATTCTGAAAGTAACTTCCGAGAATCTTGTACAGGTACTCCGGTATCCCCAGACGCAAGAGCGCATCGGCAATAGCAGACCAGCTGGCGCTATTAAACGCATTCCTTACATCCAGAGTCACTACCGCGCAAAAGCGAATTCCCCTCCTCTTAGGCTCGAGTGCTTTCTCGGCGGTTTTTGTAACCGACAAGATAGCGTCTACGGTGGACCTCCCCTTCCGGAAGCCGTACTGGTTACTCGAAAGACCATTTTCGCCCTCGGTGAACCGCAACATTCTATTGAGGATGATCTTTTCGAGCACCTTCCCCGCCGTGTCAATCAAGCATATTGGTCTATATGCCGACGGGTCTCCGGGTGGTTTCCCCGCCTTTGGCAATAGTACCAGGCTCTGCCTCTTCCAAGCTTCTGGGAAAACTCCCTCGTCCAGGCATTTCTGCATAGCAGACCTGAACATCTCGGGAGCCTCTGCAATAGCTACTTTTAAGGCCAGGTTCGGAACTCCGTCCGGACCTGGGGCCTTACCTACGCTAAGGGACTTAGCTATCCCCGCAAGTTCCACATCGGTGACCATTTCCTCATCGCCAGCCCCAGTCCCCGGCTGTCCTACGAAAGGAGGCCAAGGACTAGGATCATGACGCGGAAAAAGTCCTCCAATGATCCCCTCCAACATCTCTGGAGATTGCTCTGTAGGAGCCATCACACCTCTCGTCTTGGCCATAACGATCCTGTAGGCGTCACCCCACGGGTTCGTATTGGCACTCTGACAGAGACCCTCAAAGCAGGCCTTTTTGCTTGCTCTTATCTCGGTCTTAAGCGCGGCTTTTGCAGCGGCGAACACCACCCGCCTTTCGTTTCGCTCTTCCTCTGATCGTGCTCGCTGCATCCGCCGCCTAGCCCGTAGGCAGGCGCGGCGCAGGTCCGCAATCGCGTCGGTCCACCAGTAAGCCGGTGGCCTTCCATTTCTAGGGTGGACTCGCCTAGGCATGGTCGCATCACACGCACGTGAGAGCACCGCTACCAGCTCGTCGCCGTCTAAACCGATTAAGTTTCGCTCACGGCGGAGCGCCTCCCTAAATACCCCTTCGTCGAAGTATGATGTCTTCCACCTGCGAGGGCTTGGCCTTGGCCTAGCCGCCTCTTCTTCTATCCGCTGTCTGCTGTTATTGTAGTCGATACTGTAGCGAACCGCCAGGTGGTCGCTGTGAGTGTAGCCATCATCTACTCTCCAGTTCGAACTACTTGTTAGGCCAGGACTACAAAAGGTCACGTCAATAATTGACTCCGCTCCGTTTCGACTAAAGGTACTCTTGGTACCGACATTATCCAAGTCGACATCTAAGATGGCCAGTGTTTCTAGCAGGATCTGACCCCGCTGGTTCGTGAAACGGCTACCCCATTCCACGGCCCAGGCATTAAAGTCGCCCGCTATTACCACCGGCCTTCGCCCTGTTAGCACGGTCGTTAAGCGGTCCAGCATTTGCGTGAACTGCTCGATCGGCCACCGCGGAGGCGCATAACAGCTACAGAAGAAGACCCCGTTTACTTTGGCGACCACGAAGCCCTCATAGGTAGTAGACACCAACTCCTGAACGGGGTATTTACCCGTCGTCCATATCGCCGCCATTTTTCTGGTCCCATCCGCGACCCAGTTGCCGTTGCCGGCGGGTACTCGGTATGGGTCCGATATGATGGCGATATCCGTCTTCCACTCAGAAACCGCCTGACAAAGCAGTTGCTGAGCCGCATCACAGTGGTTCAGGTTCAGCTGCGTTACCTGCACTGTGATTTGTTGTTCACTGCGGCTTTCTTGAAGGCCGGGCACCTTGGACCACCCATCGGATGTCTGTTGTTCGAGGATTTCCCGGTACAGATCATGCAGATAGGCGGACTCGTGCAGCTTTGGGCCTTATGACCTTCAGCGCCGCATCGCCTGCACAGTTTGCGCCTGTCAGGGCCTTTGCAGTCCCACGACTTGTGCCCTGGTTCCAGACACCTGAAGCAAACCTCTGGTGGCTCGTGGAATGTCAGGTGACATACACACCAACCTACCTTTATGCTCCCTACTTTAACGGACTTTTTGACGTCCGCCACAGGTAGCTGAACCAAAGCTATCTGTGTCCCTGCCGGCCCTTTCCGTAGCTTAACGGCTGCGGCGGCCACCTGCACATCGCACTGTTTCCGCAGTGCCGTGACGAGCTCTTCCACTTCGGTGATCTCATCGATGTCCTTGACCTTCAGAGTCGCCTCATGTGTCAGAGCCCTCACCTGCACACCCTCACCAAGGACCTCTTCTGCCAGCCTCTTATAGGCGGCGCCCTTGGACTGTTCCGTCTTGATGACGATAGCGTCGCCTTTCTCGCGCTTGGCACCTGCCCTCCTACGTCTTGGCTTGGCGTCCTGCGCTACTACCTGCGGATTCGCCTTCTTCTTCCTCTTCCGCTCTACCTTCGTCCAAGGGGGGTCCTCCCCTTGGATCGCCCTACTCTGTGGCTGTTGAGGGCCCACTAGCGGTCGCAACCCTTTGTTCCCATCGTTCCGGGACGGGCCAGCCTTTTCAGGCCCACCCTTCCCAGCTTTCCGGGAACCCTGGCTGGGGTCCGACCTTCCGGCATTATTACCGACTTTCGGGGTAATGATTCGCCTGGCCTTGCGGGCACCGCCAGACAGCTCCTCGCCTGACGGTTGCCTCGCCCGCTTCTGCGATTGCTTGCCCCGTTTGTCGCGAGCAGTCGCTTCCGCCTTATTCGGACTTCCTGCGAAGGAGAAGGCCTCCGTTTGGGTAAACTTCGGCACTTTCTCATTTGCAGGCTCCGCTGCTGCAGCAGTCAGCAACGCGAGTGCCGCGTGCTCCTGCTTGGCATCGTCGATCGACGCCCTAAGTCGAAGCAAGGCCGTTTTCAGGTCCTTGCTTATGTTCGACTTAGTGGACGCAAAGTCGATGATTTTGCCAAGCTGCTGCTCAGCCACCTCTATTGCGGACCGTCCTTTGGATCCTCGGTTGACGGCCCTCAACAACCACGCTCCGTCCATAACCTCCACCGGCTGGCTTGCCGGGAAGTGGACTGGAGCACCCACGCTTGAGCTGCGTACGCAACTCCCAGCGCCTATCTCCTCACTTCTCCTTGTCGGAGATCTCATCAACCCGCTTCTTGCGAAGGGGTTGATCCCACCACTATTTCCACCTAGATTCTGATTTCTATTTGACTTCATGATTAAATCCCACGAGTAGCACGGGAAAGAATGTCCACCACGCCAGAGCCCTGCATTAACGCGGTAAGGGACAGCTTACTGTGGGGGGTGCCCAGGTACCCCACAGGCTCCGTTAAAGATCGAGCATCTTTTTCACCCCCTCGATCACTCATTCCTCAGCACGGGTCGCTTGACACCTTGAATTCGGGTTAGTAGTCCTATTCTTAGCCGGCGACTACGCAGCTGACTCGCAAGCGGGGGGGTGCGTCAGGCCCCAGGACTTTCGTCCCTGCTGCCCCAGAACTGAGCAAATGTATGTGTGTGTATGTGTGTGTGTATGTGTGTATGTATGTGTGTATGTGTGTGTATGTTACAAAAAAAGTCACGCACGTTTCTCAGCCGTCTGATATCCGATTTGGATTCTCTTAGTTGCAAATGAAAGCCATAACATCCTAGTAGAACCCTATTGAATTTTATTACGATTGGACATTTGGTTACCGAGATATCTTTCGAAGAGTACTTTGAAGTAATAAAGGTTAGCTTTTTGAGAGATTTTTGACATTTAGCATATTGATGAATATCTCAGCCGTCTGTCATCCGATTTGAGTTCTCTTGGCAGCAAATGAAAGCTACAACAATCTAGAAGATTGCTCAGAAATTTTATTAGGATTGGACATTTGGTTACAGAGATATCTTTCGAAGAGTACTTAGGATTTATTCAACTAAACTTTTTGAGATTTTTGATCAAGTGTATCATAATAAATATCTCAACCATCTGTCAACCGGTTTTGGTTCTACTGGCACCAAATGAAAGCTATAACATCCTAGTAGAACCCTATACAATTTCATTAGGATTGGACATTTGGTTATCGAGATATCTTTCAAAGAGTACTTGGGAGTAATACAGGTTAACCTTTTGAGAGATTTTTGACCAAGTGTATCATAATAAATAATTCAGCCGTCTGTCAACCGATTTGGGTTCTCTTAGCACCAAATAAAAGCTACAATATCCTTGTAAAAGGTCCTAAAATTTTATTTCGAATGGACATTTGATTACTGAGATATGTTTCGAAGAGTATTGCAATAAATTTCTTTTTTACCCTTCTTACACCCATAAGAAGGGTATAAATATCGCTCGAAAAACCGACTTTCTATCCGAGGCCCGGAGGGCCGAGTCTCATATATCAATGACCTCAGCTCGACGAACTGAGCAAATGTCTGTATGTGTGTGTGTGTGTGTGTGTATGTGTGTATGTGTGTGTGTATGTGCGTTACAAAAAAAAAGTCACGCACGTTTCTCAGCCATCTGTCAACCGATTTGAGTTCTCTTGGAAGCAAATGAAAGCTACTACACCCTAGTAGAACGCTATTGAATTTTTTTTCGATTGGACGTTTGGTTACCGAGATATCTCTCGAAGAGTACTTATGAGTCATACATCTAAACTTTTTTAAGATTTTTGACCAAGTGTATCATAATTAATATTTCGGCCATTTGTCAATCGATTTGGGTTCTCTTGACACCAAATGAAAGCTACAGCATCCTAGTAGATCGCCCAAAAATTTTATTTCGATTGGACATTTGGTTACAGAGATATCTTTCGAAGAGTACTTAGGATTTATACAACTAAACCTTTTGGGAATTTTGACCAAGTGTATCATAATAAATATCTTAGCCATCTGTCAACCGATTTCGGTTATCCTGGCACCAATTGAAAGCTACAACATTCTAGTAGAACCCTATACAATTTCATTAGGATTGGACATTTGGTTACCGAGATATCTTTCAAAGAGTACTTGGGAGTAATACAGGTTAACTTTTTGAGAGATTTTTGACCAAGGGTACAATAATAAATATCTCAACCGTCTGTCAACCGATTTGGGTTCTCTAAGCACCAAATGAAAGCTACAATATCTTTGTATAAGGCCCTGAAATTTTATTTCGATTCGACATTTGATTACTGAGATACCTTACGAAGAGTATTTCAATAAATTCTTTTGACCAGTCTATGGGAAATTATTTTTCAATGTATAATGCTGACCTCATACAAAGTGTATAAATTTTGTAAACAACAAAGTCAAGAAGCTTCAAAATCCCATGCAAAATCAAAACAATGCATTCGTGGAGCGGACCTGGTGTGATGGATAGAACACTTGACTATCACGCCGAGGACCTGGGATCGAATCCCACTCCCGACATACTCACAAAATGTGGGTTCTTCCTTCGGAAGGGAAGTAAAACGTGGGTCCCGAGATGAACTAGCCTAGGGTTAAAAATCTCGTTAATACAGACAAAAAAAAGTGTATACTAGCAGGTTATTGTTTTCAACAAAATTATAAATAACAAATTACCGTGAGGTCGCCATTCACCGCTCATTTTGGGTCAATCATACAAAAATGATCAAATGTTTGTACAGTGTTGTAACAAAAGTGAATGTAACATGCTGCCACATTGAAAAACTTTCATTTCACCAAGTTTTCATATGGGTGTACATGAAATCACGTTCTCAAAAAATATTTCTCACACGGCGCTGCAGGACAACATGGGAACTGTTCAGGGCAAACAGCGGAAGAAATATCCAACAGGTAAAACCCGTTAAAGATTTAATTTTGACAAAACAGGATGAACTGAACGTCATGAATCATCAATACTTTGGTAAATAAAAGTTATTTTGTTTTTATAAATGAATAGTTTCTGTGATTCCATGAAAAAATAATCCAGTGAGCGGTGAATAGATGCATGAGCGGTAATAGGAGCCAAGACATAACACATTTGAATTTTTATTTTTTCGGTTGTTAACATATTTTACAATCGTTTTATATTTTTTCTATTATAACAACATAATTGTTGAGTTGTTATCGTAAATTAAGGTGCAATATTCGCAAACGTCGATTTTTAATGTCATATACTTTACGAAAATGTCGTTAAATGGCGACCTCACGGTACAAATACACAGAAATTTTATGAAAACTAACAATATGTTAAATGAAAGCTTTGAATTTATATATTGTGGGAGAAATGCAAGAACCGGACAGCAAAAATAACTAGCTAATGCCAAAACTGATTAACTTACTAGATATATAATTTTTGTCCTTTTTGCACCATAACCATGAATACCAAGTACTTACTTCGGAGCTAATTTATTCGACTGATTAAGAGATATTAGACAAAGTGTATATCGCTGATTTTCTTATCCATATGTTAATCGATTCAAGATCTTTTGGCAGTTAACAAAAGATACAATATTCCAGAATATGTAAGCTTTTTTTTTTAAATTTCACACAAGATTCTAGAAGGTGTCTGGCATTTCTGGTAGTTTAGTCCATGGTCCATGATGCTATTTTGGAAACCAATCCACTAGATGCCAAATCCACAATATTTTCTAGAACTTTGGTCCATCACACAAAATAAATATGTTAAATACAAATAATACAACAATAGTTTTAATAAGTGTAAGAAGGGTTCTCTTCACCATAGGTGGATTAAATCGGGTTTTTGAAGAAAGCTTTGATGACTTTCGGTTGGGGTTTGTACAATTTATTCGCTCCAACTACCTATTACTGTCTGGGCAGCGGATGTGTGTTGAATTGGATTAAAATATCCATAGCTAAAGGCGAATTAAGAGTTCCTGCTAGATTTGATATAGACCCGTAACAAACTGAACAGACAAACCCATAAATAAGGCCGAAAAAAACCCGGACACAACATTAAATCTCGCTTCGCCGAAGTTTCCATTCTACTGACCTTTTATTGTAATACATTTTATTTGAAATTCAACAATAACATTTGCATACACACAACACACCTCGGAAAAGAACCTCCAATTCCCGGGAAGGAAGGAAAACTTTTCTTTACGAAAAGGAAACTTCCCACATCGCTGACCAGCCAGCCTCTAACTTCCTCTTCCACAAATTACCACCACATTACCTGCGAGAGGTATGGGACGCACAATCCTGGCCGTCGCCACCACCGTAAATCCCTTTCGCAATTCGCTGAATTTGCATCCCCAAAATGTAGAATGGCCGAACCATCGCATCGCCACGCCACGCCGCACCCCCACCACATCCCAAGACGTTCGCTCGCTTTGAATATGAATAAAGTGGGAGAAGTTTTTCCCACGAAAATTAACATAATTTGCCAAAATGCCTCCATTGCCGCCGCGGAACGACTTGGATCGGAGGAAAAAAGTTTTTTTTTTTCGGGTGGAAACGAATGCTCAGTGGCGCTATACTGACTGTCGTTAGGTCGCCTGTTCCCAACAGTCAGTGTCCCAGTGGTAATAAAATCGGCGTGCACGGTCGCCATCAGGCTGGCTCCTTGGTCGGCTCCTTCCTCGCTGATGGTAGTCCCTCGTGCTCCTCTCCCTCCAGCTAGGGTCTTCAAAGGTGCAGAAAAGGTTAACCTTGTTAATTCGAAACTGATGACATTTTGAGCGTTTCTTGGGATCCGCAACAATGACGTGGTTAGTGTGGGGCGTTCGTCGAAAAAGTGCTCCTTCTCAGTGTTCTATATACTGGGAGTTCATCACTATTTTGAATTTTACTTCGTGCGGCTTGTACGATGATACTGTACTTTATTGACTAGTCGAACACTTGGCACGGAAGTAGCCAGTAAGTTGCAGACAAAATAGGCAATCCTGTAAAAAGATAAGCCTGTGGAGCGGACCTGGTGTGAATGTTAGAACACCTGACTATCACGCCGGCCGAGGACCTGGGATCGAATCCCACTCCCGAAAAACTCACAAAATGTGAGTTCTTCCTTCGGAAGGGAAGTAAAGCGTGGGTCCTGAGATGAACTAGCCTAGGGCTAAAAATCTCGTTAATACAGATAATAAAAACCCTAATTAATCCACCTAACGGTGATGGCACCTTTCTCGTGCGTTCTAAAACACATTTCAACAAAACTCAACTGACATGCTGATGAGTATCGCAATTTTATACGTCTCCAGTTAGCCTAGTGGTTAAGGCAATGGATCGCCAATCCGGAGACGGCGGGTTCGATTCTCGTTCCGGTCGGGAAAATTTTCTCGACTCCCTGGGCATAGTGTATCATTGTACTTGCCTCACAATATACAAATTCATGCAATGGCAGGCACAGAAAGAACTTCAATTATTAACTGTGGAAGAGCTCAAAGAACACTAAGTTGAAGCGAGGCCGGCCAAGTCCCAGTAGGGACGTAGAGCCACAAAGAAGAAGAAGATACGTTAAACAAAAATCCATTATACGGCACCAGAAATCATATCGTTTATGTGGCTTTGATGTTTGAGCCTCAAACTCTTAAGGACATATATGAGCGAATCCAAATATATACCCATATTGCATGGTTTTAGGGCCTAAAACTCCATTAAACAGCCAACATCTTAAAATGGGAGCCGCCATCTTGGATTTTGACCTGCCATCTTGGATTTTGACCCGCTATCTTGGATACTAAGGTCGCCATTTTTGGACTTCAGACATCTTGCCCATCCAAAATAAACCCATATGAGCCTCTGTACGAATCTGGCATACTGCTCACTCCCACAGAAAATTTGAAAACAGTTCGCACAGTAAAAGTCAAATGTGACTTTTACTGTGCGCGGTGTTTTCAAATTTTCTGTGGGAGTGAGCAGTATGCCAGATTCGTGCAGAGGCTCATATGGGTTTATTTTGGATGGGCTGGTGACGCCGAAGGTGCTCTTGAAAGGCACCGAAGTGATTAGATTGTTGAATAGAAGAAAATAAAGAACTGTTTTATTTATTGCATCATCAAAAAATATATATATTTAAGCGTGGTTTATTCAGGAAAACACGCCTTTTGCGAGTGAGCTATTATTGAAAAGCTAGATCAATATTGCCGTTACATAGATTGAAGAGCAAAATAGCAGTCAAGTCGACTTTAGTTTATGCTTCTTATGTTATTGTCGCGCTTATCTTTTATTGGAGTCTGGCGGCGGTCGTACACTCGCAAGGCATACAGTCGCAGTGACACTCGCAAGGCAAAACAAAAAGAAAATATGTTCCTGCCCAAAACAAAAGCACGTGGGTTTCGCGAAGCGACAGATGTTCTTGAATGTATTTGTTATGAACGGCAAGAGTGGCTCAGTGAAATGAGTGTGCTTGCTGTCAAATCCCATATAATGGAATAAAATATACTTTTAGAATCTGGTGAGGCTGTTATGATTAGTAACTGTTGCGCTTATACCAGAAGCCAGAGGCGGATAATCGCTATATTCTGATTTTTCTTGAGAGTCATAATATCTGCTGGTTGAGATGCTTAATTTGGAGTGTCCCAATGTATTTAAAAAAAAGTCCGCAAATCAAACTTTTTGCTGTAAGAATTGGGGAAAATTGTGATTGGATAATTCAGTACTATTACATCTTTGATGTAATATGCAAATATAAAAAAAAAACATTTGGAAAAGTCGTTTAAGTAGTCGTCATTCCTTCTATCGGGCACATGGGTATTTGTAATTGAGGCAAACAAATGATTTTCATTAGCGCCGCACATACATATAAGGACACACCATACTTCTGAGAATCATACAATTTCCAGCACAGACAGAAACTTGTGTTATTTTGTCTTCTTTAGCGAGTACTGGTTGCATATGTTTTTGATGTGGTTTCACACTTGGGTATTTGTCACTTAGTATGTGATAAATTTCGGGAATATAACATGCAGACTCACCATCTGTTCATTGATTTTAAAACAGTACGATTCAGTGAAAATAAATGAGCTATGGCGAAAATAATCAGGTTGATGCGCGCAACCATCCAGGACCAGTATTAAGTATTCAAATCGCAGACGATTAGGAGGTCTAGCGTGCAGAGGCATGGCACTATCGTCACACGGTCGCACGCTCCTTGCCTTTTGCGGAAGATATTGATCTCATCGGCATCGATCGTAGGGCAAGTGAGGAAGCTTATGCTCCTTTGAAGAGAGAGGCAGCGAGGACAGACTTTATTTGATCAAATCTCCGCATTCTTAATTGGGAGACTATGAGAATTGAATAGACTGAGACATCTGTTCATCTGTGCCTAGACTATTGATGCAGGCGAATCAAAAAAAGTACATATGAAAATAAATGGAATGTGTGTGATGTTTGGATGAACCAAGAATACCACGATTTCAGTATTTTCTTGAATTTTGAATAAGCTTGAAGCATGTGGTACTCAATATTCTGTTTGACATTCTGCATAGGCTGTAGTATTGAGTGGAATAAATTCAGCAAGATACTGCAAATCATACAATTTCAATCTTGAAATTGTCTGACCGTTTTGAATATGGGTTCAGCTAAGTTTCAAAATGTCTTCACCCATGCAAGTGCATTTGTTATATACATTACAATGAATACACGGATGCCGTCTTCACAAAACTTAGCACTAAACAACGGAGACATGGAGCATTCATTAGTGGATACAGAAAAGATACATTTTTCGCGAAAATATTCATCCCCGAAGCGAAAATGACACCCTCACCAAATAGCATTGTACGATTAGAAGCTTAAAGGTGAAACATCAGAAAATACAAACATGGCCAACTTGAACCCCTACTAACATGCACAATTCTTGTAAATTCTTAAACAAATAAATACGCCTGCTTTTTGATTGTCTGCCTTTTTTTGCAAGTGAGCAAAGCTAGGATAAACAAATGCATTGTGGCAAGATGCTTCGTTCGTCAGATTTGAGCCCCTCAATTTTGCATACTAAAATTGAGATAGGGTTTTTGTCGTTTCTCCTTAATGACGCTGCACGGCTACTAGACTTCACGTTTATTACAAAAACGTTTTAAAAAAAACTATAGATAACAAATATTGAGCTGTTTTTTTTTAGAGGAGGAGGAGGATGTGTGGTGTGTGATGCACGTGCTCAGAATAATGCCTCTATCTGCTAACGGACAGTACGCAACACCTTCCGAGTAACGCCTATCGCCCAACTGTCAATGCGCGGCCGACCAGCGCATGGTTGGCCATGACTCGTCCTCTTTCTTCGGTCGACCGTCGGACGCAATAGACGTGCGGCACTGAGCACGGCGATTCCCCCGCGAGTAGCAATCGGAATTGCACAATGGCGAACCTGCCAGGTTTATTGCGAGCTTTTCGCAATAAATAAAAGTGAAAAACGTTGATTATTTTAAGAGTTCAGGTAAGCGAATGCGAGAAAATATGTACAATTTGTGGTCTGCCACGCAACAAGTGATTTTTGTGAATAAACCCGGCTTAATTCCATGCATCAATGGAAACGCATGGATGCGATTCGATTTGGTTTCGGCTGGTGATGCCGAAGGCGCTGTAGAACAGCGCCGGAGTACTTCGATGGTGGAATCGAAGACAGGTGGTTTGGAAAACTACTCGAATGTTTTGGTTTCGGCTGGTGATGTCGAAGGCGCGGTAGAACAGCGCCGGAATACTTCGATTGTCGTATCGAAGACAAGTGGTTTGGAAATCCGCTCGATTGATTTGGTTCCGGCTGGTGATGCTGGAGGAGCTATAGAACAGCGAATGAGTGTATTGATTACGGAATTGAAGAGTGGTGAATTTGGAAAACCAGGATGATTTTGTTTCAGACGGTGACGCTAAAGGCGCTGTACAACAGCGCCGGAATGTTTCGATTGCATAATTGAAGAAAGTTGGTTTGGAACATCATCACGAAGATTTGGTTTCGGCTGGTGACGCCGAAGGTGCTCTTGAAAGGCACCGAAGTGATTAGATTGTTGAATAGAAGAAAATAAAGAACTGTTTTATTTATTGCATCATCAAAAAATATATATATTTAAGCGTGGTTTATTCAGGAAAACACGCCTTTTGCGAGTGAGCTATTATTGAAAAGCTAGATCAATATTGCCGTTACATAGATTGAAGAGCAAAATAGCAGTCAAGTCGACTTTAGTTTATGCTTCTTATGTTATTGTCGCGCTTATCTTTTATTGGAGTCTGGCGGCGGTCGTACACTCGCAAGGCATACAGTCGCAGTGACACTCGCAAGGCAAAACAAAAGCACGTGGGTTTCGCGAAGCGACAGATGTTCTTGAATGTATTTGTTATGAACGGCAAGAGTGGCTCAGTGAAATGAGTGTGCTTGCTGTCAAATCCCATATAATGGAATAAAATATACTTTTAGAATCTGGTGAGGCTGTTATGATTAGTAACTGTTGCGCTTATACCAGAAGCCAGAGGCAGATAATCGCTATATTCTGATTTTTCTTGAGAGTCATATTATCTGCTGGTTGAGAGGCTTAATTTGGAGTGTCCCAATGTATTTAAAAAAAAGTCCGAAAATCAAACTTTTTGCTGTAAGAATTGGGGAAAATTGTGATTGGATAATTCAGTACTATTACATCTTTGATGTAATATGCAAATATAAAAAAAAAAAAAACATTTGGAAAAGTCGTTTAAGTAGTCGTCATTCCTTCTATCGGGCACATGGATATTTGTAATTGAGGCAAACAAATGATTTTCATTAGCGCCGCACATACATATAAGGACGCACCATACTTCTGAGAATCATACAATTTCCAGCACAGACAGAAACTTGTTTCTGGCAGCTGACTAACTTGGAGCCGCTAACTTGGATATTCAGGTCGCCATGTTTGGACTCCAGACATCTTAATCATACTAAATAAATATACCCTTATTTAGGGCCTAAAATTCCATTATACAGCCGCCATCTTGATTTTTGAGCCGCCATTTCGGAGTTTAGACCGCCACCTTGAATTTTGGACCGACATCGTAGAATTTTCGGTCTCCTGTGTTGATATCCACACAAAATTTGTCAACCATGCTGAAGGTTACAAAAATGACGCAGTTTGATGTGTCGATGGGGCTTGGTTCAGTTTTATATGTGACCAGTTCTACCGGTACTGGTCCGGATTACTCAAATGGCCATAACTCCGAAACGCCTCGACCGATCCGGACCATTTTGAATAGCAAAAAATGCGGTAAAATTCCGGTTCGATTCGAGCTATAATCTGAAAAATCCAATGGGCCAATGGGAAGTGCTTTAAAAGTGAGTGACCTTTTTGTACACAAACATACAATGTTCGCCGCTGCAAATGCCGCACTCAAGACCGAGATAAAAGCAAGCAAAAAGGCCTGCTTTGAGGGTCTCTGAGTGCCAATACGAACCCGTGGGGTGACGCCTACTGGATCGTTATGGCCAAGACGAGAGGTGTGATGGCTCCTACAGAGCAATCTCCAGAGATGTTGGAGGGGATCATTGGAGGACTTTTTCCGCGTCACGATCCTAGTCCTTGGCCTCCTTTCGTAGGACAGCCGGGGACTGGGGCTGGCGATGAGGAGAGGGTCACCGATGTGGAACTTGCGGGGATAGCTAAGTCCCTTAGCGTAGGTAAGGCCCCAGGTCCGGACGGAGTTCCGAACCTGGCCTTAAAAGTAGCTATTGCAGAGGCTCCCGAGATGTTCAGGTCTGCTATGCAGAAATGCCTGGACGAGGGAGTTTTCCCAGAAGCTTGGAAGAGGCAGAGCCTGGTACTATTGCCAAAGGCGGGGAAACCACCCGGAGACCCGTCGGCATGTAGACCAATATGCTTGATTGACACGGCGGGGAAGGTGCTCGAAAAGATCATCCTCAATAGAATGTTGAGGTTCACTGAGGGCGTAAATGGTCTTTCGAGCAATCAGTATGGCTTCCGGAAGGGGAGGTTCACCGTAGACGCTATCTTGTCGGTTACAAAAACCGCCGAGAAAGCACTCGAGCCTAAGAGGAGGGGAATTCGCTTCTGCGGGGTAGTGACTCTGGACGTAAGGAATACATTTAATAGCGCCAGTTGGGCTGCTATTGCCGATGCGCTCTTGCGTCTGGGGATACCGGAGTACTTGTACAGGGTGCGGCAGGAAAAAATGCGGAAAGTTCAAGGCGCTATTACACGCTAAATATAGGATATATATGTGTATTTTTTCATGTCAGTGTATCAGTCAATGTCTATATTCTAGCACTGAAAAATAAAATGAACATATTTGATGTTTAACATGTGATAATGTAGGCCTAATAAGCGGATATCAATAAACTGCGCGCCCAATGGTCATTAAACAAAATGACTATAACAGTAACAAAATTAGCTCAAATTCGATGAACAACCAGACCAAACTGATCCAGAGCCATGTAGTTTCACATACCAGATGAAATAAGTACATATATTTGATGGTATTGTAGAGAAAATCAAAAAATTTGTTTTATCAGATGCGAAATTTAGCGACCTGTGCGATTTTCTGCAGTTTGAAAATTCTGGTTGTCTTAATCTTCAGGCGCCGCCCTGTAAAGGTTAGTGACCAAAATGGAATTTTTTTTAATTAACTTTGCAGAAAACTAGCCTATTATAGATCATGGAACGTTGAAACATAGATTGGTTAATGTCAAATGGACGAAAATGAGGTTTGAAGTTGAAAAACACTTTCGCATTTTTTCCTGCCGCATACTGTACAAGATTCTCGGAAGCTACTTCCAGAATCGCGTACTAGTTTACGACACGGAGGTGGATCGGAAGTGCTTTCACATAACCTCAGGAGTCCCGCAAGGTTCCATCCTGGGTCCGGTGTTATGGAATGTCATGTACGACGAGGTGTTGAGGTTAGAGTACCCAGTGGGAGTGGTGATTGTCGGATTTGCCGACGATATTACGCTCGAAGTCTACGGTGAAACGATCGAGGAGGTAAAGTTGACTACCAACCACTCGATCAAGGTTGTGGAGGCGTGGATACGGTCCAGGAAACTGGAGCTTGCTCACCACAAGACAGAGGTGACAGTTGTTAACAACATGCAGTCGGCGCAGCAGACGGAGATCAGTGTAAGAGAGTGCACTATCCTGTCAAAGCGCTCTGTCAAGCACTTGGGCGTGATGATCGATGATAAGCTTACCTTCGGTAGCCACGTCGATTATGCCTGTAAAAGAGCCTCCACAGCTATTGCGGCACTGTCCCGGATGATGTCCAATAGCTCAGCGGTGTACGCCAGTAAGCGCAAGCTTCTGGCTAGTGTTGCTACGTCCATACTTAGGTATGGCGGCCCGGCGTGGGGTACCGCGCTAAGTACTGAATGCTACCGACGGAAGCTGGAAAGTACTTACAAACTTATGAGTCTGAGGGTTGCGAGCGCGTACCGTACCGTGTTACACGACGCTCTTTGCGTCATTACTGGTATGGTGCCTATCAGCATTCTTATCAGTGAGGATATGGAGTGCTTCGAAATGCGCGGCACAAGAGGCATACGCAAGACTGTCAGGATGGCCTCTATGGTCAAATGGCAGCGCGCGTGGGACAGTTCCACCAAAGGAAGGTGGACCCATACCTAGGTTGATACCGAGGGTAGATAGTTGGATTAATAGGCGCCATGGGGAAGTTACATTCCACCTGACACAGGTCCTTGCAGGTCATGGTTGCTTTCGACAGTATCTACGCCGTTTCGGGCATGCGGATTTATTGGTTTAGAGGAAACGGCGGAACACGTTTTGTTCGTGTGCCCGCGTTTTCGCACAATGCGTGACCGCATGCTTGCCACATGCGGGGAGGACACAACTCCGGACAACTTGGTCCAGAGGATGTGTAGGGATGAGTTTGGCTGGAACGCCTTTTCAACGGCTATCACCCATATTGTCTGGGAGCTACAGAGGAGGTGGCGCGTGGACTCGGAGAATGGCTAGTTCAGATGCAGTACAAGAGGTGGTCCAGGGGTTCGAAGTCGGCTTCGTAGGTCATACCAGTGCCCTGCGGTCGAGATCGACCCTTACAGCGATTAAGTGGCCGCGGAGAGGAAGTCCCGGTAGCAGTGCTGTCGTGGCGTCAGTCTACTGGGTTGGATCTGAGCCCGCGGTTGGAAAGGGGTCCCCGGCAAGGGTCGGGGTAGGTGAGACCCTGCTGTCTGCAACCTACGGATGCATCTGATAGGGCCTGAAGGGTAGTGATGCCCTTCCTTTGCGGGCAGGTCAGATCGGATTGCATGTGGGCATCAGTTCTTGATGTCCGCTCAGCAGTGGGGCGCGGGCGGGGTTGACCCTGCCCGCCTTCCGAGGACAAAAGGAGTGGCGAGGACCACTCGGGAAACTGGCTAAGCGCCAGCATGCTACCGTGATGGACTCTCCAGAGCGAGTCATCGATGTTCGTTGCTGCTAGGCTACGGCAGCTAACCTTGAGGGTGCGATATGCACTAGCCCCTCTCTGAAGCAATACCTTCTTGGTGGTTCCGGAGAGACGTAGGGTTTGGCGACCATAGGAATGTGTTTTAGTGGGTCGAGGAGAGAGTAGTCCTGGCTTCTACTAGTGTTGTAGAAGACGGCCTTAACCCCACACTACCCTAACCTTCCTGTTAGGGTGTCTGATGAGCAGATTTATCCCCCTATAGATTAGAAGTAAAAAAAATACATACACACACATACATCCACACATATATACACACACATACACACACACACATACAGACATCACCTCAATTCGTCGAACTGAGTTGATTGGTATATATGACTTGACCCTCCGAGCCTTCTATCGAAAGTTCGTTTATTGAGTGAATATATAGCCTTTCAGTACACTTTGGTGTACAAGAAAGGCAAAAATGAAAAAGAAGATAAGCCTAGACTATTAGTAGTGAAATTAACGAATATCTGCTCATCATTACCAGTTTCATATAGTTTGAAGCAATTCATATTTATTTCATAAATCTATTTTGAAAAAATGAAGTAAAATAAAGAGCTTTCTTATTCAAATTTCGAATTTTTTTTAGGCTAATGTTTCATAAAATCTATGAAAATGCTTGAAGGTATGTAAATTTCTTAGAAAATGAACAATTTTTTCAGTCAAATGGACTTTAAATTATAAATGCATTTATCTGCTAAAAAAAACTCATCACACTAAAACCTTTTTGCCTTTCTTGTACACCAAGGTGTACCGAAAGGCTATATGTTCACTCCAAAAACAAAAATTTGATAGAGCCGGAGGGGTCAAGTCTTATATACCAATCGACTCAGCTCGACGAATTGAGGTGATGTCTGTGTGTGTGTATGTGTGTGTGTGTGTATGTGTGAGTGTGTGTATGTGTGTGTACAAAAAAACTCACATCACTTTTTGGCAGTAAACCTCATCCGATTTCAATGACCGACGGTTCATTCGACGCGGATTCTGGTCCCATTGTTTCCTATTGAAAATGGTTCGGATCGGTTCAGCCGTTCCGGAGATATGGCCATTTAGGTGTTCCGCAACGGTACCTCAGGAAGGGACCAGATATGAAAATGCATCAAGCCTATGCATGCGACACATCAAACCACGGCATTTTCGATAACCTGATGAGCGGTAAGCAGAAAAATAGTCTAAGACCATATATGAACCGGTAGTGTTCCGGAACCGGTTCCGGGTGTCCCGCCGGAAGTGGCAAATATCAAAGTGAACCAAACCCATGCATGAGACACATCAAACCACGGCATTTTCGATAACCTGATGAGCGGTAAGCAGGAAAATAGTCTCAGACCATATCTGAACCGGTAGTGTTCCCGAACCGGTTCTGGGCGTCCCGCTGTAAGTGGCCAAATATACAATTGTACCAAACCCATGCAAGCGACACATCAAACCACGGCATTTTAGATGACCTGATGGACAATGAGCAGGAAAATCATCTCAGACCATATCTGAACCGGTAGTGTTCCGGAACCGGTTCTAGTCGTCCCGCTGGAAGTGGCCAAATATACAAGTGAGCCAAACCCATGCATGAGACACATCAAACCACGGCATTTTCGATAACCTGATGAGCGGTAAGCAGAAAAATAGTCTCAGATCATATCTGAACCGGTAGTGTTCCGAAACCGGTTCTAGGCGTCCCGCTGGAAGTGGCCAAATATACAATTGAACCAAACCCATGCATGCGGCACATCAAACCACGGCATTTTCGATGACCTGATGGATAATGAGCAGGAAAATCATCTCAGACCATACCTGAACCGGTAGTGTTCCGGAACCGGTTCTAGGCGTCCCGCTGGAAGTGGCCAAATATACAATTGAACCAAACCCATACATGCGTCACATCAAACCACGGCATTTTCGATGACCTGATGGGCAATGAGCAGGAAAACCATCTCAGATCATATCTGAACCAGTAGTGTTCCGGAACCGGTTCCGGGGTTCCCGCCGAAGTGGTTAAATCTGAAAGAGAAACAAACCCGTACATGCGTCACATCAAATAGCGGCTTTTTAGATTACCTAATGAACGGTCAGCAAGTGTTTCGGAATCGGTTTTGAGTGGCCGGAAGAGGCCAAATGTAAAAGTGAACCAAATCCAGGCATGTGACACATCAAATCGTGGCTATTGCGATAACCTGATGAACAGTTAGCTAGAAAATAGCCTTACGTCACTGGTAGTGGTCCGGAATTGGTTCAGAGAGTCCCGTCGAAATTGTCAAACCCTGCATGTGACACCTTCAATTTGCAGCGTTTTTGGTTAACCGATGAGCAGTTAACAAGACAATAATGTTAGACCATATTTGGTTCAGCCGGTAGTTACCCGGAATCAGATCCGGGTAGTAAAATGTAAAATTTAACCAAACCCATGGATGCGGTACATCAAATCACGACCAGTCTTGTAAACATTCGACACTTTTTACTACCTTCATTTCGTTGCCGCAGTCGGGTGTCAGTCGGCTTTGTTACATTCGTGCGCTATCGTTACCTCTTACCTACACACAACACGAGCAGTAGAACGAAGACTGATCACGACTTATCGACAACCTGATGGAAAAATAGGGTCAGACCACATTAGATTCCCGGTAGTGTTGCGGGTTCAGCTGTGGCTTCGAAAGTGGTTAGAAGTAAAAGTGAAGCAAACCCATTCATGCGATGTATCAAATCGCGGTGATTAGGTAAAGGTGAATAAATAGCAATAAAATATTCTCAGACCATAATTGGGACAACCGGTAGTGTCATGGTCCCATGACTCATGGAATCAGATCCGGCTATCCCACCGGAAATTACCAAGTATAAAAATGAACCAAACCCATACATACGACACATCAGATCACAGATTTTTTGATAATCTAATGAACGGTTAGCAAGAAAATAGCCTTAGATCACATTAGAGACTAGCTGTTGTGTAGCAGAACCAACGTTCATGTGAAAAATTAAATCGTGGCTTTGTTTAATGGCCTGATAAACATTAGGTATGAACAACAGTGACGAATAGGTCTAAGTTCTCATATATGAGAACAAAATATAGACAAAACTGAAGCGATCTCATCAAATCGTACCATTTCAGATTCCTAAGGTGTAAAGTTATAGCAGGATTGATCAACGTTGAATGGAAAAATAAGAATTTGATCGCGTAAACAGAAGATGGTGGCTGTTTTAAGGCATTTTGAGCTCTAAAACTATGTAAAATAAGTGTATTTGGTATGAGAAATTTGTTTGGAGTCCACCAGAGTATCCAAAATAGCGGTCCAAAGTCCAAGATAATGGCCCAGTATTCAAGTTAGTGCCTATTTTATAGGATTTTTAATTCTTGCATTATGGGCATATTTTGTATGAAAATATGTCCAGAATTCAAAATTTGTAATCAGAAAACCCAAGCTGTGCGCTGTTTCACAAGGTCTGCAATATGACTATAGTTTGAATGGGGAAGAATGCCGGTCTTCGTCCAAAACTGGTAACCAGAAAATCATAAACGACATGCCAAAATTCAATACGGCAACTATTTTATGTAATTTTAGGTGCAGAGTCCAAAAATGAATACCAGAACATCCAAGATGGTGTCTCAATGTTCAAGATGGCGGTTAGTTTAGTTGGGGTAGATATCCGGAGTCATAAAATGATGACCGGAAAATCTAAAATGACGTTTCAAAATTTTGCGGCTTTATGACACTTGTTTGGTTTGAGTTTTGGATCGTTGTCTTATATTTTCTAAATATTGGATGTTATGCTAATATAAAATATATCCATATTGTGTAGATTTAGCAAGCAGTTTTCCTTTTGTATTTATGTCAATGTCATCTACATTTCGCTCGAGTTTTGTTGAAAAGATATTTTAAAGCACGAGAAAGGCACCATCACCGCTAGGTGGATTAATTAGGGTTTTTTATGCATGTTATTTGTATGCACTTTTAATTTATGCACCTTTTTTATGCCCTGCATAAAAAAAGAAAAGCTACTCAGAACCAATATTGTGTATAAGTATATTTAATAATGACGCAATGACGGCAACTATCGCAACGGCGGCCAGGGAGTGTTTATAGGGGAGAGCAAAGGAAGGATACAGGGGTGTTTCAGGTTGTCCTAAGGGGTTTCAGCGTGGTACCAGGTGATACGTTTTCGGGGGTTTGAGGGGGTTTCGGAGCCTCTTAGGTGCGTTACATGGGGTCCAAGGGTATTTAAGAGGGATTTTAGAGACATTTCATGAAGGTTCAGAGCATTTTCGGCACAATTCAAAGTTTCAGAGTTTTAGAGGGGTTTCTGACCGTCTTAGTTGCATTACGTGGGGTAAAAGGCGGTTTCAGGGGGATCTTGGAGGCATTCCAGGATATTTCAGAAGATTTTTAGAAACCCCATAACATATCTTTTTTTTTATTATTTCATCTGACTTAAGTCTACATGAATATTAAAACTAAATAACTTTTGCAATCTGGAGTTCGACACTTTTCTCCTAAAATATCTTGCATTTTACCAAAAACAAATATTTCATCGAGTAACGAAAAGGTTCGAACGTACGCAGTCAATGGTTCGTAGAAGCCACATGCTGTTCTGTGAAATTCAGTTAACAACAAAGCCGAAGACCTTAGTTGCCTCTCCAAATCTCTGAAGTTGATTGCATCAATTTCGCCATTAAGCAACTTCAAAACGAACGTAGATTGCTGGATGTTTCGCTGTCACTGCAACGAATCGAGTCCAAGAATCTGACGTCTCTCAATATATGGCGGGAGGTTTTGTGGATCACACCAAAGCAAATTCCGCAGTGCAACTCTTATGAATCTACGCTGGATACGTTCTATTCTGATGTTCCAAGAAAGCTGATAAGGTGTCCATATAATAGAAGCTTTTTCAAGTATGGGAAGTACCAGAGCACAATAGAGAGCTCTAAGGCAGTGGGGATCCGTAAAATTGCGGGAAACTTTCGTGATGAATCTTAGTTGCCGGGTTGCTTTCGAAATTATGCTGGTTATATGCTGGTTGAACGTTAGTTGGTTGACCAGGACAACACCCAAATCGTTGACTCGGTCGACACGCTCGAGAGCATTCCCGTCAATATTGTAGTCAAAGATGATGGGGCACTTAGATCGGTGAAAGATAATTACCGTGCATTTTTCGACGCTAATTATCAGCTTATTCAGCTTACACCACTCTACAAAGATATTTATACGTTCTTGAAGCCGCAAGCAGTCTTCACCAGATTTTATGGCCAGAAATATGTTGAGGTCGTCAGCATATACGAGAACGTATTCCGATCCCAACAGTAATATCACATCGTTGAGGAACAGAGCAAAAAGTAGAGGTCCAAGATTACTGTCTTGCGGAACACCTGATTTATTGCTGAATGCACAAGAAACAGCAGAATCCAACTTGACACGCAGAACACGATTGGTTAGATAACTTTCCAAGCACCACAGAATTCGCTCCGAAGCACCGATGCGAGAAAGTTTGCAAAGAAGGATGCGATGATCAATAACGTCGAAGGCGGCCTTCAGGTCTGTGTAAACCGCATCAACATGAGTCTTGGCTTCCATATGACAAACACAGGTATTGACAAAATCCATCAGGTTCGTTGTAACAGAGCGACCAGGTATGAGTCCTTGCTGGTTGGTTGTGATTTAGTTCCTGCTACAGTTAAGTATAACGTTGCTGACGATGATTTCGAAGAGCTTCGATCCCGCAGAAACGCCCCTGCAATACTCTGTGTTCTTGAAACCCCCTAAAACGACCCTGACTTAAAATGCCTCAAAACGCCCCTGAAACCTCCGTAATCCCATTAAAACACCCTTGAAATCATCATAAACAATTTGAAAAGAATCTGAAACCCTTTGGCACTCCTTTAATAGGGTTCATAAATCCCCTGAAATGCCCCTGAAATGCTATTCAAACGCCACTTAAACCTGTAGGAATTCTCTTAAAATGCTCCTGAAACACCCTGGAACTCTTAAATTTCTCTGCAATGATTCTGAAATATCGTGATTTTGGGTGAAATTGATCATTTTTCACAGTTTTGGCTTCTAATTTTTGAATAGTTATCGATATGGTCAAATTCAATGCTTTGAAACAAGTACGACCACGGGTTTCATCAGTTAACGAGGTTGAAACTTTTACTGCAAGTCATTTATTGCAATAAATATCATTTCAAATAATAAATGAGAAATTTTAGTTTTGGGGTGAAATTGATCAGTCATTGAAATGTCTTTGTAAGTGCAGAAAATAAATTTTCTATCAGAATTAACCACCCCAGAATGCAAAAAGATTTGTGAAACTTATACAAGTTTAGTATATTCCTTATTATTTAAATTATTAATGAAACTCAAAATCTAAAGAAAACGCCAAAATCGAAATTTTTATACTAAACAAGTCATTACCTACTTTAGAAAAAGTACAATTTTATGCAATAATATCAATATTTATAGAACTATTGAAGACAAAAACGGGTTTAGCGAACACTTGGAAGCTATAAACATTCATTCGAATATTTATTCCATGTGCGATACAGCTACGGTAACAAAAGTTTGAAAGTGTCTTTGAATTTCGCCAAACACGCAGTTTCGGGAATATTACATTAAATACAGAAATATGTGACTAATTAGCTGTAAAACATGTAAACTCATCATTCAATAACCTTTGAGCCAGATGATGGTCGTTTTCTACATACTGTTTTAAGTTCAAAGCTTTATTTTTGACAATTAAAAATTTCCCTCACGTCGATCAATTTCACCTGAAATCACGGTACCTTGAAACGCCCTTCAAACCCTTTGCAACGCCCTTTAAGTTCTACTGAGATTAAATAGCCCTTAAAGCCCCTGAAACCTCCCTAATATTATTGAAATGCCGCCCCTGACAGATAGCCCTCAACTTCCTGAAACAACTCCCTGAAATGCCCCTGGAGCCCCTTGGAACCCCCTTTTTCGGATTCTCTGGGAACTTCACCTCAAATGCCCAGGAGAAAGACCAGTTCTCGCGAACTAAATCTCAATAAAGCCAAAACTTAATTTATGCATAAATTTACCTCTTTTTATGCCTTTTTTGATTTATGCACATTTTCTGTTTATGCAGTCCCATCCACACTCAGGAAAATTGCCTCATACTTAATGGCAAATATCCATGTGCCAAACCACATCCAAAGTATATGCAACCAATACCCGATTACGCAGGCAAATTAGCACATGAATAGTATGTGATCTAAATTGTATGAGTCGCTGCTGTATGGTGCCTCATCAAAAGTATGAGTCGCACTAATGGAAAACATTTGATTACCCCCATTGCAAAAATCCATGTCCCAGACACATAGAAGGAATGAAGATTTTTTTCCCAGTGCATGTACATATATAGAGGTTCCAGTGTATTCCTTTTTTCAACCCTTGAGTCATTAATGACTAATGAGTCGCATTTCTGGATTAGTCTCATTACATTAGTCCCGAATAAGTCCACACTAACACACTGGGTAAAACCTCTATGTAAAAAGTAGTATAAGAGACAAAACAATAAAGAGTTGAATTTCGCATCCCGCCGCTTTTGAATGTTTTCCGGTCTTATTCGGGTCTGTGGTGTCCGAAAAGTTATCATTTGCAACGGTTTTGCACGGGATTATTTTTGTCTGCTCGTACAGTGCACCGGGGGAGTGAATCTATCAAAGATTAAACTGGAATGGCAGCCAATTAATCGTCCCATAATAAATTAAAAAGTTTCCATAAAAAATTCGAAAATTACCAATAAATAATTAGGGGTGGAAGCAATAATAAACTAGAAAAGTTCCATAAACAATTCAAAAAGCGCATAAATAAATCGAAATTTCCCATAAATAATTAATTTTCTAGCAATAAAAAATGTAAGAATTTCCACAAGTAAATCAACAATTGCAATAAAAAACTATATTTTTTCCAACAAAAATTTTCGAACATACTACATTATAGAACTATGATAGAGAGACTGAAACTATTGTGCAATTTAACAAACAATCGCTTGCTGTCCGAACTCGCTAACGCTCGTCGGACTTAAAAAAGGGATAACATCTCTGTTCGCATTATACCGGGCAAATTCTTCGATCTGTGGATTGCCTAGAACCGAATCGACGCAGTTACGGCGCATCGGATTTCGGAAACATCGGCGGCCTTCTGCCGCCTCAGTTCCTCAATCCTCTATGCGGCTTCGCCGCATGGTTCAGCCGGTACTTTTACCTTGCTCATCAGTTCCTATTTATTGTTAAATTTTCAATTGCTTTTTTGATGTTTTTCAATTGGGAATTTTTAAATTATTTATGGAAAAATCAGATTTATTTATGGAAAATTTTAACTGTTTTGGTGGAAAAAATGTAGTTATTTATTGCAATTATTGAATTATTCGTGGAAATTCCGACGTTTTTTATTGCTCGAAAATCAATTATTTATGGGAAATTTTGATTTATTTATGCACTTTTTGATTTGTTTATGGAAATTTTATAGTTTATTATTGCTCCCACCCCTACTTCTTTATTGGCAATTTCTGATTTTGTTATGGAAAATGATCACTTTTATGAGTCGTTTATATTTTAGCCAAACTGGAATTGCGAAAGTGAAAACAACCCGCTGGGAAAAGTGTCCCACGGACAACTGAAGAAAATAATAGTTGCTAAGTGCTAAACAGGGATTTCTGCTGATATTTTTCATAAATTTCTCCAGAGTTTTTGCAAGGAATCCTTCATTGATTTCTCCCAGGATTTATACAAAAATGTCGTCTGCGTTTTCGTCAAGGATTCCTCCTGGGACTCCATCAGGAATTCCTTCCAGATTTTCTTCATTCATTTCCTCCGGATTTTTTTTTCAGGGATTTCTTCCTGCATTGCTCCCGGGATACCTTCTGCGATTAACTCGAGGATTTCTTTCAAGATTCTCTCCGGGACTCCCGTATTAATCTTTCCCGGGTTTCATTTACGGGTGTCCATGGGATTCATTCAGGAATGTCTTCATTGTTAAGGATTTCTTTTTTTTTGAATGTCCGATGTTCTTCCATTGATTTGGACATACATACTGTGATTCCATCGGATTTTCTTTATTGATACCTGTGGTGACGAGTGTCTTGCTTGTTTACCTAGCACCGCGCATTAGTATGCATACACGCACATTCGTGGTGGCACGATAGCTGGCTAACGCGCATCAGCGCAGCAGCCAAACAATCAGTCTTTTGTACACTCTCGCTCTTAGAAGACGCGGTTACCACAATACCTCCCAGAAATCCTTTGGGTGTATATCCTGGGATTCTTTCCTGATTCGTTGTCGTATTATTTCCTAGATCCCATCAAGATTTTTCTTACGTTTTCTCTGGGGATTCTCCAAGGACTTCTTTTTGACTTCCTTTAGCGAGTCTATCCTATATTCCATCCTCTTGTTGTTGTCTGACATTTATGCAACATGCCCTGCCCTCCGTATCCTTCCGGCTTTAGCCACCTTCTGGATGCTGTGTTTGCCGTTAAGTGCAGCGAGCTCGTGGTCCATCCTTTTCCGCCACACACCGTTCTCCTGTACACCGCCGAAGATCGTCCTTAACACGTGTCCTCGAGCATGGTCCATGTCTCGTGTCCGTAGAGGACCACCAGTCTTATAAGCGTCTTGTACATGGTGCATTTGGTGCGGGGGTGAATCTTTTTAGACCGCAGCTTTTTCTGGAGCCCACAGTAGGCCCAACTTCCGCTGATGATGCGCCTTCGAATTTCACGACTCACGTTGTTGTCAGCCGTCAGTAAGGATCCGAGGTAGACGAATTCCTCCACCATCTCGAAGGTATCCCCGTCCATCGTAACATTACTACCCAGACGGATCCGGTCGTGTTCGGTTCCGCCTACCAGCATGTACTTTGTATTCAAGGCATTCACCACCAGTCCGACCTTTGCTGCTTCGCGTTTCAGGCGGGTGTACAACTCTGCCACCGTTCCAAATGTTCTGGCGATAATGTCCATGTCGTCCGCAAACCATACAAATTAACCGGATTTTATGAAAATCGTTCCCCGGCTGTTGAGTGCGCCTCGTCGCATCACACCTTCCAGAGCGAAGTTGAAGAGTAGGCATGCGAGTCCTTGTCGCAGTCCCCGGCGAGATTCGAATGAACTGGATAGTTCACCCGAAATTCTTACGCAGTTTTGCACACCGTCCATCGTTGCTTTAATCAGTCTAGTCAGCTTCCCAGGAAAGCCGTTTTCGTTCATGATTCTCCATAGCTCTGCGCGGTTGATACTGTCATATGCCGCTTTGAAGTCGATGCACAGGTGATGCGTTGGGACCTGGTATCCCAAGTAACACGCATGTTATATAAAAGTTACGACAGCGCAAGTTTTGGTTGTATAGAAGTTTATTTTACGTTATTTCAACACAATGTTAGAATTACGTAAAATAAACTTCTATACAACCAAAACTTGCGCTGTCGTAACTCTATTATAACATGTGTGTTGCTTGGGTATTCACGGCATTTCTGGAGGATTTGCCGTACGGTAAAGATCTGGTCCGTTGTCGACCGGCCGTCGATAAAGCCGGCTTGATAACTTCCCACGAACTCATTCGTTTTGGGTGACAGACGACGAAAGGTGATCTGGGATAGCACCTTTTTTTTTTTTCACGTTCAGTACTTCCAGTGAGCTATTCGCTCTTTGAAGGAAGCACGACACTAGACAACGGACTAGCATGCAACGCCCAGTGGCGCAGCCCTGGGGGCAGCATTCAAAATAGTGATAGCTCTCACATTCCAAATGGTCGCCTTTCTTGTGAAGCGTGCAGATTACCCTTTCCTTCCACTGCTCCGGTAGATGTTCGGTTTCCCAGATCCTGACTATCAGCCGATGCAGACAGTTGGCCATCTTTTCTGGGCCCATCTTGATGAGTTCAGCTGCGATACCATCCTTATCAGCTGCTTTGTTGGTTTTGAGCTGATGAATGGCGTGGAAGTTGGTTTTTTCCGTCCTCCGCTGCACTGGCGTCGTCGTTTCCTCCGTTGCCGTGGTCTCCCGTGCCTACGTTCTCCACGCCACTCAGGTGCTGATCGAAGTGCTGCTTCCACCTTTCGATCACCTCACGTCCGTCCGTCAAGAGGCCTCCATCCTTATCCCTGCATATTTCGGCTCGCGCACGAAGCCGTTGCAAGAAGCGTTGAGCTTCTGATAGAACTTCCGTGTTTCTTGGGAACGGCACAGCAGTTCCATTTCTTCACACTCCGCTTTATCCAGGCGGCGCTTTTTCTCCCGAAAGAGGCGGGTCTGCTGTTTCCGCTTCTGTTTGTAACGTTCCACGTTCTGTCGAGTCCCTTGCTGCAGCATTACCGCCCTCGCTGCGTTCTTCTCCTCCAAAACCGTTCTGCACTCTTCGTCGAACCATTCGTTCCGCTGATTCCGGTCCACGTACCCGATGGTGCTCTCGGCTGCGTCGTTGATGGCTGCTTTCACTGTACTCCAGCAGTCCTCTAGAGGGGCCTCATCGAGCTCGCCCTCATCTGGCAACGCGGCCTCGAGATTCTGCGCGTATGCTGAGGCGACATCCGATTGCTTCAGTCGCTCTAGGTTGTACCGTGGCGGTCGCCGGTACCGTACATTGTTGATGACGGAAAGTTTTGGGCGCAGTTTGACCATCACCAGATAGTGGTCGGAGTCGATGTTGACGCCACGATAGGTCCTGACGTCGATAATGTCGGAGAAGTGCCGTCCGTCAATCAGAACGTGGTCGATTGGAGATTCCGTCTGCTGTGGTGATCTCCTGGTGTAACGATAAGGGAGGCTGTGTTGGAAAAAGATGCTACGTATGGCCATATTTTTGGAGGCGGCGAAATCAATGAGTCGTAGGCCGTTTTCGTTCGTTTGCTGGTGGGTGCTGAACTTACCAATCGTCGGTCTGAATTCCTCCTCCTGGCCTACCTGAGCGTTTAAATCTCCTATGAGGACCTTGACGTCGTGGCTTGGGCAGAGGTCGTACTCGCGTTCGAGCTGTGCGTAAAATGCGTCTTTGTCATCATTAGTGCTTCCGGAGTGAGGGCTGTGTACGTTTATTATGCTGATGTTGATACATCGGCCCTTGATCCTCAACCTGCACATTGTTTCGTCGATCGGCAACTAATCGATCACGCGCCTCTGCATATCACACATCGCGATGAAAGCTGTTCCCAGCTCGAGTGTGTTGCCGCAGCTCTGGTAGATGGTATGATTACCTCTAAACGTTCGCATCATGGATCCTGTCCAACACACAGAGCCGGATTTAGGGGGGGGGGGGCGGGGGGGCCAGGGCCCCGGGCTCCCTCATTTCAGGGGCCCCCACAAAATTTCGCTTAACGAAAAAAAAATGTGAAGCAAGAAAAAAAATAGTGCAGTAAACTTCTCTGGATTTGATTTTTAACATACGAACTTTAAATTACTGTCTACTAACAAGATGTATGTTTGTGATTATTTTTAGGAAGACTGCAGTTACTTGTCCAGCTATTTATGAAATTTTAAATTTTGCCTCCAAAACTTTTTGTGCAATTGCTTTAGAAAAACTACCGAAAATCCTGGGGAAAATCCTCGGAAAAATCAAGAATTTTCTATGGAGTTCTGGGAAGAATTAAATATTATTTTTCTAAATTTAGAAGTATTTTTGGAACTTTTGAATTTTATTTTATTTAGGCAGCTTATGACTCACTCAAATCGGAGAACACCGAAACTGTTGAAAAATTTTTAAAAGGGAATCTAGCATGAATTTCAAACACATTATTTTAAAAAGTTTCAGTTTCAATTTATTTGAGAAATTTTCTTACTAAAATAAGGCTACATCCATGGCGAACTCCTGATAAAACCCATAGATCAATTGTGAAAATTTCAGAAAAAAAATGTGTAGATGTTAGCTAAAAGTTTTTCCGGTATTTGTTTTGGTAAACTAGTCAGAAATTTCTCTAGGACTTATCGTGGATTCCCACCAAAATTTTCCAGCATTTTCAATAAGAATTTCCTTTTTTATTTCAGAGTTTTGTGAACCTCGCGTTATGGTGATCGAGCTGTAACTTCACCAGAGATTGCAGAAGCTATCCACTAGAATTATCTTTCGATTTCGCTAAAATGACACCACCGATTGCACTACAAATTTGAGAGAAATGGCTAAAATATAAACGACTCATAAAAAAGTGATCATTTTCCATAACAAAATCAGAAATTGCCAATAAAAAAGTAGGGGTGGGAGCAATAATAAACTATAAAATTTCCATAAACAAATCAAAAAGTGCATAAATAATTCAAAACTTCCCATAGATAATTGATTTTCGAGCAATAAAATATGTCAGAATTTCCACAAATAAATCAACAATTGCAATAAAAAACTATATTTTTTCCAACAAAGAAGTTTAAATTTTCCATAAATAAATCTGATTTTTCCATAAATAATTTAAAAATTCCCAATTGAAAAACATCAAAAAAGCAATTGAAAATTAAGCAATAAATACGAAATAATGAGCAAAGTAAAAGTACCGGTTGAGCCATGTGGCGAAGCCGCATAGAGGATTGAGGAACTGAGGTGGCAGAAGGCCGCCGAAGTTTCCGAAAGCCGATGCGCTGTAACTGCGTCGATTCGGTTCTAGGCAATCCACAGATCCAAGAATTTGCCCGGTATAATGCGAACAGAGATGTTATCCTTTTTTAAAGTCCGACGAGCGTTAGCGAATTCGGACAGCAAGCGATTGTCTGTTAATTTGCACAATAGTTTCAGTTTCTCTATCATAGTTCTAAGATGTAGTATGTTCGAAATTTTTTGTTGGAAAAAATATAGTTTTTTATTGCAATTGTTGATTTATTTGTGGAAATTCTGACATTTTTTATTGCTCGAAAATCAATTATTTATGGGAAGTTTTGATTTATTTATGCGCTTTTTGAATTGTTTATGGAACTTTTATAGTTTATTATTGCTTCCACCCCTATTTATTTAATGGCAATTTTCGAATTATTTATGGAAAATTTTTAATTTATTATGGGACGATTAATTGGCTGCCGAGAGAAATTTCTTGAAAATTTCAGCTATTAATTCTTCTTGCAGTTTCTCTATGAACTCTGGCATGATTTCTTCTGGGATCTAATGCCGTGAATATACTCGTGAAAAGCATTTATTACTTTATATAAATTTCTTTCTTTTATTTTAAATCTGTAATGAATAAATTCTGTTGATATCATAATTTTTCCATGCACACCATGGGTTTCAGCAAAATTTTGCTGAATTTTGCCAAGCTGAAGGCTTCAGCAAAAATGTTGCTGGAATTCAGCAAAATTTTGCTGATTTGTTCAGTAAACCCTGCTGATCGCCAGTAACGTTTTGCTGAAATTCAGCAAACTTTGCTGAAAGTTCAGCAAAAAATTTTGCTGGACCCTTCAGCTCGGCAAAATTCAGCAAAATATTGCTGAAAGCGTTTAGTGTGTGCTTATTGTTCTACATTCATATACTTCCACAATGACATTAATACCTTCATTATTATATTTGTAAGAGTGATTCATATTTTTTTGTTTAGATTTTCCCACGTATTTTGGAAAAAAATATACCCTCTATATGAAGGGCCCCCACAACACTGTGGCCCCGGGCCCCCACATTTGTAAATCCGGCCCTGCCAACACACCTCCTGCAGCGTTACGATGCCGAACCCGTGGTCTTCCAGTAGATTGGCGTGTATGCGGGTGCTCTCAATGAAGTTGAGAGATCGGCAGTTCCATATACCGAGTTTCCAATCGCAAGTCCTTTTTGTTCGCTGGGGTTGTCGTTGGTCTCGGTTCGTATTATTCTGTTGCTGATTTGAAACTCTCCCAACCAATATATAATCACTAATTGCAAAGAGCTAACTTGACAGGGACACATACACCACTGTATACGCCACTGCATTACTTGAAATTCAAACTTAGAAGAACCTTTTCTCGCCCAAGAAACCTTCCCTACCGATTGAACCGAAACGGAAAACTTTGAGATAATGGGCTCCTTTCGGGTTCTTTTCAGCGTCGTCGTCGTCATCGTCCAAGTTGTCGTAAATTGCTTTCCTCGATTAGAGCCGGTTCCGATTTCCTGCTTGGAAGGGCCAGTTTATTTTTCAATTTTGCTCATTTTCCGGCACCCGACCAGTCATCAGCAGTAGTGGTCGAAGAATGAAGTTGAATCTATTAAAAAGGACAGTGGCAAGGAACAAATTTGTATTGTTGTGTCGGCAAATGACCGCCGGCCACACCGGGTTCGAAACTCCAAGGATCAAATTCTTAACGAATGGGGAAGTGGATGGGACGAGGAATACTTGTTGACGAGATTGTGAACTCCCGAAATGAGTTATTAATTGGAGCAAATTTGGAAAAGCCTAATTGAGAAGTGGATTGCGTTAAATGCCACCTAATTAATGGAATAAGTTCTTTGCATCGTATGTTCTGAAGGAGTTTAAAAAAGTTATGCCAATAACTTTGGATTAGCATTTGCGCGAAAGTTAAAAGCAACACGCGTGGTTCATTCAAAAATATCCAAGAAATATTTTCTGTCATAAACAGTAAAGCTATAAAGTAGGTAGAATTTAAGAACTTGGGGCTACTGCTATCATTCAGGGAGGGTGAAACAGAATAAAATGGATTGAGACGGAAATCAACGAAAAATCCTAATTCATATGGGTCTATTCTATGTCAGTATGTCTTATGAGTAGCTGAAAAATGAAAGGTATCGAATTTCCGTAAAAAAGCAACTCTAATATTGAAAATTATTTGAGACTTGTTTTCAACTTTTATTGATTTTCATACAAAAATTGCATTCAAACCAACTACTCATCCTTTTTCTGCAGCTAACACAGCGACCTTGCAAACTTACCAGAATAATTTGATCGTTTGCCAGAGCCGTTTTCTACCGGAACCGCAAAAAAAAAGAAAAAGAAATAACCGTAATGCCCAACTTACGTTCAGATTCTCCCAGTTTCCGGAAGAAGGAAAAAAGTTTTCCCCACATTGCGCACGTTTCTGGATATTTCAAGACACAAATTCGCGCGTTCCACCAGTCAATGTCAGCCAGCCAGTTCAGTCAGTGAGTTGGGCTGGTGGTTGGATGCCACCGCCGTTGTCGCGACTCGCAAGGAATGTCATCATCCTGTGTCGCGGCACCACCACCGTGACACTGACTGCAATCGTGTTATTTATTTGTTGGCTTTGCAGCTGGCATCGCATCGCATTGCATCGTTCTTGGTGGCGGCGGTGTTGCTGTCACCTTGTTGGTTGGCTGGCGAAGCAGGTCGGGTTGACTTGTTGTGGTGGTGCCAGAAAAAAGCTTAAAATTTATAAGCCTTTTTCCGCTCCAGATTTTTTCCGGGAAAATAAGTTGAGCTCAGTGTTCCGGGAAGCTTTAGGGTGATGATGGGTGGGAAGATGATAGCTGGCTTCCTTCACGGAAAATCTGTTTGGCCGAGGAAGATTGGTAGTAAAGAAAAAAGTATGGCACAGATGCTTCAGTTTCATTGGGGTAGCATTGAGTGGCAATTGAATCACATTCGAGGTGCATAGCAGTTTATTCTTGAGTTATTTTTTATCTCCATTAGAGTTTTGTGAGTCATGAATAATAATTAAAGTTGTTAATTACACGGTTAAACAACTCATTATTATCTAATTCCCGTCATACTAAGCACTGACCAATAATGATCGAGTATTTTCTTGCACATCGCCCAATGCCTTTTTTCTTTTTTTTTTTTTCTTTTTTTTTATAACGTAAAACATATTAGGGGTACTCACTAAACAGATTAAATTGCTGCGTAAGCCATGATTTTCTGCTTATTTGACATGTTTCATGAAATTGCGAATGAAATAATCAAAGATAAAACATGGGCCATTTCTTTCAAATGATAGGATAGGATGACAAAAAATGTGATTAAACCGTAGTTGTGTATTCGAAAAGTCGGTCAAACTCTTCGCAATCCAAATCAAATCATATGTTCAAAGTACTATTGAGCAGGAAGCTTTTCAATTCAATAGATGTAGCTTTAAAATAACGACCAAAATATGTTGAGTAATATTTTTGTTAAATTGATAATAACTTTGCCCACCGGATCATAAAACGCCATCATAGTGCAACGAAGAAATCTTTCTCTGTAGTTGTGAAATACGATGTTTCGTATGCAGAGAATCCACATCCACACACATTTGCCTTCATCTTCCCTGAGACGAAGAAAACTTGATGTTTACAATTTACACAACGGGAAAAGCTTTGCCACAGAGCTTTTGTGACCAGTATATTGAAGTTCAGATCAAAAAGTGGATCTGGCGAAGTGAAAATTCAACGGCGATGAACAACAACTCAGCTGCCTGTTGCTTTGGTGTGGTTGCCTTCGGCATACACAAAAAGAGAAAAAAATGTGAAGTCGTAAGGGGAGCGAAATTGAAACGTAAAATTTTTCAAAATTATTCGATTTCCACTGCAATAGCGGTATTGATTTTCTACATCTTTTTGCTTCCATCGAATGAGCCATTGGCAAAAAAGAGTTAGAATATGTGTAATTATTCGCTATTTTCTACCTGATATGACAGGAATTAGCTATCTAATATTTAAGACCAAGAATTTAATTATTGTATTCCACTGTTAATTCAGCAACTATACTGATTGGCAAAATGAAGCCTTCGAGAAACTTTGCCTTAGATTTTTTTTTCAGACAGGGATAACTATCTATAAAGCTATTAATTTCGGTATTACAGTCTTGGGGAATAAAAACAGAAGTTTTAGATTTCCTCAACGTTTCCGCTTGTATTTGAGTCTGCTTCAGAAGATAATTCTGGCTATTCCCCAAGACTGAAATGCTGAAATTCGCAACTCTTCATCTGAGTATTCCTTTTAAAAAATCCTAATGAGATTTCTTCATGAATTTAATCAAGGATTTGAAGTCAATGGACATTTTCTATGGATTTCTTCCAATTTTTTTCCATGGATTCCTTTAAATAAAAAAAAAACTTTAGAATTTTGGTCTTCCAATGAACCAAGGTTTCTTGTAGAAACTCCGCCAGTTTTTTTATCAGAAATCCTTAAGGGATTCTTTAAGAAATTTCTCAAGGGATTCCTTCATATATGAATTTCTCTGAGAATTGCTTTGAAAAGATTTCTTTGCATGCCTGTTAAAACTCCGTGTTTCAAAACACGGACACGTTCAATTTTTCTAGTGAGCTATTAGCTCTTTGGAGAAAGCATGATACTAGACAATGGACTAGCATGCAACGCGCATAGGCACAGCCGAAAACTTTTCCAAACAGCTGCGGCGGGAATCGAACCCGCACTCCTAAGCACTATGCAACTAATTGTTTGATGACACAAGCCTCACGACCAGGAAGCCACAAAAATTTAGAACTATTCCAGGAATTCGATAAAACTATCTTTAGAAATTTCACCAGAGCTCATTCAAAACTGTCTACAGAGATTACCTTAGGAATTCTTTCATAAATTCTTCCAGTGGTCAATTCAAAACAAAATCCAGAGGTTCCTTCAGAACTCCATTCATGTATTTCTTGAGAAAATCCACGAGAGGAATTTCTCTAGGGATTCCATTGAAAATTCTCGCATGAATGTGTCTAAGATTTTCTTAAGGAATTTATCCTGAAAATCCTGCGGAAATTTCTCCAGAAAATCCTACCTTGTTAGTATCAGTAATACAGGTAGGAATTTCTCCAGAAATTCCTGCAGAAGATCATTCTGACATCTTCGTCAGATATTCCTCCATGTATTTCCTCAGAAATAGGATAAAATCTGGGAGAATACCTGAATAAACTTCTTCAGATATCTCCTTAATTCATAGAAAAAAATTAGAGGCTTCTGGAGGAACTCTATTTCCAAGTAACGGCAAGGTATAATGCTTGTGAAATTTCTGGGGAGATTCCTGGAGTAAACTTATGGAAACTCTTTTAAAAAAATGCCTACAGAAATCCTTTCTAAATCTCAGGCAAAGGTACTAAAATAATTTTTGAAGGAATTCCTCAATAAATTAATGAAAAAAATACAATTTTCGAATCTAAAGGTATTTACGTGTGGAGGAAAATGAGAGAATAACCTGCAAAACTTGAAAAAGTTTAGTTTGACGGAATCCTTGGAAGAATACTGGGAAGAACTAGAGAACCCTATGCGGATATTTCTAGAAAAAAAATCTCGAAAAGATTATAGAAAAATGCTACCTGGAAATATAAACTATCTGAAGTTACTTCAGCAGGAATTGTTGGGAGAATCATTAGAATAAATAAATAAATAAAACAGAATGAATCCCCGAAGGAAGGTTTTAAAAAAAAAACAAAACAATCCTTAGAAAAATACATGGATGAACTATTGGAGAAACCCCTGGAGCATCTTCCAGAAATCTCTCTTGTTAATTTCTAGAAGAATTTCTAAATAAACTCCAGATAACATACCTGAACAAATGACTAATACATAAAAAAAGAAACATTGAGAGTTTTTTTTGCAGAAATTCCTGCAAGAATTTCTTGTGAATTTTTCAGCATATTTCATAAAAAAAAACAAAGAAAAACTTCTAGAGGAAAATCCGTCAATATTTCTGAAGGAATTGCTTCCGGAATGTGCGAAGAAATCCATGAAGGAATGCAGGCATGAACTTATGTAATGATCTTGCAAGGGATTCCTTGATGAATGCCAGGGAGAATTTCTGATGGAAGTCCCGAGGAAACCCGTGCATCAGTTTCAAGATGGATCTATTGTGAAATTTCTTGGAAAACTGCTGAAGAATTCCCATAGAAAATTCCATGAGAAATTCACGAAAAAATCTTTGAAGGTATCCCTCGAGAAATTACCAAAGAAATGTACTAACAGGAATGCATTATGAAGGGAAATCTAGGGGAATTATTAGAGTAATTATTGCAGGAATCATTCCAGTACATCCAGCAAAAAACTTATTTCTGTGTAAGTTGGAGAAAAAAGTTGATAACAGACGTGCTTGGTGGTTTAGTGGCTACCGCTTCTGATTCGTATGCAGAAGGTCTTGGATTCAATCCCTGGTCCGTCCCTTTCCTCCTACTTTGTATCTATCTATGTACTTTCTTCTTCTTCTCTGCATAAACAATCCATGTGTATTCACATGTTCATAGCCATCGCTAGAACAGGAACGGGTTGAAAAGCCGTTTCCTTTCCTTCCCACTTCCCTAGCATAGTGCCAATCTATCCTATAACGGCAACGAGTTATAGTTATGTAATCATGCGAACTGTGCCGCATTATCTGCAGAGTAATAAATACACTAATCTATCACCTTACGCCTGGCACCCACGCACCCATGTGTGAATCCATGGTCAACCATATCCCGCCAACACTCCGACATTCACATGAGTTTGTGCAGACATAGAGGCATATTCGGTCTGCTGTGGTTACAAACGATTGCAATCATCACTGCCTTCCCCTTTCCAACATTGAAGTGCAACCTGACGTAGCAGACGCCATTGTCACCTAAAAATAGCAAAATAGAAGATCATCAACACTCACACACTGATGATACCTGATATCTCATTGATTCCTAGCATGAGTGTAGCTGGTCTGGCGATACTAGAATAGCATCCACGGGCGGTCAATTAATCTCAAGCTAATTTCAAGCTCAATTTGCAGAAAAAAGTTAATGAATACTGAATGAATCTCCAAAGGAAGTAATGGCAATCTAAGAAAAAATTTACTGAACCCCACAACCCCGGTTTTTGCGTGCTGCTTCTTTTCAAGCACAATAGCAAACCACGAGCGAAACACCACCAGAAACTGGTTCGTTCGTTACACATTCACATCGCGTGCGATCGATCTAGGGACGGGGAATGTTCTGGAGAAAGCTGTTTTGGCTCTCCCGACCAGAAGCTCCTAACAAGATTATAACAAAATTATTACAACCGTTGTAAGAAATAACACAATTTGATATAACTTTGTTGGAAGGATTCGTATATGTGAATAACCATAACTAAATTGTAACAAAATTTGTTATTATTTTAAAAACAAAACGATAACAAAACTTGTACTATTTATTCAAACAGATATATAACAGCATTTGTTACATTATGCATATCAAAATAATTGCCTATAACATAATATCGTAACACATTTATTGTAGTATTTGCTACATTTTTTGTAACAAAATTATTTCAAAATTTGTTAGGTTTTTTTTTATTGACGCGAAATAGTTTGATCATTTTTGTAATGCTGACCACACGAGTCAAAAGCCATAAAACAAAACTTATAGCATTCATTTAGAACGCAACTCTAAAATTGTCATGTTTTAACAACCCCCTCCCCTCTTCCGTTACGCTTTTTTTTGTATGAAAGTCCTAAAATTTTTGTATGGACCGTAACGTTCGGTTGTACTTTTCCCTCTCCCTTGAGCGACGCGTAATTTGAGGACAGCGTCATATTTGTTTAAAAAAAATTGCAACCGAGTTATCATGTAGTTATAATCTGCCGAATTCTTCCCAACCAGCAGTGCTTTGTAGCGTTTTAACCCTCTAATACCCAAATTTTTGATTTTGATCTAAATATCATTTTTCGTCATCTAAAATCGATTTAAACATGTTTTGGAAGATGATTCTTTTTAATTCTCGATTTCGTGAATTTCAGTTTTTGATTTTTCTAATTTTTATTTTTGAACATCCCCACACTTTGATATTTTTCCTGGAAGCCAATTTGGGGAATGGATTTTTTGAGATGAAAACATTTTGAGATTCTATGATTATTGTTTTTTTTTTTTTTTTTTATCTGTATTAACGAGATTTTTAGCCCTAGGCTAGTTCATCTCGGGACCCACGCTTTACTTCCCTTCCGAAGGAAGAACTCACATTTTGCGAGTTTGTCGGGAGTGGGATTCGATCCCAGGTCCTCGGCGTGATAGTCAAGTGTTCTAACCATCACACCAGGTCCGCTCCATGATTATTGTTGAAATATTATTATTTTAAATTTTTTTCACAGAAAATTTTCTTTTCCGTGTAATTTTAAGGAAAATAATTTTGGAGTGTATTCAATTCCCTGAAACTATTAAACAAGGATAGAATGATTTGGGAAAAAATTAAAATATATTAATTGTAGTGATTCAATACAAAATAAACAATGACTTCTAAAAGGTGACTAAAACATCATTTTTTTAATGATTTTTAAAAAATGTAAATACGCTATAAAATACACCAAAAACTATTTTGAGATATACAGAACAGTCCTAAATATCAGCCAAAAATATAAAAAAAATGATTTTCCACGAAACAAAAATTACAAAAATGCTCAAACTATACCCCGTTTTAAGGCGGGATTGGGTATTAGAGGGTTAAAGAACATACTTGCTGCTTGATGCTAGAAGCTGTGGCGAAGAACCTGTTGACGCAATATTTTCTAGAGTCTAGATGATGTTGAGTTAGTTTTGTGGCACAATTGTTAAGTCTTGTCTGGTGTAAAACAAATCAAGAATACTTTGGCAATCTTCCCCTTCATCAGATCATTAGCTTTTCTTTCTTCTCTGTTAACCTTAGTTTTGTATTCTTACGCGATAGGTAGTCGGGTAAACAACGTGAAAAAAGGTTTGGAACTTTTTATCAGACCGTTTTCAAATTTTAGTAGGATATCAAAGATACAGTAGACGTTCGATAACTGCAACATGTTTACTTTTCACTTAGCGAACAAAAATCCGATAACTGGAACGCCTGACAGTAAACCATCAACTGACGTTAAATGAACGTGAACTTCATCCGTCTGTTCATTTGGGCTAACATGGCGCACCATTTTGACATTTGGAGGTGCATGCAGTTAAAAAGCATTGCAGTTAAACCGCTTGCACTGACCGAACGTCTACTGTAATAACATTTCTGAAAGTAATCGTTTCCGAGATATTCGGAATTTAACTTCATGAGTCTCTCAATATGTAAGAAGATGCGCTATTTTCATAAGTTATTCGATACTCCATCAACAACATTATGTTATTTCCAACACATTTGGGTATCCCAAAAACAACCACTCACTTGATTGGACGAACAGTTCGAAAGTTATAGGAAGATTGTGAACTTCATTTTGTAGAAACGATTGAAGTTTCTAACGTGAAATGTTGATAATGGGTTGTTTTTATCGATAAACTCTAAGTAAGAACAAAGAAATATAACTTTGGAAAAAGTGAATTCGTAGTTTGTAAATCAATCATGCGTTTTATTGTTTTAAACAAGCGTCATTTCTGCGTGAGCATCCCTATCAACCAGATTCAGATTTCATTTATAGTGCATTATCTGACGATAGTGTTCGCCATCGATTCAATACAAATCGATATCCATCGATATCGAAAATCTCTCATTGGTTGACCGGGATGTTTCAGGCAATTTGGCCGATAAAACCCTCAAGACGAATAGAACAATCCTGTCGCTAATACCCAAAGTCATCCTATCTAAAACGACGGATGTTGCATGTGCTGCAATTTGCGACCGGACGAACAATGTTTCCGGTACATAGAACTACGTTGTGTATGCCTTCCAATACTTTTGAGCTGAATTTTACACAAATGACGTATCTTTACACGCGAAACATTAGATCGGTTACAATTAATACCAAAACAGTACTGCTGTTCTCATTTCGCCAAAAAGTATACCAAGTAGTGAATGTTATTGAACATGGAGAAAGCAAAAGTAAAACTAAATAATTATAACATGGAATTTATTTATTCTACCTATTAAGTACGTCACGATAAAATTGGAAATTTTCAACCCTCCCTGCCTCATCCAAAAGTGACGATACAGTTAATGGATAACCCCTTATTATGTGATAGATTCCATTTCATTGCTTAAAATAAAATAAAATGTGAAATATAACAAAATTATATCTACAGCTGTTATCAAATCTACCTACATATGATATAATTATGATAGATTAAAACAAAATCTCCTACGACAAATCAAGTCTATTATACGTCAACGAGCTCATTGTGACGTCATAATATCCCGCTCGTGTGCGTCTGACAAACAAGGATTTGAATGAGGAAACTGGAAATACGTAGAACCAGTAAAGCTTCTATCAGCGCCCTCTTCAAGTGTTGTGATGGCCTCATTGGCAAAGGCGTCAGATTGCTACCGATGGTAGGTGTCTTGGTTCAAATCCCGTTCGGATCCGAAAATTTTATAACATACTGGAAACTATTTTTTTATGTTACCTACTTTTTCTAAAAATAGAATAACACACTTAAAAATATTTACCCAAAAAATGAGTATAAAAATTTAGTTTTTACCCTAAAAGGTTGCCAAGAAATTATAACACAATTTGTTATAATTTTGTTAAATTCTATCATATTTCATGGAACAAGTTTTGTAATATTTTTGTTATGTACATAACAAAAGTTATTACATTTTTGTTCTTTTCTTGTGGGAACTTTGTTAGAATTTTTGTTATTTTAACTACTAACGGTACATGTTTTATAACAACCCTTGTTATAAAAATTTATTGTAACAAAATAACACAGCTTGTTAAAATTTTGTTATGTCCATCTAGTCGGGTAGGCTCCCCCGTGAAAGATGTGAGGAAAATTCCCGGAAAAATCAAAATCAAACTTGCATTAAAATACGGACTTCCATTGAAATCCAGACGTTTCCGGATTCATCTTGTAGTTCAGTTTCGATATAGTCCTCCCCAGCTGACCTATTGTTCTTGAGCTGTAGGATAGCATCCTTAACTTCCTCCATATCCGTAATGCCCACACTATTTAGTGGTTATGTGCTAGCAGTAGACCCTGCGCCTATAGTGGACCCCCTACAGAAAAACCCAAATGTAAATGCCCAAATCAACTGATACCAGGCAACTTCCACCACTGGGGGAACTTTTTTTTTTAATTTTTATTAATGTGTATTTTAACTTAAATGCTAATTCTACACTCACTGGGGGAACATCCACAGCAGTTCCTGGCAAACAAATTGCCAAGTGGTCACAAAAATCGATTATTTTAACTATTTAATGAATGTAAACACTCAAAAGGGTCCACTTTACACAGATAAAAATAATGAGGTTTACACGTCATGTAAACTTCATTTTAGTCATGTAAATTTAGTGTTATGACGGTTTACATGATATATCATGTAAATTTGCGTTATATGTCATGTAAATACTCAGAGTCATGCTGAATTACATGACATATAATGGAAGTTTACATGATGTTTTATGACTTTTACATGATATGCCATGTAAAGTTATGTGAAATCCCACACTCCAATTATGTGCATTATATGTCACAGAAATTAACACTATCTTTTCGATCTGTGTAGGCACATTCAGGAGGGTCCACTATAGGCTCCGTCGGCAGCGTCACAGATAATATGGAAATCAAATGGAGAGTCCACTATAGGCGCCGAGAAATTTGTAAATTATCCTATAGTGGACCCCGGTGGGGTATATTATAGGCAACATCGATGCATAATTTCAAATGCGTATTTTACTGGAATAATTTATTATTGTTGTATGTATGACGGTCTTAACATAAACAGGAAACATGAAACTTGTCATGAAAATTCACTTTGGAACAATCCACTGACGTAGCATAGCTAATAACCCGCAGAAGTAAATTTCGGTGGCTTAGGGGGTCCACTACTAGCACTCAAACCCTGGGTACTTATCGTAACGCTGCTTTCACCTTTCGATCACCTCACGTCCGCTCTTCAAGAGGTACCCGTTCTTATTTCTGCATATGTCGGTTCGCGGTACGAAGCCGTGGCAGGATATATCGAGATTCTGCTTCTTCCGGGTGGCAATTTTTCTCCCAAAAGAGACTGGTCTGTCGGGTTCCATGCTGCAGTATAACCGCCCCGCGCTGCATTCTTCTCATTTATAATCGCTCTATACTCCTCGTTGTATCATTCATTCCGTCGACCTCATTCCACGTACCCAACGACTACTTTTACTGTAGCCCAGCAGTTTTCCAGAGTGGCCACATAAAGCTCACTCTCATATTGATGACGGAATATTTTGACAATGATTTTATTGCTCTTTTCCGGCTATACCAGTCGGCCCGTAAATTTGCCAATTAAACATACTTTGCCTAAAAATACTTGAAGTTTTCACGTCTAGGAATATTTTAGGCTCTGTTTTGCCATAACCAGCTAGTGGTCAGAGTCGCCACGATGGGTCTGAGTCGAAGTGCCGGCAGATCGTACCTCTAAACGTTCGCACCATGGATCCTGTCCACCACACCGCCTACTTACCGGAGGACCATAGGGGCCGTTCAGAAACCACGTAGACTTTTTGGGAGGAGGGGGGGGGGTTCTGGCCAAAGTCTACGATCCATACAAATTTCAAAATTTTTGTATGGACAAAAGCCTACGAGGGGGAGAGGGGGTCTGAGATTGCCAAATTTTGGTCTACGTGGTTTATGAACAGCCCCATAGTGCACAGTTGAACTTAGAGTCCTTCTCGTCGATCAGTCCGGTTATAGGCCGCTGTTAAACAGACGCTCAGGTTTGCAGAAGTAAACCGCTCTAGCGTGTGTATCTTGTTCTTTTTTCTCACTTACTCTCGTAAACAAACTCGAGAAAGAGAAATATAAAAAACGGGGCACTCTGCCCTATCTTTTATCTCGCTCTTTCTTGTGTTTATCAAAGAGAATGAGGGAGAAAAAAAAAGTTGCGCACACTAGTGCCTGTCAGCCTGTTCAGGACGGTGCCGTATCACCCCGATTTCTCCCCCAGGAGAGCGAGCTGACAAGTGATGGGAGAGAAACGACGACTAGAAAGAACGACGACCTCGTAGCCGATCAGTAGTTAAACTGAAGGCACACGAAACACACGCTACACAGTACAGTGAACACAACGGATTTTTTAAATTAATTGTTGGACAGGACAGGACAGCAAAAGGGACTAGCAATGTAAGATATTACTTAAATTTGTACATAACTATGTTGAACTTAAACTAAATGATTAAATATAATTGCAGCTAAAAGCAAGCTTAATAATAAAACAAAAACGAGTTTTGCTCTTTGGATCGTCCGAACAACGGTTCCTGGCCAACACAGCCTATGGCCAAAGTTTCTACCGAGGTTTTTTAGGGGAACAAAGTCCAAAATGCCAAGATGGGGTGAAATGGCCCAACTCATAAAATCATTCCTGAATGGGACTTGATTATGACTATAGGTGATGCCAAGATATGTTTACATCAAACATTCTTCTAGAAGCTAAGCTGGCAGAAACACGAAAAATCTTTTGATTTCCTAATGAAAATTGACAGCTTCCGGTTTTTCGTGCCTGCAATTAAGGTTTTCTGGTGATTTTATTACCAGCCAGGCAGCCAAAAGTTTCCAGCGACACTGAGGCACACATGGAGGCAAATGGTTGTTGGCTACCCATGTTAGGGGTCATTCAAATATGACAACCATCGTTTTGCGGGAACGGGGGTTACATTCCATTTATTGAGTATACGAAAAAAGCGGGACAGAGGGAGGAAAGGGAGTCGGAAATGCCCGAAAACTGTTGGACGTAATTTTTGAATGTTTTCATGAAGTGGCATCTTACCCCATGGCAGATGGCCTTTTTGCATCACTTCCGTTTTACGAACCAGTTTTTAAAATCGCTAAAATTTGATGAAAATGCAATAGTTTAGTGAATATTTTTGCTGTATCGAGCAAATATTGTCTAGTTGCTGTTACCACTTAGAAAGCCTAACAAATGAGGCTAAGTTTGAAAAATGCCATCTTACCCCACTTCCCCCTACCCGATCTTTCCCAACATTGCTCGTATCCTGTCAGGTGCCACGCGTGGTAGGGTTATGCATCCCCATTTTCTCGTTAGAACATCTATTTTTAATCTCCAATTCAGTAGAGAATCAGGGAGAGGCTGGTGACTCCGGGTTAGACAGCGCATATAATGGGTCGTTGCCAGTTGAAAAGTACCTATCTACTCAATGTCCGAGATGACTGAAAGCGACTTCGGACCCAGGCGTCTTCATTCGGCGTAATTTAAACGGAATGAATTGTAACCCAATAAGTATCCAAACAAAATTTCTGGATCCGTGTTCCTTATCAAAACGACGAATTTAATATCCACCTTTAATAATGATGTTTCTTCTAACAACTCTTTAAACTTGATAATCTTCTTCCCATGGGCACCAACTCCGCAATGTTTCGTTCTTTGCAAACTTCGCGGGTAAAAGTGTAAATGAGCGTTGCCTTCCAACAATCCACAAAAGACGGAACAAGATCAAGGAAATGGAAGAATGCAGAAAAAAAAATCTTTGAAGGGAACAAGTCAGCCATCGCTCTTTGTAGCCTACGACGTTACGCAAAGGTCTGAGGGTTACCTTGGGGTGGACGAGACCTACCACCCAGAGAAAGACCTCAAACTACAGCGTATCGTTGCAAGCCACAAAGTTCTCGGTGAGTTGTTTTCACAACAACGCGGAACAACCGCAAGCACCACAGCATCGCCACCATCATAGTCGACGTAGTCAGCCAGCGTCGCACTGGAAGCTGACAAACGGCGGTGATATTTTGCGGAGAATTATTCTCAATTGAAGTACGATGGCATGGGGAGGGGGATGAACGGTGAGATGAAAATGAAATGAAAAGAACATTTTTACAAACAACTTCAGTCAGTCGCAGTCAAAGGTCCGGACTCCGAAGTGGCAGGCGCTTTGTTCGGTGGAGGAGGGTGACTTGATGGAGGTGCACCGGAGTCACATCTGTTGCGATGGGATTTCGTAGTTCTGGGGAGCGAGTAAGTACCGACCACGAAGGGCCTCTTGCTTTGGAATGTGACTGTTGCTGCGGGCGAGGAGAGATGCTTTAAAGTGTCGGAAACAATTTCATCCCCCGTCGTAATGTTCAAGGCGTGCAGGCAGTTTGCTCTTTTGAGTGGTAGATTATTTCTGTTTTCACTCTGGAGGGCAGATCAAAGTGCGACATGGACTGAATTATGATTTCTGTGGAAAGAAGCCTACCAGCTCCGTAGCATTTATACTCAAAATTATTCTAGGTTAAAAGTCCAATTACCTTTAGATATGTTAACACCTCCCAGCAGACGTAGCTAAAGGGGGCACCCCTAGAATTTTTCCTTGACAGCACCTTAAATTTAAAACTTCACACAATAATTCCAATATTTATTAATGGCACATTTGAACAAAATTTAAGCAACCTGGAATTACTTATATACCGTAATCCGGGGTCAAATTGATTACTTTAAAACAACTTTTGCGGATAACATCAGTGCCTGCCGGGGCCCGTGGCGTAGTGGCTACACGTTTGCTTCATAAGCAGATGGTCATGGGTTCGATCCCAGCCCCGGCACTTTCGTCAGTTGCTCTTTCCCCCTGAGAGCAGCTGACACTGACCCTCTTCTGAGCCCATGGCTCAAATGGACACGGATACTTGGACATCGGCGAACGGCAACCCATAATGGACCCCCAATCGGACTGGAAACAGGAACATCCAACAGCCACACATCAGCTTTCCTCGAGCTCATCATTCTACCATGATAGGGTAGAAGTGAAAGCAGCGCAACGGCCACCAGTTCGATGTAGTACAATTAGAAATAGAATACATTTAGGCGCTGTACAAAGTGTATGTGCAGCTTCCAATTGGAATCGCTCACGCAGTGCCCTAGACCAATAGTGCAATAGAGCTGTAAATTAGGTTAAGTGATTGAAGATTAAAAAACCCTAATTAATCCACCTAGCGGTGATGGTGCCTTTCTCGTGCTTTCAAATATCCTTTCAACAAAACTCAAGCGACGTGTTTATGACATTGACATAAATACAAAATGGAAACTGCTTGCTAAATCTACTCAATATGGATACATTTTATATCAACATAACATCCAATATTAAGAAAATATAAGACAACGATCCAAAATTCGAACCAAACAAGTGTTATGAAGCCGCAAAATTTCGAAACGTCATTTTAGATTTTCCGGTCATCATTTTTTGACTCCGGATATCTACCCCAACTAAACTAAGCGCCATCTTGAACATTGAGACACCATCTTGGATGTTCTGGTATTCATTTTTGGACTCTGCACCTAAAATAACATAAAATAGTCACCGTATTGAATTTTGGCATGCCGTTTATGATTTTCTGGTTACCAGTTTTGGACGAAGACCGGCATTCTTCCCCATTCAAACTATAGTTATGACTATAGTTTTGCAGACCCTGTGAAACAGCGCACAGCTTGGGTTTTCTGATTACAAATTTTGAATTCTGGACATATTTTCATACAAAATATGCCCATAATGTAAGAATTTAAAATTCTATCAAATAGGCGCTAACTTGAATACTGGGCCATAATCTTGGATTTTGGACCGCTATCTTGGATACTCTGGTGGACTTCGAACATATTTCCCATACCAAATACACTTATTTTACATAGTTTTAGAGCTCAAAATTCACTAAAACAGCCGCCATCTTCTGTTGACGCGATCAAATTCTTATTTTTCCATTCAACGTTAACCCATCCTGCTATAAATTTACACCTTAGGAATCTGAAATGGTACGATATGATGAGATCGCTTTAGTTTTGTCTATATTTTGTTCTCTTTCATATATAAGAACTTAGACCTATTCATCACTGTTGTTCATACCTAACGTTTATCAGGCCATTAAACAAAGCCACGATTTAATTTTTCACATGAACGTTGGTTCTGCTACACAACATTCAGTCTGTAATGTGATCTAAGGCTATTTTCTTGCTAACCGTTCATTATCAAAAAATCTGCAATCTGATGTGTCGTATGTATGGGTTTGGTTCATTTTTATATTTGGTAATTTCCGGTGGTATACCCGGATCTGATTCCATGACACTACCGGTTGTCCCAATTATGGTCTGAGATTATTTTATTGCTAATTCTTCACCTTTACATAATCACCGCGATTTGATATATCGCATGTATGGGTTTGATTCACTTTTAATTTTAACTACTTTCGATGCCACAGCTGAACCCGCAACACTACCGGGAATCTAATGTGGTCTGACCCTATTTTTCCATCAGGTTGTCGATAAGTCGTGATTTGATGTACCGCATCCATGGGTTTGGTTAAATTTACATTTACGGATCTGATTACGGGTAACTACCGGCTGAACCAAATATGGTCTGACACTATTGTCTTGTTAACTGTTCATCGGTTAACCAAAAACTTTGCAAATTGAAGGTGTCACATGCAGGGTTTGACAATTTCGACGGGACTCTCGGAACCAATTCCGGAACACTACTAGTTGTCTCTAGTGTGATCTAAGGCTATTTTCTTGCTAACTGTTCATCAGGTTATCGCAAAAGCCACGATTTGATGTGTCACATGCCTGGATTTGGTTTACTTTTACATTTGGCCTCTTCCGGCCACTCAAAACCGATTCCGAAACACTTGCTGGCCGTTCATTAGGTAATCTAAAAAGCCGCTATTGGATGTGATGCATGCACGGGTTTGTTTCTCTTTCAGATTTGACCACTTCGGCGGGAACCCCGGAACCGGTTCCGGAACACTACTGATTCAGATATGGTCTGAGATGATTTTCCTGCTCATTGTCCATCAGGTAATCGAAAATGCAGTGGTTTGATGTGTCGCATGCATGGGTTTGGTTCAATTGTATATTCGGCCACTTCCAGCGGGATGCCTAGAACCGGTCCCGGAACACTACCGGTTCAGATATGGTCCGAGACTATTTTCCTGCTTACCGCTCATCAGGTTATCGAAAATGCCGTGGTTTAATGTGTCGCATGCATGGGTTCGGTTCAATTGTATGTTTTGCCACTTTCAGCGGGACGCCTAGAACCGGTTCCGGAACACTACCGGTTCAGATATGCTCTGAGATGGTTTTCCTGCTCAGTGTCCATCAGGTCATCGAAAACGCCGTGGTTTGTTGTATCGCATGTATGGGTTTGGTTCAATTGTATATTTGGCCACTTCCAGCGGGACGCCTAGAACCGGTTCCGGAACACTACTGATTCAGATATGGTCTGAGATGATTTTCCTGCTCATTGTCCATCAGGTAATCGAAAATGCAGTGGTTTGATGTGTCGCATGCATGGGTTTGGTTCAATTGTATATTCGGCCACTTTCAGCGGGACGCCTAGAACCGGTTACGCAACACTACCGGTTCAGATATGGTCTGAGATGGTTTTCCTGCTCATTGTCCATCAGGTCATCGAAAATGCCGTTATTTGATGTGTCGCATGTATTGGTTTGGTTCAATTGTATATTTGGCCACTTCCAGCGGGACGCCTAGAACCGGGTCCGGAGCACTACCGGTTCAGATATGGTCTGAGACTATTTTTCTGCTTACCGCTCATCAGGTTATCAAAAATGCCGTGGTTTGGTGTGCCGCATGCATGGGTTTGGTTCAATTGTATTTTTGGCCAGTTCCAGTGGAACGCCTAGAACCGGTTCCGGAACACTACCGTTTCAGATATGGTCTGAGATGACTTTCCTGCTCATTGTCCATCGGGTCATCGAAAATTCCGTGGTTTGATGTGTCGCATGCATGGGTTTGGTTCAATTGTATATTTGGCCACTTCCAGCGGGACACCCAGAACCGGTTCGGGAACACTACCGGTTCAGATATGGTCTTACACTATTTTTCTGCTTACCGCTCATCAGGTTATCGAAAATGCCATGGTTTGATGTGTCGCATGCATAGGTTTGATGCATTTTCATATCTGGTCCCTTCCTGGGGTACCGTTCCGGAACACCTAAATGGCCATATCTCCGGAACGGCTGGACCGATCCGAACCATTTTCAATAGGAAACAATGGGACCAGATTCCGCGTCGAATGAACCGTCGGTCATTGAAATCGGTTGAGGTTTACTGCCAAAAAGTGATGTGAGTTTTTTTTGTACACACTCACACATACACACACACACACACACGCACACACATACACACACACACACACACACACACACACACACACACACACACACACACACACACACACACACACACACACACACACACACACACACACACACACACACACACACACACAGACATCCCCTCAACTCGTCGAGCTGAGTTAATTGGTATATATGACTCGACCCTCCGGGGCTTCTATCAAAAAGTCATTTTTGGAGTGAACATATAGCCTTTCCAGTACACTTAGTGTACGAGAAAGGCAAAAAAACATCAGTGCCTGTTCAAATATTGCCAAAAGAATTTCTGTAAAACCAGTACCCAGTGGATCGCCATGGAACCATGTGACAGAATTTTGTTCAACAAATTTAAACTTTAAGTTAAATAACTTCAAATATCAAAATATTGGGAATGCCACTTTGGGGCGAAATTGATCAGTTTACAATTAAGCATCGGTTGGAAAGGAAAATTTCCTTCTCCGCTTAATTTTGCTCTTCTAAAACCGAATAACGCGTCTAAAATCTTACAACTAGTGAATTTAATACTTTAAATGCAATATTAAATTTCGAAATTTCCCCTTAAACGCCTAAAGGTAGGCAAGTTCATTTGAAATAAGTTTCTATTAAACTGTATCAAAATCGATACTTTATTGCCCTTCAATGGTAATTGAGTAATGCGACATGCACTACACTAAGGATACGGGTAATGTCACAATAGATCAAAAAACTGGTCGCAGTGACAGACCCGAACAGGAATAAAAAAAAAATAAAAAAAAGTTTCTATTACAATAAATTACTATTTCTTCATAAAATGAACTTTTTATAACAATTTCATGTTCTGATTAGCTGCTTAACATCTCAACCAAGGCTACACAAAAATGTTAAAACAGAGAATTCGCGGGAAGTCCTATTAGCAATTGATTGTTTAGCAGCAATGATTTCAGCTAAATGAGAAATACATTGCAAATTCCTTGAAAAAATAAGGCAAAACTAACTTTTTTCTAAAAAATTAAAAGTCTACACTTCTACGTCTACGACTTCAGAGTCTACGAATCAGATGACGTAGAAAGTTTAAGATCATTACGACGGTTAAGAGTTCCTAGTAAGGAATTACAATGTAGTACCCGAGTGATCAATTTCACCCCGCTGATCAATTTGACCCCGGTTTACGGTACCTGTTATACGTGTTTTGGATATTGATAAATACATTGAACAGACTTCTCCATGGATTCCTCCAGAAATTCCTCTATCTATTTATACAGTGATTTCTCTAGTCCTCCTTTATGGATTCCTCCCGATATTTCTTCAATAAACTTCCCTTAGGGTTCTGCTTCCTGATGGGGTTGAACATACAAGAAATTTCTACAGAGATTGATCCAGAAATTTCCCCGGTGATTCTTCCAAGAATTCCTATTCTATTCATAGATTCTTCCAGAAATTTCTCATGAAATTCCTGCAGGAGGTTATATTGGCCTTCCTCCGGGAATTGTGGCAAGGATTCCTCAGGCAACTCATGCTGAGATTCTTCCAGCAATTTATCTTAGAGCTCCTCCTTCTTTCCCAAAATTCTCATTTTGGGATTTCTCCTGGCATTCCTCCTGTGATTCCATTAGGGATTCCCCCAGTATACTTCTACCGATTATTTCAAGGAGAACTAATTCAGCCAATCAGACTCGCTTAGGTAGTATTAGGAAGACGACATGCTACATTACTGTCTGCGGAAGGCAGTTTGAATTTCTTGTATTCGAAGCTTAAGAAAAGTATCTCCAAAGTTGGAAACGACCTCTTTGATGCAATCACGAAGAGAATCAACGAGCAACGACAAAAAGAAATATTAACAGCGCTGAAGTTCCTTCACGGTCTTCCTTTGTCAACGCAAGGGCCAGCAGAACTCGAAAGCTTATCGGAAACGCAAATGATTAAGTTCATCAAGGAACTAGGAGTACAATTGTTGAAAGACTGCCAAAGACAGATCGATAATGATGCTGCCGAGTTGAATGCTAGATTGTCCTGTATGTATGACACCATCGAGCATGCGTGAATAACTGGAATCGGCTATAAAAGAATATGCCAACCCGTTCCAGACAGATTCGGCATGATAGAATTTTCAAAAGTTATTGCGAAAGAGCTGTCAGTTTTTGAGCTACATGGTAAATTCACCAGTGTGCGATGACGTCACATTTTCGATTCCCGCATCTTGTACCAATGTTTAGGGAACCCAAATGCATTGTCAGTGGAGGAACCCAATTGATGTTGGCTGCAAACAATCCTATTGGGTGGGAATAGGGATGTCATATACGTGGGTAAATTAAACCGACAATTGAACCGACGCCTACGTCAAAAAAGCGAACCTCACTGTCTGATGAAATCATTATTAACATTTACTTCTTGAAGTCGAACGAATTGATAAGAACAGTTACTTTATTTTTTTATTAATGAAAAAACATATTCCTAACCACAAAATTGCGTTCTAAAGCACAATGAAAAATTTCCCGAAATCCCGGGATTTCCCGGGACAAACAACAAATTTTATCCCGAATCCCGGGAAAAGCAAATTGGTCGGGAAATGGAACCTCTTAGTAGGTATTCCTCCAGGCATTTGTTAGAGGAACTTCTCTTAGGATACCCCCGACATTCCTGATTCAAGAATTTCTCTAGAAATTACTTCTATGATACCTCCCGGAATTCTAGGAATTCCTCCTGATATTCCAGCTGGGATTCCTCAAGCAATTCCTGTGGTTCTTCCAGCTATTCTAACTGTGGTACTTCGGAAATTATGCTACGGATTCTTCTAGAGCATCTCCTGGCTTTTTTTGCTGAGTTCTTACCAGGTAATCTTCCTGAAATTCTTGCAGAAATTCCTTTGCTTGTTCTACCAGGGATTTCTTCAAGAACTCATCCAGGAATTGCTCTAGAGATTTTATCCAAAGATTCCTCTGGAAATTCATCACTCCTTCGGGCCTTCCTCCAAGAATATTTCAAACATCTTCTCCTGCGGTTCTTCCAGAAGTTCTTTCTATGATATGTCCAGAAATTCTTGTAGTGTTTCCTATAAGAATGTATCCTAGTATTATGGCTGAAATTCGTTCGGGAATTGTTCCTGAGATTTTTTCAGAAATTCCTCCTGTGATTGCTTCAGAGCCTTTTTAACATATTCTTCCAGAATACCTCTACCGGTTTTTGCAGATTTTCAAAGGATTTTTTCTTTAGATTCCCTCAGGCATTGCTGATGGGGCTTCTCTAGAAATTCCTGTATATTTTACTCCAGCAATTCCTCCTAGGATGTCTGCTGAGATTTCTACAATGATACATCCCAGAATCCATCCAAGAATACCTCATGAGATTTTTCTGTGATGTCTTCAGATGTTCTCCGGTGATTCCTCCAGGAATTGTTATCCAAAATATTTTATCCAAGGATTCTCTCATAATTTTCTCATGGATTTTCTCCAGGAAACTCCTCTTGGCCTTCCTTCAAGAATTTCAGCTGGATTTCTCAAGCTATTCCTGCTCTAATTCCCCCAGCAATTTCTCCTAGGACTCCTCCAGAAATTCTTACTATAATACATCTCCGAATTCTTCTAGGGATTCTTCTAAAAATTTCTACAGGGATTCCTTCAAAAACTTACTGGGATTATTCAAGGAAATTTTCCTAGGAGCCTTGCAGAAGTATCTTCGGTATTTCTTCTTGGAAATCCTAAAGGGTTATTTTTCCTGAGATTTCTCCCAATATTTCTCATTGGATTCCTCCAAGAACTCCCTTTGACTTTCACCCAGGAACTCCTTCTGGGATTCCATAAGCGATTTCTGCTGCTTCTAATGTTTCAGACCTCCTAGGTTCCTCTAGAATTTCTTACTGAGATACCTGAAGGAATCCCTCTAGGGATTTCTCCAGGCATTCTTGCTGAGATTCTTCTAGGAAATTTTCCTAGGATACTTCCAGAAATGCCTTTGTTTTTTTCAGGGATTTTTTTTTTGAAGACTCATCCAAGAATTCCTTTAGAGTTTTGAATCATGGATTACTCTAGAAATTAATCATGGTATTACTCCTGGAACTCCTCTTGGCCTTCTTCAAAGAATTTCACTGAAGGAATCCCAATAGAAAACTCTGTAGGAATTCCTTAACGAATTTCGAGAATAGTTGGAATTTCCAGAGAAATCCTTGGAGGTATTACTAAGCAAATCTCTGGTGAAATCATATATGAATGAACGGGAAAAACTAATTGGTTAGAAGGCACCAAATGTTGTTAATTGATAAATTGAGAGATGGATTTGTGAAAAAAAAATCGCGTTCTGGTGGGATTCGCACCCACGACTCCGTATTCGCTCAACAACAGTATGGCCATTTCTTAGAGGGTTCCTACGGCATGGTTGTTTTTTTTTTTTTAAATTTCTGTGGTAGTCTTTAATCAGTAATTTATTTGGATTTTTTTCTATAATTTCAATGGCTATTCATCTGAAATTATTTCAGCAATTTCTTTTTCAGCCATTTTGCAATTTTCTCAGGCAATTTTGTCGTGATTACTTTTGCTATTCTCTATGACTTAATTGTATTCATACATATTGATTCCGTAAAGTGCTGAACTGGAAATTCAGAAATTCTCAACTGGACTTGCTCAAAGAAGATCCTATGAAATTCACGAAAACCTTCCTGACAAATTCTCAAAGCAATTGCTGGAAAAAATCCATTAAAATTACCTTAGAACTTTCAAAGTAGTTTTATATTTATATAAAAATTCCCAGAGGTATTCTGGAAGAAAATATTAGGGCCAAATCCAATCTCAAAATAAATTGCCGAAATAAATTCTATAAAAATTTCCACAAAGAATCGAAGAAATTCTCGTAGAATTTTTTGGTATCATCAAAGGAATTTCTGAAGAAAATATAGAAGAATTCCAAAAGTAATTTCCGTAGAATCACCGTGACAGAATTTTTATTTTTATTTTTAAGGCCGTTACAAATATTTATTTCACTTTTTGTCCCACCACTCTTTGACTGGTCGAGGGGGGGGAGGATAAAAATAATAAAGCATTTAATTTGAAAAAAATTAAATACTCATCGGATTTGTTAAAGAATTTTGAGCAAGACCCGAAATTTTGATAAATATTTTTTTATCTGACCCCTCAAAATGCAAAATCCAGCCAAAAATTCTTGAAGGAGGGGGGAGACAGAAAGTCAAAAAAATTTGTATCAGCCTAATTTTGGAATCACCAAAGATTTTTTTTTTTTTCAAATAGATTCGCGAATGGAATTGCTGATGAAATTTCCAAATTAATTTATCACTGCAAGTAACATCGGAATTGCCGAATATAGCCCGAAATCATCTGCTGCAGGAATTCCTTACATAATTACTGTAGAAATTGTCTAAAGAATTATCATTAAAATTATAGAAGCGACCCAACTCATTTTACAAGCACCTTTACAAAGAATAAATTCAGCATGATGCTGAATAACATATGGATAATTTTCAGGCACAACCTTTGTTCGGGTTTTGTTCACACAAATTTGGAGAAACTATAAAGCATAGTGTTGTGTACCAACTGAACTGTTTGTTGTTAAATCATTTTACAACTATGTAGTAAAGCTGTTATTCAGCTTTGGAAAAAATGATCAAAAATAAATAAAATGCAAAATTTTTCAATTCCAACGAGAGTTTAAAGCCTGTATCCGAAATAATTGGGACACAGAAGTACGGCTGTAGCTCTGTAATAAATCGGTAAAAATGGCCAAAAAAATGACTGAGAACTCTTTGGTGTATGTTTATTATTTGTGCCATATTTCATAAAAATCGATGCATTACTTATAACTGTGGATGAAAAACAAGCAGACGTGGTTTTTAGCATTTTGTACAATCATGACCAATTTTCATTCGCAAACTAGATGATTCTTTTATGCTGCAGTTCAAAGTTCTTTCAGGATAATTATGAAACTTCGTTAGCAGTTATGATACTTATAGAGACACTTTCTTGCAAAATTTCATCAACATTGATCAATTTGTTTGAAAGCTACCGGTGTTGATAGGGTTGAGTGTTAGTTAAAACGATTCGTGTTTTTCATGTGCTATGTTTGTCTATTCATAACTTTTGAATTTCTCTACCAATTTTTATGAAATTTTCACAGAAGGTAGTCGACTATGTATTTATTATGCCTGCAAAATTTGATGATTATTGGTATAATACTTTCATTACTACAATTGAAACAATAAAGTGTGCTGACTAGTTGCTGTCTGAGGGGCTAAAATCACGTTCTGTCCCAATACATGTTTCAACTATAAAATTGTTTAAAGTGTATCGATTTTGTTGAAATTTTCCCTATACAACAAATGTAGATTGAGAGGTTTGAGTTCAAAATTCCAGCCATTTCCTTGGCCAAATTCAAAAGTTATAGCGCCGACAAGCAAAACTAGGGTCTGTACAAAATTCAATGGCGCTCATTCTACTCCTTCATTGCTACAACAAAAACTACTGCACAGATTCACATGAAATTTTTTAGGTGGAATGAACACATCTTAAGATGTTATTAGGCCAAATTCGAGCAATTTTAATGTATCTATGGCAGAGTTACAGCAGTATTTCTGTGTCCCGATTATTGCGGATACAGGCTTTATGAATGGCACATATGCTATGACCAATTCTTGTGAAATAATAACTACACATAAATTTATCTAATTCAAGATTCGAACTTGAGACCCGTCGATTGCCAGCCGCATGCCTTCCTATCTGCGCCATCCTAGAGATGATGAATTGCAGCGCTCAAATCAAAACATAAACTTCCCGTGGTTAAATAATGCTCAGACTTCAACCCCTATTCAGCAGTGGTGAATTAGCTCAGAACCAAATAACATTATGGTTAACAGCTGAACAACAGATTAGTTCAGCTGTTGTTCACTTAAAAGCACGTGTTTTTCATAATGTAGTCTGAGTTGAAGTATGATGAATCGAAAGCGCTTATTTGACTTGTGAAAAACACATTATACAGATACATGTGCTTATCTTTACTTGAGCTTAATAAGAAGCAGAAATAAGTCTTGTTAAACTATATTGTAAAGGAATTACTGCGAGACGAATAAAAATCTTATTAAACGCTTGAAAAGTGTTTTAAATTATCATTGTTGATACCGATACGAAATGTTGAACATTGGCTACTTTTTCAATTGGAAATACATTTGTACAGTAATGTGTGCAGCATAATTTTAGTTCAGCTATAATTACTATTATAAAGCAACAATTCAGCATGCATGCTAGTTTGCGGCTTGCGATTGTTAGTTAGGAAGGACGTTTTAAAAGGTTTCAAGTGAATTCAGAAGAATTACCATTACCACGTTGTTTATGGTAAAAGAATATTATTTAAAAAAATCAGTACATATAAGTCACACACTAAATAGCAGCTTCTGGTCTCTCCTTTCATTTGCTGACAAGATCGAAATGTTCTATCTGGGGTTATTTTTCCATATAAATTTACATATCTGAGAAATAATTGATCCTTTTTTTATAATAACAATAAAGCAGTAAAAAAAAAACTCGAAATCAATTTCACAAAGTCTCATACATTTCTTATTTTTTTATATTATAAATTTCATATAACTAGAGTAGAGTTTTATGTAAACAATGTATAGGGTTTTCATTGGAACTTTTACGTAAAATCCATTTTTGATTTAAAAACTTCAAAAACTGTTTGCTTTTGCTGGTATTGAAAAACAATGTAAAATAGTAATAGGAGCAAAAATGGCAACTAGACAAATTTTGAGGCTGAAGATCAGTTTTCACAGAAAAATAATGAAAACAATCTCAGGGCAAGGTTTTTGGAAAATTAAAATTATGTTACATCCAACATAGGTCCGCGATGAATATGACTCTCAGTCTTATTGTTGTTCTTAAATTCCTTTAAATATTCTCAAACATCTTCGAAGATCTCATTGTTATCCAACAAATCGTTTTCCAGTTATAATTTACAAAAAAAAGAAAACTTGTTTTTTTTTTCATATGCCCTTTTCAAAATGGTTTTGGCAAACGAATTCCAGTTCATGAACAAAACCTCATTGAAATTGGAAGATATCGAGTGAAAACTGGTATATTTTTCATGTTTTGGACCGGAAATACTCCATGGATATAATGTAAGTGCAATCCAATAATGTGCTGTGGTGATGTTTTCTGGACAAAACGGGCATCGGCTCTTATTTCTTTGTGTTGAATGTATTGTGTTAAATTTGCATTGCCTGGCAAAATGATAAACAGCAAAAATGAAATTGTTTCGCACAAGAATTTCATCTCGTTGCATATTCCTTCCTCTGCGCGTGCAACGAGATCCTTCCACTATCGACGATAAGAAATATGTTCGTGTCATTTACTGGATCGAAAATTGCATCACATCACATTTCCCTCCAGACCGAACGACGGCGCTCTAGCTGATACCTAGAACCCACTCCAACTTCTCTGCTAGTACTCAACGTGTCCGGCTTCTGCTCCCCCCCCCCCAAAGTACTCTGCTCCTCATATCTGCGACTCGTTTGGCAAAATGCGGTCTCAGCGAGTTGCACCGACGACGACCACGTCAACGATGATGCGATGCAAGTAAGCAGCACCTGCTGCAAACACTCAACTAGGAGATGCCACAGGTGCGGCGCGCGCTGGCTGCTTGCTAACCAGCAGGGAGTCGACTAAGCGCGTTGGTAGGTACCTACGTGTGAACGATCGTTTTGTCACCGCAGCGCAGCACTCACTCCCTGGCACACGCTGGCTGCTAAGCGGAACAAGATATGCATGTTACCCCGGTGCGGTGTCGTCGTCGGTGTGGTGTTTTGCTGAGCTTAGTGCCATCGGAGCCCGCCGTCGTCGTCACCGTTGCTCACAAGGCACGGTGTGTCTGGTAGAACAAAATTATTTAAAAAAAATCGGTATCGCTAAGACACCCACCAAATGAAAGCTGAAGGTCCCCCCTTTCATTTGAGGCTAAAACAAGAAAGTTCTATCGGCGGTCCTAGAACAATTTTTTTTTTCAAAAATTTATTACTATGAGACTTGCATTTTCTTTCTTTCCACCTAGAGTGTAACCTAATGGGCTCGTATAAGGTCGCTCATTAGTAACGTATCATACTAATAGAGTAAACGGGTAAAACAAATTCATTTTTTTTTATACAAAATGTTGCCCAGACAAGTGTAAAAAAATATTTAAGAGAGTTATAATAGAATTTTGCCAATATTTAAGTATGTGTGTTAACCATCTTCTCCTTATTGACATGTAGAAGAAGTTATTTCAACTGCCATTCTCCTCGTTTCTATCGACAGTACCACAGGTTCGAAAAATTTTACAGTCGTAGTAGGCCATGACTTGGATGTCAATAAAAATAAAACGATCAACAAAGTAGCTCGGATAAAATGACTACGTGCCGAGTCCGGTATTCGTTCATTTTGTGTTCCTTTCTGGTACTTGTAAAAGCATTGAAAATTTTTGCAAATTAGAAGGATTGCTGTGTGTTATATAATTAGGTATTAGGCCATATGAATAAAATTGAGTAAATACTCTTTACTAAATCTCTGTAAAGCCGTAGAACAAATCTCTGTGAACCTTCACAGAGATCTGAGTAAAGAGTATTTACTCAGCTTTATTCATATGGCCTATTGAATCATAAAAAAATAAAAAAAAATCCAACATAGCTTTGCTCCAAACTTTTAGAGAAACAACTACGACATGAAATCATAAAGTTACGATGAAAACCGTACCAAGGTGTGCGTGCTGTGATCGAAGAAGCTTTTTCTGTAACCACTAATATCATTGAGGGTAGTTGATGTTCACTGATTTAGATATTTGTTTTATATGGTTGAGCATACAAATAATAGACAGAATAAATTAGAAGTCCCAACTTGTTTTTATTTGTATTTGCAGGTTATTGATATTATTGAACAACACTTTCTGAAATATACCAAATGTAGAAGTTGGTATTATCCCTCGATAATATATCGCAATTATTCATTTAAAGTTTATTAGTCCAATGATGAGATCATACCCTTTAGAATTACTTTCTTTAAGTATAAATATAATTTAAATCTTCTACGCGGAGCATCTATATTTGCTGTAATTGTGAAACATGTAGTACTGCAAGAACTATAGTTTCTCCTCAATTAACGGGTAAACGCGGCAGACTTAGCACTACTACCGATGATGCAAAAAGATAGTGCACGTTGCAATTCTGCTAAAGATACTAAAAGGAGATTTAATATATGCATTGAAAATGCAATCACTGTACTCCATTCTTCTGCAGCAATACAGTAAATACATTCTTAATACGAAAATATCAGTTTTGGACAAGAAAATCGCTTTAGATTTTTCAATGATGAAGATTATGTTAATGGTGGCCTTGAGAACAATTGAGTTCTCCAAATTTTATCTCACGAAACCTATTGCAAGCCTATCCATATACGTGAGAACAAAAGATGTTTACAAAGTTCTTACAGATAGATTAACACGGGAAATCTGAACACAAACCACTACTACACAGGAATTTGGATTGGTCAAAAAATCTCGGATTTCAATTAGAATATTATGAAAGAGTATCTTTTTCACTAATAAACTAATTAAAACAACACAATTTTCATTTTAGTTTTGCTCCATTATTATAGGCCCACCTATCTCAAATAATGGGTCGTGACCCACCTGCCCCATAAGAAATACACGCGTTTTAAAAATTTGATTCCAGAAAATGTCGAATTGCGGTCATCTTAGGATTCTGGAAAGTGTATGTCGTCTTGTAATTAATTGTAGTATCTTTGCATGCACTAACACGCACTCTACTATACATATCACCTGTAAGTTTCGTTTGTATCATTCAGCAACGTGTACATTCGCAAGCATCAAAGTGATCGAACATTAGCACCTCTGGTGAAAGGATCGCGGAAATCATACGAAATTTGAATTCATCGTTAAATGCATGTGCCAAGCCCTGTAAAAGAGTGTTACGTCTGTTTGTCTGTGCTTATATCGTGCATTGCTCAATAGAGAAAATAATAAAATTCGTCAAATAGTTGAAATTTTTGTCAAATGCACGCTATAAGGAGGAACACGGTGATATAATAATAATTACCAGTATTAGAGCATGACGCGGTACACATGTAAATTTAAATTTGAACTCATCATCTCCACCTGCTTGAAACTATTACAATTTTTCTAGCATTACTGCCCATAACCACGAAGCTGACTACTGTTTACTGGATTTTTTTATTCACTTGGGACTATTATGCTTTTTTGGGAAGTGTAATAAACATCATATAAAAAATTTTTCGTCGGAAAGCCATGTTGGCAATGGATAAACTGTTTTTCGTTATTACATAGTACTTTGAGAAAATACGAAAAAATATCATATTATATCAAAAAAAAAAAAATTGTTCTAGACCCGCCGATAGAACTTTCTCAATTAAGGCTCAAATGAAAGGTGGGACCCTTAGCTTTCGTTTGGTGGCTATTTTAGCGATACCGATTTTTTTAAAATAATGTTGTCCACCAGACACACCGTGAGGTGTCACACTTCGGCATCAATTTTCATTAGCGGTGCAACATGCTATCTCCTCTCTATGCCAGCAGCAGCAGCAGCAGCAGCGGAATGTGTGCTTTTACGCTTAGCGTCCTGCGAGACCGGGAGATGACGGACTTCGACGATAATGTAAGAGGTGTGCTGTTTTTGGTTTTCAAAATAGTGTGATCACTTCTGGATTCTAATAGGGTAGTGGAACCATCTCGAAAGGGATTCTATTTTGGGCAGTATTGGCAAAACCTCAGTCAATTTCGAACCAATTAGCATACTTGTGAAGCGCCCTGTACCGTCCAGGGGCTGCATTAAACACTACACGGAATGTGATATCTTTCATTTCATTACAGTCCGACACAGTTTTAATAAACTATATTGAAGTATCACAAACCATCACTTATCTTATATTACAACGGTTCACTTTTTCTTATATCATCTTAACATTATCTGTATTTCTTCACCGAACTACTAGAGACACTTCCAGCTTCTTCTTGACCCGACTACTACGTCCTACCTACAGCTTTTATTTGGACAGTATCTAGAGGTGTCCCACATGGGAGCTCAAGACTTATCCGATGTGCTGCCTGCGTTAACGTTGTCACCGAACTCTCGACAACTGACTGTTCTCTACGAACTGTCTTCGCTGACTCCCCCGACTGAAGCCAAAGCCTCCGTATTTATAGCCTAAATTTCCTAGCAATACCCGAACCAGCTTGGGCGTGTCTAAAATTCCTACGATCATTCTCGTCTTGCCGAAGATGTCATGATAATTCCTAACAATGCCCGAACCAACTTGGGCGTATCCAAAACCCTACCAAATGAAAATACTAATAAGTCCAAAACCTAGACCTCTACCTATCCTACTTGTCCTCATCGTGATTAAAATCCTTCTCTTCTTGAAAACATCACGACTCTTCTATCTTGGGCGTATCCCAAGCCCTACCAAGAATATTAATACCAACGAAAAACTTAAATCTCCTAACCACGCCTGACTTGGGCGTGTTCGCACAAAACCTACTGAGAATCTTTACACCAAGGCCTACATCTTCTAGCCCCGCCTCACTTGAGCGTATACAAGGCTTGGGTGTGTGAAAGAATTGAACCAACCATCGACGTCATTATCATTCTCCCCATCATCATCATCGTCACCATCATCATCCTCATCGTCTTTGGAATTTGGCACCAAATTCTCCAAAACAAAGCACCCGCTTTGTTATTGAAGTGTACCTTACTTGGGCACAGTGAACCCTAGCCGGCCCCCGGCCGCGGATGTTGGTTGAAATTATACCCCCACATTCTTTTCTTTCAGTTTACTCGAAGTCAAAACAAATCGAGTGCAAAACAAGTCCGGCGCCGTATGCCGCCAATACGGTATCTCAATTTCAGAACATTCCAGCTAAGGTTCACCTGAGTTCAGAACCTTACCTGGCCAATTCGGCGCCTTGATTTCGAAACAAAAATAAACAATCTTTGTTCCAGCGCGATCAATATGATGTCGCGGTTCTATATCATTCTTTCGGGTTTATTACCCATCGTTGTCCCAAGCGTAATTGAAATTGCATCACACCGACCGGACCTAACGCGGTGCAACACGATCGCACCCGGCCACCACCGGACGATGATGGGTTATAAAAACTAGGTCAGTAACGAATGGTGCGATTTTCGTTGCTTCCAATATGCCGCGCGTGAGGTAGGTAGACCCTACGATGAAAATTGAATCTAAAATCCCCCGGGCAGCTGTTGGGAATGTGGGGTGAAAATGCATTTTTGTTTCAGTTGAATTGACTTTGAATATCGGAAGGCGTGGGAATATTTAGGTCTTTGCACTTGTTCGTATACGTGGTGAGATTCATATATAGTATCTAGCCGTATACAAACATTCAAGTCAAGTGAAATAGCGCAAAAGTTCCCAAAATACTAATCAATACCCAAAGCATTTTCGCAAAAAATACAATAAAACCTCTTTTTATGCAAGTAATGTTTATGCAATTAAAAGGTATGCACCCCAGAACCACTGTTGTGCATAAGGAAATATAACAATGACGCGTTCCAGGGGATTCCAGAGAGCTTTGGAGAGGTACCAGGAGTTCTTTGGAGCGTTTCAGGCGATGACAGGTTCCTTTCAGGAGGTCCCGGGGGCATCAGTGGGGTGTCAGGACGTCTCACAATCGTATCAAGACGTCACGGGGGCGCTTCAGAGCGTCACAAGAGGTTTCAGAGGGCTCCAGTGGGTCTCTGGGGCATTTCATGGGATCCCAAGGGACCTCATGGGCGCTTCGTGGTGTGTTTCTGGTGATTTTAAGAGCGTTTCAATCAGACCCAGGGGGTGTCAGGGGAACTCGGGGGGCTTCAGTGAGTTCAGGAACGTTTCAGGGGTTCTCAGGGTGGTCCGGTGGGCATTTTAGGTGCGCAGTATCATAACGTCCGAGGCCATAATATCCCAGGACATTATGGTGCATTTTTCCGTGACATAACGTCCGAACGTGCAGGTACGTCACGAAGTCCAACGAAAAAAAGCACATAGGATATTACGACACATCCAAACTTATGGACGTTATTTCGCAATAAAAAACGCGACTTAACGACCTGGACAGTATGGCCTCAGACGTTGTGATCCGGCCCCATTTTAGGTAGCAGGAGCAGGGATTTTTGAGGATATCTGGAAGGCACCTGGCAGTCTGAGGGGCGTTTCAAGGAGTCTCAAGATGGTTCCAAGAGCATCTTGTGGGGTTCCAGAGGGGTTTAAGAGCGTCTTAGAAGCCTCAGAGGGTTCCAAGGAGTCCTCAGGATCGCTACAGGTTTTTTTTTTCAGGAGAGTTTCAGGTACGGCCCTGGAGCTCCCATTGGATGGAGCTCCCAAAAATTTCCCCAGGAATTCATCCAGTGATTTCACCAAGGATTTCTCCTGATATTTTTCAACGGTTTCCGGAAGCTGAGAATTCTTTCGAATAGTTTTGGCGTTTCAGTCTTTTCGGGGTCAAAATCAACTAAATGTTTTCTTCTTCCAACGTTTCGATCCTTATTGGATCTTCCTCAGGGAATCTGTAATTTATTATAGTCGTTTTCATAGGTTTTAACACTTTGGACTACACTTAACACATACCGAATGAAATTGTTGCTTTTTCGTCCAGTGGTAGTTTTTTAAAACTTTTAACGTTGGAAGAAGAAAACATTTAGTTGTTTTTGACCCCGAAAAGACTGAAACGCCAAAACTATTCGAAAGTCTTCAAAACAGTCGTCGTCAATATAGCTGAGAATTCTGAGAAATTTTAACAGTTTCGACGAATACTGTCGTATGATGACACTAGTGCCTCACGTAATCAGTCGGATATCGTCCTGTCGATGGGCAACGTTGGGCCTGAAACCGGTCGTCTTGAAAGGTAAATTTAAAACCAATTTAATTGCTAATGGAACACTTTCAAAATTTACCTATGGAACTCCCGAATTGGTTTCTTAAGGATTTCTGGGGGAATTAATAAAGAAAGTCTTTGAGAAATTCAAGATATTATTCTTGGAAAAATTCGCCAATAGAATCCCAGTGGAATTCCTTAAGAGATTCAAAAGCAACTCCTGGTGATAGTTGCCAAATGAACTCTTGGAGGAATCTTCAAATAAACGCCAGGGGAATTTTTAAGAGACTTCTAGAGGAATTGATGAAGAAACTTCATAATAAATTCTTAAAAAAAAAACTCCTGAATAAGTAAAAGATCATAGAAACCATGCAGATGTTCTCAAAAAAACTTTTGAAATAGTTTCCCAGATTGTTCCTGAAGAGTTTCCCTCTGGAACTCCCGAATGATTTATCGAAAAAAGTAAAAAAAAACCCTGAATTAAATCCTTGTGAAATTGGATTCTTCTAAGGAAATCATGAGATAATATCCGAAGGAACTTCTGGATAAACTTCCGAATGAAAGTTCGAAGGACCATCCTGAAAAAAAATCCAAAGAAACTTTTACAGGAATCCTCCAAAGAACTTCTCGGGGATTTTTGAGAAATTTCTTTGGAACTTCTGGAGGAATCACCTGAGAAACACCTGAGGAGATCCCATTTGAGGTCACGAAAGAATTCCCAATAAAATCCTGAAGAAATTTCCGATGGAGCTCTTGGAGGCACTTCCGAAGAAACTCCAGGGAGATTTTCCAAGAAAATCCTGCAGTGATGATGTAAGGAACTACTAGAGAAGTTTCCGTTAAACTTGTTAAACTTTTGAAAAAAAAGCATGGACAAACTCCTGAAGAAACACCTGAGAAAGTTTCTAGACAAACTTTCAAAAAATCTGTTGGAAAAATTCTTGAAAATTTTTAACAAATTCTCGAAGGAACTACTGGCGGAATTTCCGATGGAACTCCTTGAGGAACACCCAATAAATCCTCTTGAGGAATTTCTAAAGGTATCCCCGGTCTAACTATTGGAGGATTTGAATTCCTTAAGAAATTCTCGATAAAACTCCTGGGGGAATTCACAATGGAGTTATTTTTATTGAATTCCAAATGAAACTCCGCGACAAAATTATAGTAGGACTCCCGTGTGAATTCCCGATGAATTTCCTGTGGATTTTTTTAAGATACTCCTGAATTGTCGAAGGAAAATAATTCCTGTAAGGGAACTACCAAAAAAAATCCTTAAGTCCTGTTGGAGAAATTCTGTAGGAAATCATGGAAGACTTTCCGAAGGTGCTACTGGAGAAACTCCCGATGGAACTCCTGAGGAAATCACGAATCAAACTTCTAGAGGAGCTACTAATGGAACTCCTAGAAAATTTCTTGACGGATCCTCGATGGAACTCTTGGAGGAATTACCGATGGAACTTCTAGAGGAATTCCAGTTGGAAAACTTGTAGGAGATCAATATTGAGCAAATCTCTAGGAAAATCTTTAGAAAGAGGAAAAAAATAATAATTTAAGAAATTTCCTTAAGAAGTATTGAAAAAATTCTCGAAAAACAACCTGAACCTGGAGGAATTCCTAATGAATTTCGGGAGTGATTCATAAAAAAAAATTTCAAAAAAAAAACTCGAGAAATTCCTTACGGAATTCCTAACTCTAGTAATTTTTTTAAAGTGTCTTTCGGAGGAATTCTGAATAGTAGGAAGGAGTAAACAAATTAAAAACAAGGAATTCCTACTCCAGAATTCTCAGAAGGGTTTCCTGTTACGAGAAGCCCAGTAAAAATTTCTACCGCAAGAATCCCAAAAGGAGTTCCTTTTTACAAAAACTGCGGTAGTTTTCGAATAAAATTTCACAATTTCCATAAATTACGATCATTATCGTTCATTATCATTATACTGCCTGGCTGCAAAAATCTGATTCCAATGTTTTTATTTCCTACCCCGCTGTTGGGGCAGTTAAACCACTGCGTCAAATTAGCTGAACTATTGTGGCAAGTCCCAATGTTAATTCCGATTGAGATTTCATATCCGCGATTGATTCCAATCAACTATGTAAAGAAGCGAACGCGCAACACAGCATTGTAAGCAGCCTTTATAATAAGTGTTGTGTCCTGTCTCTAGTCACATTCTACGTGTATTCCTCAAGAATTTCTATAGGAGTTCTTCTTCAATTTCCATCCGAAATTCTTAGCATAAATCTTTCTTGGATTCGTCCAGAACTCTTGCAAAGATTTCTACCGCGATTCTTTCAGGAAATCTTTTCGGAATTCTTTCGAGGATGTCTTCTGGCTTTTTTTTTTTTCTCCAGACGGAAAAATGAATTCCAGAAATTTCTCCCGCAGTTTTTCTAAGATTTCTTACCAAAATTATTTAAGCTTTATCTTAAAAAATCCTACAGGGGGTTTTCCATGTTTCTTTCAGAGATTTTTCCTGGATATTTTTACCACTCAGTGTCTTTGTTCGGAAAACATTCAAGAATTTTTCCCGAAATTCTTCTGCAAAACTTCCTGAGTTTTCTTTCACAATTCATCCAGGCAATTCCCCCGGAAATCGTGCAGGGATTTCTCCAAATGTTTTCCAGGGATTTTTCTCTAAATTTCGACTAGGGATTTTGAAGATTTTTTTCTGAAGTTTCATTACATGGATTCCTCTAGCCGTTATGTATGGAATGCTTCTCACATTTTATTAAGAGATTATTTATCTAAGGATTCTACTAGTTTTTTTTTGTTTTGCGTTATTCTCCTCGAATTCATCAGGGATTTGATGCCATTTTTTTTTTTCAATGATTGCTTTCCGAACCATTAGGGATTTCTCCGAATAGTTTTTCTAGGCATTTCAATGAAAATTCTGTCATTGCATTCACTTCTCATGATTTATTTGCCATAGAATTCTACCAAAATTTGCATAACAACGATTTTTTCCCTGCATTCCTTCCAGAATTAGTCTATTCATTTATCACGCAATTTTTCCTGGAATTATCTCGAAATCCTTCCTATTTTTTTTCTGGATTTTCTCATAGGTTCCTTCCAAAATTCTACCAGAAATATTCCAAGCATTCTTCCTGTAATTCTTTGAAGATTGGTCCAGCATTTTTTCCAGAGACCTTCAGGGTTTATTTTCAGAATTCTTCCCTGGATTTCTCTTGGATTTGTTTCATGGTTTTGTCATGAAATCCTATAAAAATCTTAAACGTTGTACCAGAAATTATTTCAGGGATTAATCCAGAATAAATGGAAATTTATATCAGACGGCAGTTTTTCTTCAAGGAATTCGTCCCAAAATTGCTTCTGAAATTGAAATTATCTGCTGAAACAATAAAAGGATTTTCCCAGTAATCTTCCGGGGATTTACCATTGATTTTTTATTTCAAAGCTATTGATTTTGCAGATTTCGGACGTTTTTTCCCAAGCATTGCCACTGGAATTTTTCCAATGCTTTTAATGATATTCTCTCAGGGGTTCCACTTGAAGAATTTCCATAAATTTTACCGGGGGCATTATCATGATATTTTGCAGTCGTCCGCCTACAATTCTATCAAGAAATTCTCCAGGTATTCTTTAAGTGATCACTCTTAGAATTTTCACACACTCTGGAATGATTTCAGGGATTCCTTCCGTTATTGTTCCGGGGAGCAGCTTCGGAATTGTTCCGAATAATTTTCCGTGACACTAATAACGATTCCTTGAAAAAGTATTAATTGGATTCCTTTGGAAATTATCTCAAGATTTTTTTTAAGAACTGTTCCCGGAATCCTCATAATTCCCCATATTTTTCCCGGATTTTTTCTACATTTTATTTCAAGGTTTAAATTTCGGAACTCTTTCAGTTGTTCCTCTCGCAATTCTTAAAGCATTTCTCCCAAAATTCTTCAAGGATTTTTATTCGAAAATTTTCCTCAGATTCCTTTATTCCATCCGGAAATGATCCTTTGATTTTCTGTTTAATCCAATCCAATCCAATCCAGAGAGCATTTCGCGGAGAACATGCTTATCGGAGTTCTTCCAGGGTCTTCTTACAGAAAACATCCAATAATTCTTCTCCGAAGAATTCGGAAGTTTTCTCCGGGATTTTTCAAGAGAAATCCTCAGGCTTTATTTTCGGAAATCTTCCATGGATTTTTCCGGAAATCTTTCGGGAATTTCTCTCATATTTGTTCAGGATTTTTGCAACGAAATTTTACTAAAATTTCTCCAGGAATTCTCCCAGGGATCAATCCCGAAATTCTTATTATTATTATTTTGGGATTTCTTCCTAATATTCTTTCCCATAGAATCGTTTATAGAATACAAACAAGTTTTCTGTCCGGAGTTCTTCCAAGGTCGATTTCCGAAATTATTTAAAGAATTTCTTCTAGAACTTTTCCGGAGATTTATTCTGGATTATTTTCCAGAGATTTCACACGGCATTTTCCATGAATTTCTCCTGGAAATTTTTAAGTTCTTCTTCGTCATTCTCCCAGGTATTCCGCTGGAAGAGTTTTCATTGATTCTTACCAGAACTCTTCCAATAGTGTCATCCAGAAATCATTGCAGAAGTCCTCCCACAATCATTTCAAGAAATTCTTAAGGCATTCTCCCTGTGATTTCTCTCTGAATTCCCAAAGAAGATCCCCGTGGAATTGTGCCACGGATTCCTCCCAGTTTTCTCCTGGAATCAGTCTCGGAATTGTACCACAGATTCTTACAGGAATTCCATCTAGAACTCTAAAAACGATTCCTTGCGAAATAATTCATAGCATTTCTTTTGGAATTCTATCACGGGCTTCTTCCAGGGATTTTTCCCGGAATTTTAAAAATTTTCTGTATTTTTTGTGGAAAGTTCCCAATTTTTTTTCAAATATTTTTCAGTTTATTATGTATTCTGCTCTGAGCAATCTTTTTTTTTCATTTTTGGGTAATTACTCTTTTTCGAATCATTTAAAATATAATGGTTTGGTTATTTTTCAGGTATCATTGTTTCTTTTGGTAGTGAAAAACAACATTTCAATATTTAAAAAATTCCGGAATCATGTCATCATAGTAAAAGAGTAAAGAAGAATTGTTTACAATTTAAAATTGTTTTCCTAAAAATTACACGTGCATGCAAATAAAATAAAAGTGGTCCAATAATAATCATAAAATCTCAAAATGTTTTCATCTTTAAATTCCGTATCCCATAAAGGCTTCTTGGAAAATATAAAATTGTAGGGATGTTCAAACATAAAAAAAATCCTAAACCAAACTATAAAAAAATCACAAATAAAACAGAACCGTTGTTCAAAAGAGGTTAAAATCGATTTCAGATGAGAAAAGATGTCATTTAGATCAAAATAAAAAAAAAAAAAAAACTTAGGTATAAGAGGGTGACTCCAGGAATCAATTCCTCTCGAAAACATCAAAAAAAAAGATTCCACTGGATATATATAATTTACAAAAAATTCTCCCGATTTTTACTGGAACTTTTCCATAGATTTCTCCCGAAGTTGTAGGCATTTATTTCAGAACTCTTACAAAAGTGCAATTCAACTTTTTTTCTAACGGTTTCTTCCTGAATCTGAATCCATTCCAGAGATTAATTCCTGGAATTTCTTCAGGTACTCTTACCGCAATACTTTAAAGAATTTCTCCCAGAATTCTTCAAGAGCTTTTATCCAGAAGCTTTTTCCGTAGTCTTTCTGGAACTCTCCTCACAAATTTACTAAGAAATGCTGGAATTCTTCCAGGGATTTCGTACTGAAATTGTTATAGAAATTCTACAGGAAATCTTTCAAAAAATCCTATTTAATGTTTATTCAACACTTTTTTGGAATTCTTCCAATATTTCTCTCCGGAATCCCTAGATTTTTCCAGGAAAATATCATAGAATTTTACCAGCAATTAAAACTCGTAAAATTCTCAGGAATCTTCTTCTGATTTCTACCAAATTTTGTTTTTTGAAGAGTTTATGTTAGAACTTTTTTTCTCGGACATATTCCTAGACTTCCTCCCGAAATTCTTTCGTGTAATCTTTCTGGAAATTGGTCAAAGGATTCCCCTTGTAGTCCTCTCAAATTTTTTTCAGGAAATTATTCAAGAATTCTAGTGGTTCCTTTCGAAATAATCGAAGAAATTCTTCCAGGAATCCTTGGATTGTTCCCGGCATTTTTCCTAGGATCAAAACCAAAACTATTCCAAGGTTTCCTTCTGTTTCTGTTTCTTTCGAAATCTCAAAGCGATTACTCGCGAAATTCTTCACGGGGTAGCTTCGGAATTATTCCAAAAAATGCTTTCGGGACTATTCCAGAGATTGTGTTTGGAATTTTTAAAAAGGGTCCTTCATGAATTTCCAAGATTTTTTTTCCAAAGTTTCTTCCCAGAAATCATGCAGAACTTTCTAGAAGAATTCTTCTGGAAGTTATTTCAAGATCCTCCAATAGATCTTCATTTCCTTTTTTTTTCAGGGATTTGTCTCAGAATTCTTCCAGCAACTCCTCTAAGAACTCCTGGAAGATATTTCAGGAAACATTAACTTCGGAATTCTTCTAGAAATGTGTCCAGAAATTCTTTTATAGATCCCTTTCCTGTTATGCTTCTTCAAGTGTTTCGGGAATTTTCAAAAGATTCCCTTTGAAATTCTCAAAAAGATTCCTCCCGTAAATTTTTATTCGATTATTTCTGATATTCTTCCAAAGATTTGTCTCGGAATGCCATTTGGGGTTCCTTCTAGAATCCTTGAGGAGATTCCACCTGCTTTTCCCCAGAAATTTCTATTTGTCTACGAAGGATTTTTTCCATCGGTCTTCCGGTTTCTTCAAAAAAACCGGTTGGGTTGAAAACCAAATTTTATTAGCATGAGCAATTAAAAATCTTATACATACAATCAATATTTCTGAAGATGAACACAATATTCCGAAAAGCAGCATACATAGCTTGGATGATGTTTTAACAAGGACTAGTAATGTGCGACGCATTTGTTGCACTCGTCGAAGTCGTCGACGACGACGACAACGTCCGTCCTCCCGAAAGACAGCACACGTTAACGTTGACTAGGTCAGCTAACGGCAACAGGGGCGCCACGTCGCTGCCACGCGAAAGAGAGTGACGAATGCATCTGGTCTGGAATATGGGGTACTTCACGGAACCACTTTAACTGATGAGGGTGCTCACCGTAAATGGCGCTGGGCTGGCCTTGCTACCAACCAACAACGTGTTCTTCAGGTTCTCTACGGCGCAGGTCGGCAGCAGCGGAATTCTGAAAAAAGACAACTCCCCAGTTAGGTGGTTTGTGGTGTGGCGCTGGAGTGCTCCAAATGACGATGCAAATAGACAGATGTTTTCTTTTTTTCCGGCGTTAATAGACGTTAGAGTAATGCGGGAACTATGATGGCGAATGGTAGTGATGGTCGAGTGACAGCGATAGACAAAGTGAGATGTGCGGTTTCTAAGGGACTACTCTGCCGCACTACTGGGCGTTGCTTGCAATTTCAGAATGCCATATTCATTATGTGCATTAAAACGTGTTCTAATGAAACACGGACTTCAAGTTTTGTCTTCTTGTCTTCTTGTCTTCTTGTCTTCTTGTCTTCTTGTCTTCTTGTCTTCTTGTCTTCTTGTCTTCTTGTCTTCTTGTCTTCTTGTCTTCTTGTCTTCTTGTCTTCTTGTCTTCTTGTCTTCTTGTCTTCTTGTCTTCTTGTCTTCTTGTCTTCTTGTCTTCTTGTCTTCTTGTCTTCTTGTCTTCTTGTCTTCTTGTCTTCTTGTCTTCTTGTCTTCTTGTCTTCTTGTCTTCTTGTCTTCTTGTCTTCTTGTCTTCTTGTCTTCTTGTCTTCTTGTCTTCTTGTCTTCTTGTCTTCTTGTCTTCTTGTCTTCTTGTCTTCTTGTCTTCTTGTCTTCTTGTCTTCTTGTCTTCTTGTCTTCTTGTCTTCTTGTCTTCTTGTCTTCTTGTCTTCTTGTCTTCTTGTCTTCTTGTCTTCTTGTCTTCTTGTCTTCTTGTCTTCTTGTCTTCTTGTCTTCTTGTCTTCTTGTCTTCTTGTCTTCTTGTCTTCTTGTCTTCTTGTCTTCTTGTCTTCTTGTCTTCTTGTCTTCTTGTCTTCTTGTCTTCTTGTCTTCTTGTCTTCTTGTCTTCTTGTCTTCTTGTCTTCTTGTCTTCTTGTCTTCTTGTCTTCTTGTCTTCTTGTCTTCTTGTCTTCTTGTCTTCTTGTCTTCTTGTCTTCTTGTCTTCTTGTCTTCTTGTTTGGATTTCATATTTGTAATGCAGCAATCATAAGAATGAAGTCTGTTTCAGCATGAAATTTCTTTGAAATATTCGTCAAGGATTTCTTCTTTTTTCTCCCGCTCATTTTTCAATCAAGCATTCGTCTTGATTAAACAATCAAGTCCAGATTTCCTCTATACAAACAACTTTCATTTTCGGAAACTCAATTCCATAAACCTCAGCCTCAGTTCAAATCCATTTTCTTAGGAAGCCACCTGTTCCATTATTTGATTTGACCAAAGTACTATATATTCTCCCTTCTTTTTTGAAACCGAATTCGTTCCTCGGACAAAAAGCTCCTCAAGCCGCTCACCCTAAATAAAACCGAGGGTACAAAATTGATTGGATATGATGGCAACCATCTATCCTGGCAAAAAGTCCAACCGCCTTCGGTTGGAAAATTGACGACTTTCGCTCGAAGACAATATTGCCCGGGAAGTAAGATGCTAAGTTACTGCACAGCCATAAACTGAGAAAGAGATAGAGCTTCTTTACGGGAATCATCCATTCCACAGTTCTTCGAGAAGGCGTTTTCTTTTGGGGCTGGGTAGGAGGAACCTTAGCTTCTTGATGCTTTGTGGCTGGACCTGTTAGTTCCCTGTCCCGCAACCATTAGTGGAATGGCTGTTGACTGCTGCAGCTTCCTGTAGCTTGCGATATGGGGGAAAGGATTTTGAGACTCATGAATTCTAGGAAAGGTGGAGTTTCTTTTATGAGCTTTTTACCTCTTATTATGAACCCTTAAACATTGTTACGAAAAAATGTAATTTAATATACTCTGGATACTGAGTTTTTCAAGGAAATTTCCTTTACGAAAAGTTCCTGTACTGACCGGGAATCGAATCCGACACCCTCAGCATGGTCATAGCATAGAGAAGCTGATCTAGCAAAACGGTCAAAACTGTAATTCAAGACGTCACTCGATATCCTGCCTGCTGAAGTAACTGCACGCAGATGGAGAGACTGTATCTCACCTTCCCCGCCGTGTCGTCGACACCATCACCACCACCACTGCCACCACCCGAACCCGGACGGGACGGAACGCTTTTATTGTTGTGTGAGGTTTAAGTTTTAATTAAATATTTAATGGAAACTATTTCGCAAACTGAGATAAATCAGATAAACGAGCGAAAGTTTTCCCATGCGGACGTCGGTGGCGGGATGTGGGCGGATAGATGTCTTCTCGGTGGTGGTGGTGGTGGTGCTGACCGGTGGATATCTCGTCGGCTTCTGGTCTTCTTCGCAAAGTGTAATGTACCTTAGTAGTTGGTGAGGTTTGTTGGTTGGTTGGAGGTAGTTTGGTTCATTTTTTCTTCGTTTTCGATCTCCATAAAACTAACTTTGTTCGAGTTTGCTGCAGCCTCCAGAAGTGCAGAGATAATAGCAAAAATGGAGGGGTGGTAAAACTGATTAGAGAAAATTTTGATTTATCGCTCATTAGAAGGAATGTTTCCCACTAAGAGCCGCCTAAAGTAATTAAAAAGCATGATCCAGATTGTTATGTTGTGAAGTAAATGCGCGAGTGGGAGTTTGACTTCTAGAAAGAAGTGTGAATGAACAAATCTCTAGAGAAACCACAGAAACCAAATGCGATTCCTCTAAAAAATCATCTAACGCAGGAGATCCTCCAGGGCTTCTTCCAAGGGATCTTCCAATTTTTTTTCAAGAAACTCTAGGAATTCTTCCAAGGAACCTCTCAGGGACTTCCCAAAGATTTCTCCAGGATGTTTTCCTAAGATTTATCCAGGATTTCTTCCAAAGTAACCTCCATGAATTATTCATTTTTTTTTACTCTTTTTATAGGTGAACTTTAACTTAATAGCTTCCCAAACTATTCAAATGATTTTTGCTCGAATACATTATTGAACGAATCTTGAAAAGTTATCAAAAATTCCTCAAGGAACTCTCCGACTGATTTCTCTAAGAAGGGAGTCCAGGGAGTCCTCCAAATCCGAAACTTTGTACATAATGTCTTCTCGAGTACTTGTAATTAATTCTCCAAATAACTTTCAAAAGGTTTTCTCCTGCAATTCTTTAGTGAATTTTCCTAAGCATTCCACCTATAATGATCCCGGAAATTCTTCCTACAATTTATTCAGGATTTTTTTAAGCGTTTCCCTTGATTTTTTTGTAAAAGTTCGACAAAGATTTTTTCTTGAATCCTTTTATCACACGTAATGAAAACTCGGTAAAGACAGAAGGATTCTTCTATAAATTTCTCTAAGAGGTTTTTTTTTCAGATTCCTCAAGGAAGTCTTGTAAGGATTCTCACAAGTAGTCATGTATAAATCTTTCCAAGCACTTATTCAGAAACTCTTCTAATGACTTTTCTGTTCTTTGATTCTGCAGGATTTTTTTCAAAGACTTTTTTGGGATTTCTTTCCAACATTTCTTAAAAAACTATACCATAGTTTTTCCCGACTTTTTTTTTACTTCAACACTATTTTTCCATGTATACCTCCGGTTACTTTTAATCAGGTTCATCCCAAAACTTTTCCATTGAAGATATTCTCCCAAATATTCATCCAAGGATTCTTCCAATATTTTTTTTCTCCTAGAGATCTCTCAATGAGTTTTTCCTGAATTCTTAAAAGTAACTCTCCTTGATTACTTTTGAGAAATTTTCTAGGGATTTTTCTGCAATTTTTTTTTTTAGAAATTCACCAGTTATTTGTCCAGAGAAATGCTTTACATTAATTTATTTGCATTTATTTCAATAAATTCTACAGGTTTTCAAAAATCTCTCAGAGAATACATTCAAAGATGCATTCAGAAAATCTTGTAATGATGCAAGGGTTTTCCAATGGTTTCTCTTTCGATAGTTCCTCCAGAATTTCTATTGATGATTTCTAAAATATTTAAAAAGGATACATAAATAAGCTAAGAATTAAGAATATCTAAAAGAACTCATTCAAGGATTTTTCCGAAAATTATATCAGTTATGATGGATTTTCAAATATTCATACACAATTTCTCTAATACTTCTCGTAGAAATCTTGCTGTCATTAATCTATTAATGCCTATGAGAGTTTCTATATATTTTTTGGGTAATTGATTAATGATCTTGTTGCCCTAACCCTATCTAACATTTTGAACTTTTAGATTTCCTAGGAATTCTTCCAAGAAATTACCATGGGAACCCTTCACGAATACCTGCTGAGATACCTCTAACAAATGCTTCTGGAAATTGACAGATCAAAACGAGAGTGTGTTGTGGGTTGGCATCAAAGCCGAAAGAGAAATGAGTTTGTGAAATAGGAGTGTTCATGGTGTGGCTTCAAAGTCAGTTTGGCTTTCTCTTCCGCAGAATCATTACTTGTTCTATGGCTAAGTTGGTTAAAAAACCGGTCTAGCGAATACGGAGCCGTGGGTTCGAATCCCACCAGGACACGATTTTTTTCACAAATTCCATCTCTCAATTTGTCAATTAGCAACATTTCGTGCCTTCTAATTACAAATTTCACCAGTATGTTCCAAATTTTGATCTTGGAATTTTCCTGCATTTAAATTAACTAAGCTGGGAAATTCCAAGATCAAAATTTGTAATGGTAGATCTTACGCCGTAACGCACCATTATAAGGTGATCTACCCACGTTGCGGGTTTGGAAATACACTCAAACCTCCATTTAGGTCGAATCCATTAAGGTAAAATCTATTTAGGTCCCTCTATTTAGATAACGTTACCTAAATAGAATCTGATTGTGTTCACAGCAGTTGGAGTGTTTTAGATTAGGGATAAGGTTGGTTTAAGGTTAATAAGTTGCAAGTGCAGTTGAGGGGAGTTCAGGGCGTGCTCACAAGAGAGCAATGAGACCCCGCGAAACCCCCGAAAACGTCTGCTTAACGCCTCTGAAACCCATCAAAAATCATCTGAAGCTTCCTAAAACGCTCTCGAAACCCCCTATCAACTCGGACACCATGTAACGCACCTGATACCCTCTGAAACCCCCCAAAATACCTACGTAACGCCTGAGTAATGCTTCTAAAACTCGCCAAAAATCATCTGAAGTTGTCTGAAATACCTTCGAAATCCCCCTAAAACCCCCTCGGACCCCATGTAACGCACCTCAGACCCTCCGAAACCCCCGAAAACGCCTTCGTAACGCCTCTGAGACTCGCCAAAAATCTACTGAAGCTTTCTGAAATGCCCACGAAATCCCCTTAAAACCCCATCGGATCCCATGTAACGCAACTGAGACCCTTCGAAACTCCCCGAAAATACCTCTGAAGCCACCCCCCCCCCCCCTTCTCATGAAACTCCCTTAAAATCCCTCTGAAATCTCGCATGGCCCCCTTTAAATCTCCACGTCACTCGTCCTTCCTTAACTTCTTTGCAATCTTCAATTCCATTTAGGTAATTAACTAAATCCATTTAGGTAAAAAATCTATTTAGGCAGTCCCGACTCATTACCGAAATGAAGTAAATAGTATAATACTATACTTACTTAAGTAAATACGATACATTAACTTGTACCGACTTTTCGAACCCTCTAAGCAGAATACCCTCCTCGAATGAATGTAATCAGTTTCGTAATTAAAAGGTACGAAACTGATTACACTCATTCGAAGAAGACAATACATAAAGAGAAAACTACTAGGTTATTGGGATGCTTCGTTGGCATGAGGGGACTATGCCCATCTTAACAAAAACCAAAAGCTTAAACAAACACGCATAACGGGAAATCGGAAAAGCTATGCGTCAAACAATTGTAACATTTCAAGTTACGCACTTCAGAGCATAACAATGAAATAAAAAGGCACCTTGTTTAAGGTTTAGTAGCCATGACTCTTATGGCTTAGTGAGTAGTCTATACACATGATCATAAATGGCATGATTCTGGGATAAAACAAATTGACTTATCGATAACTGAACATTTAATGCGACGGTAAAAGACGCTATTTTGAACTTGTAGTTTTTTTTTCAACGAATAACAACTATTTTACAAATTAAATGTTGAGGACATGTTTTTTACAATGTACCCAAATCTTGGCTCATTAAAAACATTGCTTGCGTATGAACCAGAGGGAACGAAATGAAGAAAGATTTTGTGTGCGGTGACTGTAAAAATATAACGCAATAACTTAATTGCGTTGATTTCGTTACTAAATCAATTTAAAAAAAAATTGGTTTAAGTGATTTATTTATAGTTTTGTGAAAATTTGACTATATTTGGCAAATATTTGAAATATTTGAAAGTAATATTAGTGAGTACTTCAGCAGAAATATTGAAAAAAATTAGAGAATAAGTGGTAAGACTAACGTTGCATACCATTCGGGCTGAAAATCTCCATGATAAAGAGTCAATAATAGTAATAGTCAGTTTACTACCAATTGGTGAAACATGCATTACCTAGTATGCAATATAGGGGCAACATATCATTTCTAGTGTCATTAGTTCATGAGTTATTGTCTGTCGAAATAGTCAAGGCGGCTTGCATATTAGGCCAAGGAATGGTACAAATACCCTATATATAATACTCTCCACAGGCGAGGAGTTGCTGAACACAGAGTTAATACCATACGGATAATTAGCAAACTCGATTAACTACCGTAAGTTGTTGTAGCTTTGTAAAATGGTCACTAAATTCTAACCAAACGATACATTGTTTGCGCTTTAGGGTTACCACTGTAGGGAAATAGGATGTTCGTGGGTTGAATTGCTAGGTTCAATACTAAATCTGTAAGTACAATTAACACAGAAATCCGCAGTGTACTTAAATGAATATATTTTTAGTTTTGATTATGCCGATCAACATTATTTCAAAAACGGTGTTTCAATATGCTGCCCCGTACTCCACCCAACATCGGATGTTTGCATTACATGCGACATTATCTTCTAATTATTATAAAAACCGCTTCGATCGCTCCCTATCATTATTTACTATGCACCATGCATTCATTCTTTTTCGATTCAAACTACGAACGAACAGCAACGAATAACAATGCCACGCCAATAGGGCATCGCATCACATTGATGATAGGGTTGCGTATTCGTTCCCGTTTGTTGTATCTTTCTCGACTTGCTTTAGCAAAGAGAAGTGAATATGAATAGAATGAGATGGACATACTGACCCCTGCCTGAAACGATACGTGGAATAGTTCATTGAGAAATCTTTGAAAGAAGAAGAAAGAAAGAAAAAAGCTTTGAGGAATCAACGAAAAACGAAAGCACCCGTCTAGTGAATTGGGAGTTGTGGGAACTTATTACTTTAATGGCAGGTGCTGCTTATGTCATTTAGTGGTCTCGGTATGTTCAACAAGTAGCAATATCTAATACGATGAATCAAGAAGGGTAATCCCTAGTGTAATTAATAATCCAACCTACTAGTGAGTAATTCTTCATCCTATGTTATTTTAATCATAAAAAAAAGTAACACCAGAAGAACAAGAAGGAAAACAACATAATAGGGGGATTCACTTAACAGCGTAAACTGATTAAACTGATTAAACGTCGCAATCACCAAGGCAATCTTTGATTATTTCATTCGCAAAATCACGAAACATTTCAAATAAGCGGAAAAGCATGGCTTACGCAGCAATTTAATCTGTTTAGTGAGTACCCCTAATATAAACTAATATTTACCTGACTTCTTTAAGCTATTGGTTTCCCCCAAATTCCACAGTTTAGATAATTTAAAGTACAGATACCAGATCTCACCTGAAAAGAAAAATTGAAAAGGGGGAGAATTAGTTTTGCATAGAAATTGAAAGCATGTCGCTTTACTTTTCGAAACATCTTTCTGTTTGATCAGGTAATTAAACTTATTTGCCTATCATAAGAGCCCATCTATAAAGAAACTAAACAAACAACCCAGTCCTTCCTGTTCGGTCTGAAACAACATTCATCGTTCGACAAGTTGGTCACTAGAGGAAAATCTGTCCCCTCGCCTGCTGGTAATCACTCATCCCGAGTGAATTCCCTCGGATCATACCTTATCTGTTATCGTCCCAAATCCCCAACGCTGTCCTAGGGAATTCCCTAAATTCCCCGACACAAATGCCACTCAATTTTTCCGATAAACAGCTCTCCCCATCCTGATTCCGGGTTTCCTCCCACCATGCTGAATGAGGTTGGAGGAGTGGGAGCAGTGTACACTAAAACCTCCATTTAGGTAATGAGTCAGGACTGCCTAAATACAATTTTTACCTAAATGGATTCATTACCTAAATGGATTCAGTTTATTACCTAAATGGATTACAAGGTTGCAAAGAAGTTCAACAAGGGAGAGTTACTAGGAGATTTAAAGGAGATCATGCGGAGTTTCAGATGGCTTTCAATGAGTTTCAGGAGGGGGTGGGTTTCAGGAGGGGAGGGGCTTCAGGGGCGTTTTCGGGGGTTTTGGAGGGTCTTAGATCAGAATTGTCATTCAAATGACTAGCTGGGCACGAAACACGAAAAACCTTGCGAAAAACCCTGCAAAATTCCGCCAGACTGAAAAATTATTGAATGTCGGGTCAAAGTCGGGTCAATTTTTATCGTATGTTGGGCCATTGTTGGACCAACATCGAACAACTGTTGAGTCTATATTGGGTTTGGTGGCCAAAAGGTGAATGATAGGTTGATGTCGGGTTTGACGTCATCAATGCTGGAGCTGATATCAATGGAATGATGGAAGGATGGTTGATTATCTCAATTTCAGCTGGAAATTACGCTGGATACTGGCACTTTTCAACACTGCATGGGGGGGGGGGTGTTTAGGGGGCAACATTGCACCCCCCTCCCCCCATACCCACCCCCTAACACCACTCACTACTTCTTTCCCATAATCCAGTCTTATACCTAATCTTAAGTACTCCAACTGATTTGAACACAATCAAATTCCATTTAGGTAACGTTACCTAAATGGAGGGACCTAAATAGATTTTACCTAAATGGATCCTACCTAAATGGAGGTTTGAGTGTAAATCCCGATAAACAGATTAGCCATAATCGAGTGGATGTGGTGTGGAGTTTTTACTTCTGAGCCTTGGCTTACCAGTGCAGTGACTGGCAGTGTTGGTTCGGCTGATCCGATGATGGTTTTAAAAATTCACACGCTGCTACATAGGCTCAGGAAGTTTAGCAATCTCGGTCGGAAAGTATTTCGGTCTCCAGGGTAGGATTCCGTCGTGGCTCCGTTTGTGGGGTGTTTGATTCCAATCGCTTGCTTGGCAAGGAAATGGAAGAGGGGGTTTTATCTTCCCGTGGAGCTGGAGGAAATGGGAATTTGCTTTAGATGTTTTCTTTTCCATGCCAAATGTTTACTTTGGTTTGTTGGCTTTTATCAGGTTCTGTAGGCACAGTGATGGTCTTTCAATGGAATGCTATGGTACAACATGTAAACATGCAAATCGATTCTGGTCGTTGGATTTATTGCCAAAGAAATATGAAGGAAAGTGTTTCAGTAGCTTGACAATCCAATTCGTTATAACTACGCAATGCAATGCAAACAATAAAATAGAAATATGATGAAGAGCAACGAAACAAACAGAAATCGAAATAGCAATACACAGGAACTTCTTTTATGCACTAAGCCAAGAGTGTATAAGTTGAATCTGTGCACACTTAGATTTTTTACGTATTTTGGTAATTTTTTACCGAATTTTTGAAAGCTGATCATTTTTTGGTAATCAGTTCGGTGATCGAAATGAAATTTTCAATGCAATGTTAAAACCTTCCGGATTTCTCCGGTAGTGATCAGCAAGTATTGTTTTTCATTTGCAGGATTTTGCGGATTGTCGGTGATTATTGGGAAAACGTGTAGACGGTATTATTTTTTTTTTTATTCATTTACAGTTTGCAAAGGCTATTGCCCTTGGATGAATTTCGATCTATGGAAGCTACTTCGAATTAAGGAAAATGTTCTGGCCAGCTGCAAACGGCGTCCATCTGCAAGGAGACCGAGGGAACTTTTAGCTCACGTTTCTAAAATGGTGCAAAGAGCTAAAGATAAATGTAAAAAAGAGTACTACGGTAACCTATTTCGCTCCAACAACCACAAAGAAAATTGGAGTAACCTAAACAAAGTCCTTGGAAGATCTACCGGCGACGCAGAAGAAATAAAGTTGATATTGGACGATCAACTAACAACCGGCCGTCCGGTAGCGGATGCGTTTAACAATGTCTTCAGCACTATTGGGCCCAGCTCGCCTCAACGATCAACAGCCGTCGAGAAATAAGCAAATATGATACGCTTATGATACTCTCAACACTTCAATCTTCTTACGACCCGCAAGTAAGCAAGAGGTCGTGGTCGAGATAAAAAACATGGATGCCAAAAAAAAGCAATGGTCCAGATGGAATACCGGCAAAATTCGTCAAGGATCATCATCGGACCCTTCTCAACATTGATTCGGGACGTCTTCAACAAAGCTATTAGCACGGGAGTCTTCCCTGACTGTTTGAAGGTTGCACGTGTGACGCCTATTCATAAATCAGGATCTAAAACTGATATCAACAACTACCGACCTATACCTGTACTGTTTGTCCTGAGCAAACTAATTGAAAAACTACTGGCAACTAGACTGCAAAGCTTCTTACGAACAAACAAAGTCATGTACAGTCACCAATACGGTTTTACACACCAAACGCTTTCAGCAATATTTTGCTGAATTTTGCCGAGCTGAAGAGTCCAGCAAACTTTTTTGGCGAACTTTCAGCAAAGTTTGCTGAATTTCAGCAAAACGTTACTGGTGATCAGCAGAGTTTACTGAACAAATCAGCAAAATTTTGCTGAATTTCAATTTCAATATTATTTCTCCTTTATGTAAACGATCTACCGAAGCTTAACTTGCATGGAAAGCCACGATTATTCGCGGATGATGCATCGCTGTCGTATAAAAGCACCAACCCAAATGACATCGTGCGTCAGATGAAGGAAGACTTGGTAAAGCTTCAGAACTATTTCAATGAAAACCTGTTGTCTACACACCAAATTTTGTTTACTGGTATTCAGCAAACTTTGCTGATTTTTTTTGTGCTGATTTCATTCAGCAATGCGAATTTGCTGAATATCAGCAATTACTTTTGAACTTGCTGAACCATCCAGCAATTTTGACAGTTGATCAGCAACGTTGTGCTGAAATTCAGCAAAAAAATTGCTGTAATTCAGCAATTTATTTTGCTGAATTTTTTTGTGCTGGAAGCGTTTCAAAAAATTTGGTGTGTACCAAAGACGAAATACATGATACTCCTCTCCCATCGCCGGAACATTTTGCCGCACTTGGATCTAACAGCTCAAGCAACTACGATAGAACAAGTAACCAGTTTCAAGCACCTAATAATTGATTCTATTCTTACATGGAGTGATCATCTCAATGCATTGCAAAAAAAAACACGTCAGCTCGACGTGTGGATTACTATGGAAGGTTAGAAAGTTTTTGCCATAAAAATCACTGTTAACAATTTACCATGTCTTTGTTCAATCAAAACTGCAATATCTTGTTTCGCTCTGGGGTGCTGCAGCAAAATCACGATTGAAACCATTGCAAACGCTCCAAAACCGTTGTCTGAAAGCTATTTTCAAGTAACCAAGACTACACTCGACCGTGGATTTATTCAGAAACTGCCCTCCGCCCATACTGCCAATACTTGCCTTGCGAAAACTACAGTGTCTGCTGCAAATACACAATAACATGTTCAACCAAGAGGCGCATCATAATCAGAGCATAGAACGTGTTTCGCATAGATACCTACTACGAGACACATCAAATTTAGTTACCTCGCGCGTTAACACAGAGATGGCCAAGAGATCGGTGTCATACTTCAGTAGGTAATGTTTTAATTCATTACCAGTTGCCCTGAGACTTGAGCGAAACCCAAGTAAATTCAAGCTTGCTGCGAAATCCCTGATGCGTCTCGAGGTACACAGATACGTAATCAAATTTTTCCCAACATCTGGACAACTCCGCTCACCCGTTGGTCAAGGAAAAGCTTCAGAGGTCTTCCAGAATTGGAGAAAAAAAAACACAACTACTTGCTACCAGATCGTGTGAAAATATCACCGAAATTGGGTTCCGTATCTGCAACTCTATTGTTATGTGCTGTTGGACAACCATCCAATGTCCGCTCATCCGTCGGCCGAGAGGATAGTCCAGTTCTTCTAGACCACATGCGCGTCCGAAAGGGGCTCATCTGCCAGCCGAAGAGATTGCAAAACCCGCCAGCCGTATTTCTTCACCACCGTTCCCAACAGCCATCATCATCTCACAAATGAATTTAATATATTTTTCAATAATTGAATTGTAGTAACTTATGCACTTCCTTCAAAGAGATATCATTCTCACTGGAAGTGCCATTGTATTGTATTATTGAATAGAAGAGGAGGTTTTATGCCTCTGGGAGAAGGGATTCAAATGGACATTCCACTCCCAGGGGCTTTTCCCTGCTCCTAATAAAAAAAAAAGTTGGCAATTTTGTATAAACGAAACGTTTGTCAGTTTAGCAAGATTTGAACCAATGTCTGCTCATTGATTAAAAGCGTAAAATCTCAGCTTCTAGACATTTTTTAATCAGAAAATTATACATGTATTTTTGGTCAATTTTTATGAAAAATTAGAAAATTTGCAAACGGTACAAAAACATTATTTCGTCAATATGAACACAATATTTCAAAAACCAATACAATGCTTAATGGTTCCTAGATACAAAAATATATTTAAAAAATAAGAAGTTGGAAAAGTATTTTTTAATTTTTTTTATTACCAATTTTAAATATTCAAATTGCCCTGGCGAAACCTATAAAAATGTTTTGTTCTACAAAAATGCTTATACATATTTGAATTTTTCTTATTAGGGTTGAGCTCCTTGACTATTTTAACATCGATGTTTTTGGGACTGCCTACTATCTACAGGGGATAGACAAAATGATCGGGACAGTCAAAATTATCACTTTCCAAAAAATGTTCAACTAGCTATAACTTTTCGAAAAGTGCATGAAAAATTCTTAAATTTTCACTGTTAGTTGACCAACTAGTTGTGTATCAGTGGGTTCAAATATGAGAAAGTTCGGGCCATTCTGCCCGATGCTATAAAGATTCTTGGAAAATATATAATTATCCGATAGCCAACTTTGAGCTGTTATATCTCCGGATTCAATGGACCGATTGCAATGAAATTTTGACCATTGAAGACATATATAATGAACTCTGAAAAACGTTTAACTTATCCTGAAGTTTTCTACAAGAGAAAAAGTTATAGCAATTTCATTATTTCACGCTTTTTTTAGTAAAATGGTCTATTTTTAACCTTCCGTAACTCGCGCGGTTGACTACCTGCGTCAGCACCACGCTAATGCTGAGTACAAAATGCGAGATTTTTTCAACGTGTTGTACAAAATACAACAGCGCGATCGCTCGTGGGTTAATATGCATCCGATTACTTTTTCAATTGATTGGCGGCTAAGTTGTTACTTTTTATCATATCACATTTATATATAAGTCAATGAGAGGGAAATTAAATGAACTTTAATTTATATCTTGAATTTTGAAACGATGTTGAAGTTTTGGAAATTTTGGTGTTTTATTATAAAATAATCTTATCGTTATTATTTTCTCCCGTTTTAAGAATTTCAAGTTAAGTCAAAGGTTTTTCATAGCTTATTATTCAAGTCATTAATGGTCAAAACTTCATTGCATTTGGTTCATTGAATCCGGAGATATAACAGTTAAAAGTTGGCTATCGGATAATTTACCTTTTTCAAGAATCTTCATGGACCGATTTTTTCCAAATTATACAACTGATACACAACTAGTTGATTAACTTACAAAAAAAATTTAAGAACATTTGGAACACTTTTCAAAGAGTTACAGATAGTTGAACATTTTTTGAAAAGTGAAAATTTTGCCTGTCCCGATCATTTTGTCTATCCCATGTATGTTTTGAAAATTTCCATGAACTATCTTTGGGATCTCTCCAGGTGTTTCGCAAAAAAATATCACAAAAGATTCATCTTTAAATTTGTGCATGGGTTTCCTCCGAAATGCCTTTATAAACTCCTTGGATTCCTTAGAGGATTTTTTTAGTTCAAGTTCAAGGGACTCCTCCAAAAATATTGCCAGAGTTTTCTTCAACAGATGCAATTTTTTCTCAAAGTATCGGAGATTCTTTCTGAAACTCCTCTAGGGTTTTTCCATAGATATTCAATTTTTTTTCAGAATCTTTTCCAGAAATCATTGCTTGAATTTCTTCAGGGGTTGTTACAAAAATTAAAGAAATTAATTATTACAAAGTATTAACACTTCACGATAATCATAGAGCCTTACAAATGCACAAATTAGGAACATCACAAATTGACGCAGCACAACACATAACATAAATGTGCCCTGTTATCCAGATGGATAACTCCTTCCGATCACAGGATGGCGAGGTTTCATGTATTGATTTGGGTCCATCAGTCACCCTGGAATTGTTTTTTAGTTGACAGTTTGCCTTTTAGTTCACAGCATTTGTTGCTGTGTTCATAGCTTGGTTTTGTCTAGGAAAACTAATCCTAATCGGGCATACCGTTTCGGGGTTCGATACTTGAGATCAACAACTTGAAGTCCGTGGCACGGAAAGGTTTACATCTCTAGTACTTGACCGCTGCCAGAAATGGCCTGAAAGCAAGGTTGCAACCATTCATTTGCAAAGATTTACATTCATTTGCTATTATCTCAGTTCAGAATCATGCTATCGAAAAACAATGTATGGATGAATTTAACCTTGTAGTTTTATCTGAAAGTTTGCCGAATAACATTGGGGTCGCACACGCATTCCAAAGTCGTGAGCGAGCTGTGAAGGCAACTTTCCACAGCGTGAATGAAATTTATATTCACCACGTGGAGAGTTGCCTTCACAGCTCGCTCACGACTTTGGCATACATTTGCGACCCCAATGTTATTCGGCAAATTTTCAGATGAAACTACAAGGTTAAATTCATCCATACATTGTTTTTCGATAGCATGCTTCTGAACTGAGATAATAGCAAATGAATGTAAATCTTTGCAAATGAATGGTTGCAACCTTGCCTGAAAGTTGGCAATCAAAGGAGAATAGGACAGGTCGGTGAAGTACTAGATTTGTAGTAATGAGCTGAATTTTAGTATGGTGAGAAAGTCAATTCTCTGTTTCTGCAATTAAATTGTGCAAAAAGCGTAGGTATTATGATTCCTTGCCTAATTTGATGCTGTTTGAGCAAAAGTTTAGGCAACAATGTTGTTGTTTTCTCCATTTCTTGCAACATAAACAACATAGTTATCCAAAGTTTTGCTCAAACAGCATCAAATTAGGTAAGGAATCATAATACCCACGTTTTTTGTACCATTTCATTGCAGACACAGAGAACTGACCTTCTCACCACACTAAAATTCAGCTCATTACTACAAATCTAGTACTACACCGAACGTGCCCCATTGCATCTCATTGGCCTCTCTTTTCAGAACCCTATAAATGTGCATTAAAATTATGGGAATATATACAAGTTAAAATAAAACATATATCACAAAGAACGCACGAATAATAAACTTATAACATATTAAATTTTTTAATTGTAACAAATATTTATACCCGTAACAAGATTCCTCCCGGTATGACTCAATTTATTCAGGGTATCGGCCATTTTTTTTTAATTCTGAAGAAAATTCTTTTGATGAGTTTCTCCTGGTTTTTTTTTTCAATAGTTTCTCCAGGAATTCATTTCTTTCTTTTCTCTCAACAATTTCTATAGAAATCACTCCAGAATCAATTCTTAGGAATTTTTCAAGGTATTTTTGAAGAAATTATTCCATTAAAAACTGCCAGTTCTTCCAGCTATTCTTTCAAATCCTTTGTTATGTATTTTCTCTAGTGACTTCCGAGGAATGTCTTCAGAATTTACTTCAAATATTTCTTTGTTTTTTTTTTCCTGAAATGTATCCAGCATTCTGGAAAAAATTGTAGTTAGAATGTACGAAATGTTGCTAATTGACAAATTGAGAGGTTTTATTTCATTTTATTATCGACACTTTACACATGAAAGTGCATTCGTGTCCGGTTCATCTTCAAATAATAAAACAATTCAAATGATATAATTAATTTTCATACATGGTTTGTCAGCGAATTCACTTATGAATTATTCTACCTAAATCAATCAAAGTTCAATTTTTATCTGTTTCCAACCCGAATCAGAAGATTCACATCGCTCTTTTCCTTCTTGTTCTTCCTGGTTCTTGACATGCGTTTGCTCTACACAGTTAGAAAAAATCACCGACTTCGGTAATGTTTTACCGAAATCTCAACCGTTAAGTTTGTTTTACAGAAAAAAAATCGGTAATGGTAGTAACTTTTACCGAAGCTCGTTAGAGATTGACAGATAAACGATAACATTTTACCGAAATTTGTTAGTTTTTTACAGAATTCCGTTAAAAATCCATTACCGAACGCTCAGCGGTTGAGATTTCGGTAAAAATTACCGAACGCGATTAGCTGTGTACGTCATTATCTTCACTCGATGTTCTGGTGGACAGTCGCCGCTTCGTAGTTGTTTGTAGTTCGTCAGTTTCTCTATAGTCTATTTTACGAAACGACAACAGTGTTGATATTGATATTAACACTCACGGGCTTGGGCGCAACCTCCTGTCAAATTTTCATTCATGAAATGAGCGATCAGCTGATCCGAAACGTCTCGTAAAATGGCTCATTGTCGTTGTCGTCGTCATCATCATCATCATCGATTTCAATCGGCAGTTTTTGTTGATCATCACCGAGATCATCGCCGTTCGCGGGATCGACAGCAGCAGAATTGGACGTTTGTTCTAGGCGTTGCTTTTGTTCTTCTTCCTTCTCGTGGACAGACGGCGATGGTTTGGGTTTCTCGCCGTTCGGGTAGGTGACAAGCGAAGGTTGATCGTCGATTTTGATGTGTGACGGCACCGGCTTCTCCATCCTCATGCGTACCACTCTTACACCGTTTGGTAGTCCAGCAAAATAGTTTTTCCACACTTCGTTGGTGATAGAGATGACTTTGCCGTACTGTTGCAGGTAGTCGGAGATCGTTGTATTGGGCATTTGTGGAGAAAGATCGTGAATCCGAATGGTGGTAGTGGGACCGTCTACATAAACTGGAATGTAGTAGATGGTTCCTTTGTAGTCGATTGAGTGCCGTAGATGGTGTTGTTTTGCCAGGCGAGGAGGAACGCCTGCATTGTGCATTTCGAGGTACACACAGTTCCTTAGAGTATGCAGTTGGACGCTCCTTACATCAGCCATATCGATTTTCACGAAATGCTTGAGGAACTCCTCCACCTTGTCCGTTGGTAAGCGCTTCGGCAAGACACTGAAGTCCACTACAAGAGTATTCTTCCTGTACGAAGACATCTTGTGCTTCAACAGTGATCGCGGGAAGTTTGAGTTGCGTGAACAGACGTCTGTCGCGCGCGAATGGAAACTGTCGACTGAAATTGAGAGGTGAATTTTGTGAAAATAATCGCGTTCTGGTGGGATTCGAACTCACGACTCCGTATTCGCTAGACCGGCGCTTTAAGCCGCAGAACAAGTAATGATTCTGCGGAATAGAAAGCCAAACTGACTTCGAAGCCACACCCTGAGCACTCCTATTTCACAAACTCTACACAAATTTCTACAAAATATTTCAATAGCGTTTTGTCCGTGATTTAACCCGTAAACACCCGGGATGGTCTACTTTTGGTAGAAATGCAATATCTTCTTTGTTTTGAAACATTTTACCCAGGATTATTTTATAGTCAAGGGAACAGTTGTGTTATGAAATGCACCCTCCCCCTTTTGCTGGGAGCCGAAAATACGAGGCTTTTTTTGTATTTTTTATAAATCCTTAAAAAAGGCACTACACCGTCTTCTACCATAGGTTGCACAGACTGAACGGTAACACACGAAACACCCAGTGGTCCAGTGGAGAATTTTCCGTTTGACGAAAAGTTTTCACGGGCTGGAGCGGGAATCGAACCCACACTCCGAGGCTTACGCACGGCCACGAAGCCCAATTCCACATGTTTTTGCTGAAATTTCATCGTTTTGCTAATCATCAATAGTTTTCACTGATCCTTGACATGCAATGTATTACTACCTATCATAGTCTGTTGAAGTTTTGATCCCAGAGCTATTCTAAGGCATCCAAAGTACTCCGAAGTTTGTGACACAAATCCAGCATTCTCGACCAAATTTTATACACGATGAATGATCACAGAACATAGTCTACGGTACTCAAAAAGGCTTTGAGGCTCTAGAAAATTCATGGTACATGAAATGAGTGACCTAGGTCATCCAAACTACTATGGAATTCATTTTCTCAAGATCTAAAACATCTACCAACGTTTGTGTTCACTCTGTTCAAGAAATGAAGTCACGTTGATGTCCATTAGACCTCGCAATGCTATGAGCAACTTGATATTGTGGTAGTTGGACATTCCGTGAAATACAAATGGCCTCCAATACACTTTGAAGTTTGGGTTACGGTATCTACTAGAGGTGGGCAAAACTGCTCACTTCAGTGATCGGAACCGAGTCGGATCAATCACTCTAGTGAACCGGATCTTCTGATCGGATCTGCGGCTCAGTCATGAATGACCGAACCGCCCTGAGCAGGCATAACTTTACGAAACGTGCTTTTTCCTAACGCCAAGCAAACACAGCTAAATAGCCAGCGGTGGCTCCGAACCCTCACCACTACAGTCGTATACAAACCGCGTTCTGTTCCCTACACCCTTGAATGAAACAACACAGCGCACGAGTAACTTTCACACAGCGAGCAAAAAGACAAAGGATTTTTCACTCATATTTGTGTAAGACTGGATCAACACAAAAAATGGTGTTGCACAAATCTGCGTGAAAATTCTTTTGTCTTTTCGGTCGCTGCGTGAAAGTTACTCGTTGCGCTGTGTACATCGAGTTCTGCGTGTAGCGAAGAATTCACGCATGCGGTCCGCTAACAACGCACACGATGCTCAATCGGAAGAGCGCAGATCCGACTGTACTGGGAGGCCTGACTCGAACGACCCAAACACGCTGCTAGGGGGTAAGGTGGATGCGGGAATGCCATAACACATCAAGAGAGTGAGTGTCGTGTGCTGTGTCTGAGAGAATTTGCTGCAAGTAATCCAGAGAGCGATGCAAAGAGGAGCGAACGGTTTTTTTTTTTCGCACCCTTAAATGAAACAACACAGCGCAAGAGTAACTTTCACGCAGCGAGCAAAAAGACAAAAGAATTTTCACGCAGATTTGTGTAACACCGGATCAGCACATATTTTGTGTTGATCCGGTGTTACACAAATCTGCGTGAAAATTATTTTGTCTTTTCGGTCGCTGCGTGAAAGTTACTCGTTGCGCTGTGTACATCGAGTTCTGCGTGCGGGTCTTTCGCACAGAGGCACACGGACGGGTGATCCGGCTCTCTCTGGAAAAGAACCACGGTTCGCTCACTCACTGCACGGATCCGGATCTTTTCAACGGATCCGGATCTGATTGCCCATCTTTAGTATCTACATTAGACCTGTTCACTTTTTTTGACCTACCCGTGTCACATCAAATTATCAATCCACATGCAAAAACAAGTCTTCAGTCCAAAAATGAGCCAAATTGATAAAGGTTTAGAGGTGTATCAAATCGATTTTGTGGTTTATCGAGCATTTTCACGAAAATGTACTCCAATATCCAAAAAATTGCACCGAAAAGGTACCAAAAACACCGTTAAAATATAGTTGGAACAATACTCTACAACTTTGCCGAAGACACTACGGTGTTTAAATTGCTTATTTCAAAGTTATTCAACCATTTTCGTTAAAAAATCGCGAAAAAATACAATATTTTTACGGTTTTTCAGGTCAAAGTCATGTAAATTTACATTGTTTTAAGTAACTAATTTAATTAGCTATTGCTCCTACGTGTTACAAACATTTCCTCCATACATCATTTTAGTGTAGGAATTCGTTTTCATTGACTAATTATCAAAAGTATGTCACGTTGATACTAAAAATCGCATAGAGTTGCCAGCACAAAATTAAACAAAGTTACCCATGATTAAAACGTCATTACATTTCTTTGTCGCATCTGCATCAGTTTCAATTTGGTGTAGATGGTTGAGCATGAGACTGCCGATTCGAAGATTCAAGGTTCGAGCCCTGGAATCTAGCCTGGAATAGGATTTTTTGCGTCTCGATCCAGCTATAAGTTAATGAGACTACGCTCTGCATCTCATTGCAATTTGGCATCATAGCCTTGTTTCGAAACCGTAGAGTGCATAGTAAGATTGAAGTCTCCCTTTATCGTGTAGTTGTGTTGCTTGTGGCTAGATAGATGCAAGTAATCCCCATAGTTGTATGATAAATTTTGCATCCAGAAGCAGTTCCATCATCGTCTCTCTCTCTCTCTCTTCTTGGCGTAACGTCCTCATTGGGACAAAGCCTGCTTCTCAGCTTAGTGTTCTATGAGCACTTCCACAGTTATTAACTGAGAGCTTCCTCTGCCAATGACCATTTTGCATGCGTATATCGTGTGGCAGGCACGAAGATACTCTATGCCCAAGGAAGTCAAAGAAATTTCCATTACGAAAAGACCCTGGACCGACCGGGAATCGAACCCGTCACCCTCAGCATGGTCATGCTGAATACCCGTGCGTTTACCGCCTCGGCTATATGGGCCCTATAGTTCCATATAGTTCCATCATCGTATTGAATTGTTTTAGCTAAATTAATAGGTATCAAACAGATGTCCAATATTTCGTCCAGCTGATCTCGTCGACACGATTTCTTGTCAATAAGTAAACTAAATATCTACACAGATAAAAATAATGAGATTTACAGGCAGTCTTCGCTCACCAGTGATCGTAAGCAGACGTGTTTTCAATCTCTCTCGTGGTCTGTAGTGTGTGCTGATTTATTGTTCACAAACCATTGTTGGAGTATCTTTATTCAAGCTAAGTATTGTTCGATTCGCAGTGAAACAAAAGAAGATTTTGTTAGCTTCCGCTCGTCCATTGCCACAATGGACGGGGACGGAGAAGAAGATGATAGCACTAAAACATCAGACCCACAGCCAAGATTCCCCCGGATCCGGCAATACCCGATTGGTGCGAAAGGCCCTTTCGTGGTAAACTTTCGTAAGATGTCAGTACCGCTCAAAATGTTGCTGATATCAGCTGAATTGTACAGCAAGTTCACTTCTGTCAAAGAAGTGAAGAAAATCAACGAGTTCAAGGTCAGGGTCATCCTTTCAAAACGAGAGGAGGCAAGCGAAGTAGTCAAAATGAAGCGCTTTGAGGGAGTTTACAGGGTTTACATTCCATGTGAAGACGTAGAGATCGATGGGGTCATTTATGACGAAACTCTTTCGCCGGAGGTAGTCATGCAGCACGGTGAGGGGGGGTTCGATAATAGGGCTCTTCCTTCGGTACCTGTGGTCGATTGTGAAAGACTTACTACACTGAGTTCCGACAAATCCAGCAGGGTGAACTCTAGTGCCCTCCGAATAACTTTTGCAGGAACCATGATTCCTGATTTCATCAATGTCAGTAAGGCTATTATTCCGGTTCGGGTTTACACTCCCAAAGTCATGCTCTGCAGTCGTTGCAATACGTTCGGTCACACGGAAAAGTTTTGTTCCAACAAATTGAAGTGCATAAAGTGTGGTCAAGATCACGAGTCCGCAAAATGTCCTGGAAATACAAACACGTGCATTCTATGCAAAGCTAGTCACGATTCGCTCACGACGTGCAAGGTGTACCAAGAAGTAAGAAAGCAGGCTAAGAACAAACTGGTGGTTCGCAGCAGAGCAAACCGCGCTGAGTTGTTAAATGCTGTTCACGGTCCTATCCCTACTTCAAACGTGTTCTCCCCGCTCGGAAATGAATCTGTGGCAGATTCAACCGAGAATGACGTCCAAAATCAAGCTCACTGTAGTTATCGGCCCCCTCTGCGTAAGCGTAAAGCTAATTCAGGAACAACAGGTTTCAAATCTCTATCAGTTGATCATCCAGAGGCTTTCGTTCCATCGCTGAAACATTTCCCTTCGCTTCGTCCTACAAAAGATGTGCCGGGATTCAGGAGGGTAGAACAAACAGAGGTCGCTGCCGATTCGGTGTCCGATATATTGAAGTCGTTATGTCGTCTGTTCGGTGCCAATCCAACGTGGTGTGAGCTCGTTGAATCCGTTGCCCCTGTATTGTCGAAAATCTGGGAAGCTCTCAAGTCTCTTCTGCCCCTCCTCTCGCCGCTCATTGAATTCTTCGGTTGCAAAAATGGAGAGTAGTAACCCTAAGCTCTCTCTTTCCGTTCTTCAGTGGAATGCTAGAAGCATTATTCGAAGATTGACAGGCTTACATGCAATGCTAGCCGAATTCGAGGTTGACGTTTTTTGTATCTGTGAGACATGGCTGACAGATGCTAATTTCCTTAACATCCCTGGGTATCATATACTTCGCAAAGACCGTTCAGAGCCGTACGGAGGTGTTCTAATCGGCATTCGAAGAGGTATTGAATTTCATTCTCTTTCTGTTGCAAACGCAGGGTCAATCGAGGCAGTTGCCTGTTCCATCAAGATGAAAGATTTCACGTGTTCCATTCTTTCGGTGTACATTCCTCCGAATTGTCCGTTTAGTGCAGAGCCATTACGACAAATTCTAAACTCATTACCGCAACCTTGCATGATTCTTGGGGATTTCAATGCGCATGGAGTGGCATGGGGGTCATGCAGAGATGATGGGAGGTCAAAGATCATTATGGAAATTCTAGATGATTTTCGCTTCAGCATTTTGAACGACGGCTCTTATACTCGTATACATCAAATCAACAATCCATCATGTTTAGATCTCTCATTATGTTCTTCAACAATCGCTTTAAATTGCTCGTGGAAAACCGTAAGTGATCCTTTTGGCAGTGATCACCTACCAATTGTGATAAAATATTCCAAATTAGGTCAGATACTACAGGACAGGTGTGTTATGTTTGATTTGACAAAACATGTTAACTGGCAGTTATTCTCCATCAAAGTTTCTAAAGTAATTAACGACATCCAGGACACTATTAATCTCAATGATAGTTACTCCAGATTTGCTCGTGGCATCGTTGATGCCCTTTGCGGCTCCCAAACAAAACCTATTCCAACTGTTCAAAATTTCAAACGGCCCCCAACAATATGGTGGGATGCAGAATGCACAGATGCTTTGCAGGCCAAATCAGAGATGTTCAAAAAATATCGTCGTACTGGATTTCAAAAAGATTACCTTGATTACAAAAGGCTAGAAGCTCGTTTTGTCAGAACTACGAAAAAGAAAAAACGCGGATATTGGAGGTCTTTTGTTGAAAGCCTGGATAAAGATACTGCTTTGGCAACTTTATGGTCGACTGCTCGCAAGCTTAGGAATAGTAGCCTAACATCAACGCCAATTGATAATTATTCCGAAGAATGGATGACACGATTTGCTCAGAAAATTTGTCCCGATTTTGTTTCTACCGATAACATTTACCTTGATGTTGAAAACTCTCATCACTCCATGAACAGTATTGCTTCTCCATTCACGATTCAAGAGTTCGAGTTTGCGCTAGAATCATCGAAAAATTCATGCCCGGGGTTGGATGGCATAAAGTTTAGTGTGTTGGAGAAACTGCCGAAAGAAGTGAAATTATTTTTGCTTCATATATTTAACAGATTCGTCATTGAAAATGTATGCCCAGAGGAGTGGCGGGAGATCAAAGTTATCGGTATTTTGAAACCTAGCAAAGATCCTTCCTCTGAAGATTCGTATCGCCCGATTTGCTTGCTGCCCTGTCCGAGAAAACTGCTAGAAAAAATG